>NW_027203381.1:68949493-69351993 GCF_024711535.1 Dipodomys merriami | reverse complement strand
GAGAGGGCAAGCCACAAAAGCTTCCAGAACTTCTTCTGAGTCAGGTCAGGAGGCTGGGGAGTCACATGGGGTGTGGTTTAGGAGCCACAGCTGTGGATCCCCAGAAGCAGCTCTGGGAACGGCTCCCTGCAGCCACAGAATGGCCAGGGGTTTACATAAGCTATGTAGTTGGCTGGGGAGAGTAGAAGCACCCACAGAGAAAGCATCCCATGAGGGAAGGGCCTTTCTCCTGCCCTCTGAAATGACCTGTCCCCCAGGGGTCTCCTTACTCCTCACCACACCCAGTGACAAAGTGACAGGCACTTCTAAACTGAAGAGCCGCTCTCCTACCCTGCAGCCCCCCAGGGTCTGCAGCTCTCAGCCAGCTGGAAGAGAGCATCTCCACAGGAGTGGGCCTGCGGAGGCTCCACAAGGCAGGCCATTCCCTTCAGTAGTCTGACCAAATATTCTGGCCAGTCCTATGCCTGGGAGAGGAGGAAGATGGGGGAAGTGTCCCAAAATAGCCTTTGGGGTGGCCTGGGGACTGAGAATCCTAAAAAGGCTCTGTTCCCACAGTCACCAGGAAAGTCCCCCCAAGTCCCCCAGTGCAGGCTGGCTAGGCCCACAAGGCATGCCTGCGCTGCAGGGAGGCAGTTCCCTAAAACAGCCTCTTGGTCTCTCTGTAAGTGTATGTGGATCAAGAGGACCTATCTGGCAAGAGCAGAGGGAACTGTGTAGAAGCAGCCAGGACTCTGGGTTTGAATCTCCATCCAAAGACAAACATAAGAGACCAGGGAGGTCCAGGGGTCAAGCAAGCTGTGTGATGTAGGGTGCGTGTGTTTGTTACGCAGCACCTGTGTGGTGTGCATGTCATGTGGGTGCATTGTGTGTGATGTACATGGTGCATGATGTATGTGGGGTGTACATGTGATGTGTATGTGTGATACGTGTGACGTGAGCTAGCTATGTGTGCAGTGGTGTGATTATGTGGTGTGTGGGGTCATGATATAGCATGATGCATGTGTCAGGAGTGATGTACAGTGGTGTGATGTATGCAGTAGGGGGTGTTCTCTAGGGTGGCATTTTGATTTGTGTTTGTGTGTGTGTGTATGTCTTCCCTAGGACTTGAACTCATAGCCTGGGCGCTGTTCCTGAGCTTTTATGTTCAAGGCTAGCACTGTACCACTTGAAGGCACAGTGCTACTTCCCATTTCCTCGTGGTTAATTGGAGATACAAGTTGCAGGGATTTTTTTTTTTTTTTTTTTTTGGTCCGGTCGTGGGGCCTGAACTCTGGGCCTGAGTGCTGTCCCTCAGCTCTTCAGCTCAAGGCTAACACTCTACCACTTGAGCCACAGTGCCACTTCCGGCATTTTTCTTTATGTGGTGCTGAGGAATCGAACCCAGGGCCTCATGCATGCAAGCAAGTGCTCTACCACTGAGCCACCTTCCCAGCCCCCTGCAGGGATTTTTCTATCCATGCTGGCTTCAAACAGCAATCCTCAGATCTCAGCCACCCGAGCAGCAAAAATTCCAGGCATGAGCCTCCAGGGAGTGTCTGTCTAGAAGTTTTTTGTGCTCTGTGATGGGGACATTGACTCAGTGTTTGACACTGGAAGGGAATTTCCAGGAGGGGATTAAGGAAATGGGAAATGGAGGTCACCTAGATGAAGGAACTGAAAAATCAGGCAGTTTGTGGGGTAGCCTAAGAAGAACAAGGACGCTCTGAAGATCCCAAGAGTTCCCTGGTAAACAGTCGAGAGGAAGGAAAGAGTGGACCAGAGGGAGGGAGGCTCTTGTTGGTGGAGGGACTGAGGCCATCACCACCTAAAGCCCCAGGGGAGAGCACAGCACAGCAGATACGGCTGTAAGGAACAGAAAACTTCACTAAAACCAACACGGGGTTCTTTGTTCTACAGAATAAATACTCTTGCTGCTAGGCAAGCTGGGAAAATAGTGGAAGGTTGCCAAGATCCAAGGCTTGGCCTGGGTAATCTCTCTGTTTACCCCCCCCCCCCCCCCCCCCGCCCGCTCCATTCAAGAAAATCAAGGTTCTAATTAGAAAGATGGAGAGCTATTGAGAAGGCAACCAAGCTCCTGAATTGAGCTCCTAGGTGTGGACGTTTTTTGGTAGACTAAATTTAAAGATAATACTCCAAAGTTGAGCTGAAGAAGCCTCCAGAAAACGAAGACCCTGCTTTGGGAATGAATTTCAAGGACCTCCAAAATCAAGGTCCTGGCTCCTTGGCGCAATCTTTCAGCTATCATCATTGATTGTTTCAATCTCTACGATCACATAAAGACTTATATTGTATTATATTTCCCAGGTGCAGAGAGAGAGAGAGAGAGTTTTGGGCCAACGTGGTGGGTTGTGCCTGCCGTGCCATTTACCAGGGAGGCTAAAAGTAGGCAGATCCTTTTAACTCAAACGTTCAAGGGTAGCCTGGGCCTAGCTGCTAGCTAGGCTGGTGGTGCTCTACTGCTGAGTCACGCCTCCAACCTGCTCCCTTTTTTGCTGGTTATTTATTTGGAGATGTCTAACAAACTTTTCTGCCTGAGCTGGCCTCAAACTAAGATCCTCTAGCCCTCAGCCTCCCAAGTAGCTCAAAGTACTCTTGAAAGACCCCCTCCCCAACCAACCAGGCCCTGAGCCTCTTTGTAGGGGAACAGAGTTTTGTATCTAACCAAGCTATTTCTGGCTTCTGTAACATGCTTTGCTTTTCTATTACCCCACACTCCCCCTTTGATAACTAACCTCACCAGTTAATCAGCAAGCCCACACCCTACTAACTAATCCCACCCCGCAGTCAGCCCCCTGGTGTGAGCGAAGGACAGGCGCTGACAAAGGTCACTTCCTCATACCAAGGGCGGGAGACACACAACTCGGGGCATGTACACCGAGGGACCCCCTCGAACAGTGATTGGCCAAAACACATGATTTGTTTTAAAAGGATTGGCTGCCTGCGTGCAGACCAGGTTGTAATACTTTAAATTTACTGGCTGAAAAAGCGCGGGCACTCCTGTAACGGACAGAGGGGTCCCATAAAAGGACCATCCCCGGGACTGCTCGGGGTTCCCAGCCACTGACCCGAACCTTGCGGATCTCGAGGTCACGTGCACCTGGGAACCTGGGCATGCCCAAATAAAACCCTCTTGCCTTTTGCATCTGGTGTCGTCTGACTGGTGCTTGGGGCAGGGAGGTCCTGATATGGGGGACACCCGAAGTCGGGGGTCTTTCATCTTGGGGGCTCGTCCGGGATCGCCCCCTGACCCACTCCAGCTCGGACCCACCAGGAGGTAAGCCGGCCTTTGTCTTTGTCTCTGTCTGTCTGGTGTTTGTCTCCGCGCAGCGTCTGTACTATTACGCGTAATAGCTCTGTATCTGGGCGGCTTGAGAAGGAGCTGACGAGCTCGGACTTCTCCCCCGCCACCCTGGGGGACGCCTCAGGGATTAGAGGGGCTCGATTTTTCGGAGCTCATGTCTGGAGGAAGGAGGGAACGTGGAATCTCTCTCCTTCCCGGGGAAAGGAGGGAACGTGGAATCTCTCTCCTTCCCGGGGATTTTGCTTCCCCGTCTGAAAATCTGCTTTCGGTTTGTGACCGGAGCCGCGCAGCGTTTGTCTTAACCTGTCCGTTTTTGGTTCTTTTTGTGTTCAGTGTTGGTTTAACTCTTGTTCTTTCTAACATGGGTCAGGCTGTTGTTACTCCTCTGTCTTTAACCCTACACCACTGGAGAAGTAATCTCTCTCTTCCTGGCCACGCCCTGGAGTCCTACTCCAGGGTGACCTGGAGGAAGGAGGGAACGTGGAATCTCTCCTTCTCGGGGGAAGGAGGGAACGTGGAATCTCTCTCCTTCCCGGGGAGTTTAGCCGTGGTCGGCCACTCCCATCTGAAGTTGCTTTTTCTGTTTGGCGCCTGTCTGTTTTTGTCTGTTTCTGTTTAGTGTTAATTGTCTCTGTTGTCTGTTTTGTTGCCCTTAAAGGGATGGGGCAGCAACTAACAACCCCCCTTAAGTCTGACTATAGATCACTGGAAGTTACAGCCTGAGCCGAGATTGTCAGGTTTTGGGAACTTGCTTGTTTGTCAATTATGAAATTGCCACTGACCACCTGCGAGTGGCCCCAGTTAGATCTCAGCCTCAGGCCTTGGCTTAGGGGGTCTGAGCGTGGGGGAGAACCTGTCAGTCTGAGGGGACGGCCGCTATGGGACTTCTTTCCCTTGCCCCAAGATGACTGGGAATTCTCCTCTGCCTTGGAAGGCCCCTGGGTCAACGTCTGCAGGAATCTAATAGAAAAATTTCTCTGGAATGAGTAGAGGGGGTGTTGAGTCCCCTGGTAAGTGGTGAGATGTCGCCCCATTCACTGAGACCTGATTTTGTCTTGTGGCCACTTGTTTGTCTTGTTAACTTTAGTGTGTTTGTTTTATGTTTTCTGGGGTAGGAAAGTTCTGGGTGAGTGTGGCAGGCTCACCCAGCAGACTCTGGATTCAGCTTGCTGAGTGAGAACAGCACAGAGTTCCGGTAGGGATAAACTGGGGCCCATTAGTCCCCAACTCAGCCTTTGGTTCTTGTCTAGTTCTGTTTTAAAATTGGTACCAGTTTTAAATGTGGATCCTTGGTTTTTGTGTGTATCTGTGTTTTTGTTATTTATCTATTTAAACATCTCTGAGGGAATAAAAGTTCCAACTGGGCTTGGTCACAGACCTGCTATGCCCACCCTCCCTGCGAGGCATGGAAGGTTACTGGGCTAGTTTGGTTCCCTTCAAGCCTCAGGCTGCACCTTCTCCCAGTGGAGGCTGCTGGAGGACAGGCGAGGGCGTAAATTGGGTAAAATAAATAAATAAATAAATCAGGCCAGTTTTGTTTTAGGTGACTCCCTCCCCCAGCCCTCCTCCAACTCAGAAGAGATTCAAAAGCCTTGCTAACAAGCAAGCTGAAGCCCAACAAAGGTACCTAGTTCTAAAAGAAATACTGTCTTAAATTTTTGTTTAAAAACTTTAGAAGGCGTACATACAACTGATTTTGATTTTTGCGCACTTTAAGATCTGTGTGAGTGTTTTGTGTGTGTCTGTGAACGTGTTCAAAGATAAGAATTGTCAGCATGCTGTAACAATTGGGTGAGTTTAAATTTAAAATTCAAAAGATTATGAGGTTTGGACATTACCAAAAATTTTAAAGAATCTTCACATTGTTTTAAATGGCTTTTTAAAGATTCTTTAACTTGCAAATTAGAAAATCTGGTATTTTAAAAGCTAATATTTTAAAATGCATAAGTCTGTTTATACTGTAATCAAGTTATCTGGCTTAACAAAATGCATTGGCAGTTTGGCATTTAATTCCTTGGCTAAAATTTGGGGAAAAATAATAAAAATTTAAATGTAAAAGTTAGTTTAACACTGTCAAAGATGTTACCTGTTCTGTCTGTCTAAAACTGTGTATTTCATTCGAGAACCAAGAGAAGAGACAGGGGGAAAAACTTAGAAGCCAACAGAAGACCTATCTTTAGGGGTAAGGGGTGAACAAGCAGAAGTGCAGTTCAGCTGGTCATGCATGGTGGGACAGGCCCTGGGAGGAGTCCACCCATGGTGAGGCAAGCTGGCACAAACGCAGTTCATCTAACCCTAAAGAGTCGGATTGGGTGTGTGCCTGCCTATTCCATAGGAGGGGCCAAGTGGCCCATCGTTGTTCTGTCTCTTTTCCCTGTGGATAGCCACTGAAAACATGATTAAAATGAGTGATGTGATGATCTGATTAGTATTGCTAAAACTTCCCCTTGGATGTGTTAACATTAAAATTAGGAAGGCCTTAAAAAGAGGGTTAAAAAGTTATTTGTATAATGTGACTTGCTTTTAATGTTTACAATTAGGATGTTTTTAAAAGTCATAAAGACACTAAGTCTAACTTTTTGGTTCAGTTATGATAATTGTTATTTTCTCATTAAGGAAAAATTGTCATCTGAGTTTAAAAATCTTAATGTATGTCTGTTTTAAAACGAGCCAAGAGGCAATGAGTGACACTTGGCCTCAAGATTTCAAGGGATCTTTTCAAAACGCAAATAATAACTAAAGTATAAAATATTAAAGGTGGTTAATAAGAGGTTTAAAAAAAAATAGGGAATGGATTTTTGGATATAAAGTTTAAATGTAAAATTGTTCTTGACATTGGCCTCAATGTGCACAAAGGAAAAATTAGGATTACCAAAATAATTGCTATTCTAGTTTGCTCTTATAGGTTTTTCAAGTTTCCAGCAAAGTCCAGAGCAAAGCACAGAGGATTCCTACAGTTTGTCAGATATAACTTTGACTCTTAATAAGTTTCAGGTAAGAGCATGCTTAAAAGCTACTTCTATGTTGACCACCTTGTTGCTTTCAATTGGAGTAAAGTGGCCTTTTATAAGACTCATTGATCTGCAAACTGGTTCAAAGCCAGCCCGGGCAGAAAAAGGTCCCTGTGAGACTGTCACCTCTACTCAGCCAGCAGAGTGCTGAAAGAGCAAACAGAGATGCTTTGGGACTCACAGTGGCAGAGTACTAGCCCTGGACTGAAGAGTTAAGGGACAGCATTCAAGCCCCGAGTCTGGGACTCAAAGTGGCAGAGTGCTAGCCTTGAGCTGTAGAGCTGAGGGACAGTGCTCAGGCCCCGAGTTCAAGTCCAGCAACCAGCTAAGGAAAATGCCAATGAGGCATTTATCCAGTGTAGAGAAGACACTCCTGGGACAAAAACAATGGAGGAACATCCAGAGGCAGTAAGCCACTGCTTGGATGGCAGAAATGTCAGATCCTAGAGTCATTTGTGCGTGGCCCTTCAAAACTGATCAGAGCCGGGAGGTCATAGGAAGATAGTTTGGAAGCATGCCTAATGTTCATGACTACCTTGTAAGGGACAGGAACTTGCCAGTCCTCTGTGATAGTAAAAAAGCTAATGTTATAAAATATGGGGGGTAGTTTAAATCTTAACCCCTTTATGTGACAAAAGCTCTAATTGGCAGTAATATTGAGCTGACACCAGTTACATGAAATTCATCTTCTCAGGAAAAAGTTTGTAAACCTGAGAGTGTGTTTCTATTGATATCTGTCTAAAGGCCTGCAAAGGTAACTCAGGCATTGTGTTAGGGTCACTAGAGATCACATTCCTAAGTCATCCAGAAAGATGCTTTTACAAACCAGAGTGCTAAACAAGCTACACTGCTATAGCTGGAGAAAAGGTCTGTGCAGTTGTCAAAAGTTAAATATTGTTCTTAATGACATCTAACCCTGATGGCCTCTTTGTAAAATAGGCTAAGGTTATAGGCTCCTGGCTAGGTAAGATCAACGCCCCTAAAGTCAGCTTGAAGAAGTTACAGAAGATGGACCTTCGCCCTTCTACCCCCATTTTAAGATCAAGGGTCCAGAGTCAGTTTTGGAAAAATGAGGCAAAATAGATAAAATAATTTTAAAAAAGGGCATAAAAAATAGTGTTAACTCTTGTAGGTGTGCAAGGTGTGGAGACTGCATTTGTCAGAGATGGTTACAAGACTAAGCCTTCTGTGTCTATTTACTAAAATATCTGGTTAGTAAAAAGTTGTGATTTTGGTAAATTGTCCTCAACTATTGTTTAAAAGATCTTAAAAACCAACAGGATCAAAGCCTGCCAAGCCTATGCAATGTATCCTTAACCAGTCTGTGTAGGAATTTACAGCCGAGCATGAGGTGTGACAGTCCCTTGGAGCCACTGAGAGATCCTGCTGTTACGGTTGCTGCTGCTGCTGCTGCTACGGTTGCTGCTGCTGCTGCATACCTTAATGGGTAAAGTTCAACGACGGCCTGACAGTCACTTGGAGGAACTCCTGCTTGATTCCATCACCTGAGTCTGCTTCCTGGTTGACTGCTGCTAAATCTAAGATCTTGTGGGACATTCTTTTGGGTGATATCCAGAAACCCTCTCTTCCCACAGTGGATATTGGGGACAAGGATATCACTGGCTTGCTTGTCTTAGGCACTTCAGTGCATAATGACTGGAAATCCACTCTATGGTCACAGCCTAGTTTGGCTCTGGTATGGTAATAACCTGAGTGTGTTATCAATGGAGGTAATACTCTTAGCCTTAAAATCTAGCAAGCTTCTGCATCACAGTGGTGCCTTAAGGCTGTTCTAAGATAAAGGTTCTGCAAGCCAAAGGAAAATTGGGCTTGTAACACTGGAATTACCCCGTGTGTGTCAACAGCCGTTTTTAACCCAACTAGGGATTATTGTGTACTAGTGCAAATTTGGCCCCCCATCACCTACCATCCCGATGAATTTGTCCTCCAGTATTTCGAGAACCCTGTATACAGGGACAACAGAGAACCTAGCTGTTCTTTTGGGCCTTGGAGGAATAATGGCCGGAATTGCCACAGGAACCACAGCCCTGATGAAGGCAGATCAATACATGCTCCTACATCAGGCTGTAAATAAAGACTTAAAGACCCTAAAAAAGTCTGTCCGGGCGTTGACAGACTCCGTAAGCTTCTTAGCTGAGGTAGTCCTCCAAAATCGAAGGGGGTTAGACTTGCTTTTTCTAAAGGAAGGGGGCCTATGTGCAGCCTTAAAAGAAGAGTGTTGTTTTTACGCTAACAAAACAGGAGTAATAATCGAGACCCTAGACAAACTCAAAGAGAGGCTAGATAAAAGAAAGCGGGAATTTGAGTCCCAACAGAGCTGGTATGAAGGATTATGGAACAAGTCTCCTGGTTCACTACCCTATTATCCTCCTTGATGGGACCACTTATACTACTGATGCTAATCCTTACCTTAGGCCCTTGCATTGTGAACCGCTTGATACAATTTGTAAAAGACTGCCTATCGGTAGTACAGGCCCTAGTTTTGACCCAACAATATCAAGCCCTCAGACAACAGGGAACTGGTAGTTAAAATAAAAAAAAAGGACAAAGCCTCTAAGGTTAGAGGCACTAACAAAAGAAATGGGGGAATGAAAGACCCCCTCCCTAACCAACCAGGCCCTGAGCCTCCTTTTTTTAGGGGAACAGAGTTTTGTATCTAACCACGCTATTTCTGGCTTCTGTAACATGCTTTGCTAAGAAAATTATATTACCCCCATATTCCCCCTTTTGATAACTAACCTCACCAGTTAATCAATAAGCCCACACCCTACTAACTAACCCCACCCCGCAGTCAGCCCCCTGGTGTGAGCGAACGATTAGGCGTCGACTCGGACAAAGGTCACTTCCTCATACCAAGGGCCGGAGACACACAACTCGGCACGTACACCGAGGGACCCCCTCAAACAGTGATTGGCCAAAACACATGATTTGTTTTAAAAGGATTGGCTGCCTGCGTGCAGACCAGGTTGTAATACTTTAAATTTACTGGCTGAAAAAGCGCGGGCACTCCTGTAACGGACAGAGGGGTCCCATAAAAGGACCATCCCCGGGACTGCTCGGGGTTCCCAGCCACTGACCCGAACCTTGCGGATCTCGAGGTCACGTGCACCTGGGAACCTGGGCATGCCCAAATAAAACCCTCTTGCCTTTTGCATCTGGTGTCATCTGACTGGTGCTTGGGGCAGGGAGGTCCTGATATGGGGGACACCCGAAGTCGGGGGTCTTTCAGGCACCATGGCTAAATCCTCCCTGTTTGCCAGGCCTCAATGTAACCCTTTATGCCCATGTCAACAACTCCTCCTCAGCATGGGTTTGGGCACGTGGCCTTCCTGGATGCCCTTGCATCCTGTGCCCGGGTCCCTCAGGGGAGGAGGGGATGTATGTTGGGTCATAGAAGGCAGCCAGTGTCACTTGGCAGGTTCACAAGCTCCAGGCAAGGCGAGCTGGGACTGTACTACGATGCTGTATGCATCCTCTTCACTGAGCCTAGAAATCTGCACTTTGAGGATAGACACAAAACATTAGATCAGTCTGATCTATTAAAAAAAATTGTGGGTTTTTTTTTTGGCTACCATCAAAAAAATAAGAAAAAAAACAGGAAATAAGTATGACAAGAGTGCAGAGAACTTGGAAGCCTTTTACATGGTGGAGAGCATGTGTGAAATGGGGTAGTCCTTTGGAAAGCAGCATGGTAGCTCCTCAAAAATGAAACACAGAGGAGCTGGAATGCAGCTCAGTGGTAGAGTACATGCTCAGTAGGCATAAGACCCTAAGTTCTATTCCCCAGTACCATACACAAATATTAAACATAGAGCCTACCGTATCATCTACCAATCCCACATCCAGGTATGTTCCTCAAAGAATTGATACAGGGTACTAGATAGGCATGGTGATACAGGTCTATAATCCCAGAATTTAGGAGGCTAAAGTAGGAGGATTAAGAGTCCCAGGCCAGGGCTGGGAAGGTGGCTCAGTGGTAGAGCACTTGCCTTGCATGCTCGAGGCCCTGGGTTCGATTCCTCAGCACCACATAAGCAAAAAGAAAAAAGCTGAATTGGTGCTGTGGCTCAAGCGGTAGAGCGCTAGCCTTGAGCTGAAGAGCTGAGGGACAGCTCTCAGGCCCAGAGTTCAGGCCCCACAACCGGACCCCCCCCCAAAAAAAAAGAGTTCCAGGCCAAGCCAGACACTGGTGGTTCATGCCTTTAATCCTAGCTACTCAGGAGGCTGAGATCTGAAGAAAGTCTGTGAGACTTAAATCAACTCCAAGAAATAGAAACAAGAGGTTTTTCATTTTGCTTTCTGTGGGCTTTTTTTTTGTCAGTTCTTTTTCCTTTTTGTCACTTTTAAAAATTATTATTTCTGTTCCTTTTGTCTTATATATGTTTATCTGATTTGGGGAGGGGAAGGAGAAGTACAAAAATGGTGGGACAAAGGGTGAACTAATTCAGCAGTGATACTTACTGAAGGACTTACCATTCCCCTCTTGGCCCAATTGTTTTATGTATCCAAAGATGGAATATGAAGGATTGACCCCCCCCCAACCTATTATCCCAGGTGTATACAGATGACAGGCAAAACCCCAGGTATGTGCCAATGTGCTTGACGTGCAGGCAAGACAATCTACCTAAGCCTGGCTGTAGACATCCCATTATAGGCCCAACCACAAAGCCTCCCCATCCCTAGACCTAATGGTTTTTCATTAACCTCTGCCTCCTTGCTCTGCTCCACATAAGCCTGACCCCAAATCCACCCCCTCACACAACCTCTAATCCAAAAGCCTTCAGGACAAGGCAACCAGCCAAGGTCCATGGCAGAGGCCCAACATGGACCTGAGGACTCTGAGAAGTCCCCCAGTCCCTGTCTGTGGGGTCTGCAGAGACTTGAGTATCATACTTTGCTGACCCTTGACACCATTTTTGTTGTTGTTGTCAGTTGTGGGGCTTGAACTCTGGGCCTGGGTGCTCGGTGTCCCTCAGTTCTTCAGCTCAAGGCTTACACTCTACCACTTGAGCCACAGCACCATTTCCTACTTTTTCTGCTTATGTGGTGCTGAGGAATCAAACCCAGAGCCTCATGCATGCAAGGCAAGCACCTCTACCACTGAGCTACCTTCACAGCCCTCTCCTCTCCCCCAACACCTTTTAATTGGGACTTTGGGGACACCCTCTCCTAATTATTGGGATCCATCTATTTGCCTTCCCAAAGCCTTGGGGATGCCTGCAGCATTGGGACAGGCCTCTCCCATAGTCCTACCAAATTTTCCAAAATGGGCTACAAATTGTTCCCAGAGACACCCCATTGGTTTGCCTGCAGTTTAATCTTAAGACTCTAGGGCTGCCTGATTTATAGTCAAAGAAAACTGACTTGTTTGTCTACAGAAATCTGGCCTCACTATCATTTAAACAATGGCTATCATTGGCATGAATGTGGAACCTTCAGTTTTACTCTTACTGATTTAAACAATTCCCCAATGAAATGGCAAGGGGTCTGAGGTCCCCTACACCCAAGCTCTCCTCTACATTTACTCCAGAGAAACCCCTGCTCTGCTCATCCTGCTCTACTCACAGAGTCCTTTTCTGCCATCTCCTCTAAAAAGGTAACTTTCTGGAGGGGGTAACAATGCTCAATGGGAAGTGTACTCATTACCTTACTCGTGTAACTGTAACCCTCTGTATAGTATCTTGACAATAATTTTTTTAAAAAAGGTAACTTTCTTTGTCTTGTAGTAGGTCAAACTTTCTCTCTCCCCTCTTTTTCTCTCTCTTTCTCTCTCTCCCCCTTTCTCTGATGACCTTCAGACTGGAGATCATTTACCATTAAATAGCCTCCATTCCTGCTAACAGCCCTTTGACTTGTGACCTTGGGAATGACGTGCAGGCTGGGACCCCCTCTAGGTTCCTTCTCAAAGGCTAGCCATCCTGGGTCTGAGGTTCCCTAAGCCTAAGCCTTTCCTCCATCCTTGCCCTTGTAATTACATCTTCCCCTCTGCAGCCGGTCTGGATTCTCTAAGTGAAAACTGTCTGTGTACTCCAAGCATATTCCCTCCATGGACCTCTGCCTGCCTGCCTTTGTGGCTGACACAGGGTGGGAGTGGCTGCAAGCCACTGTGGGGCTAGCACTCAAGGCCTGGGTGCTGTCTCTGAGCTTCTTTGGGCTCAAGGCCAGTGCCCTACTAATAGAACCACAATGCTACTTACTTTCTTTATCTTGTAAATGGAGTCACTGTAATAAGCTAACAGACCTGCTTGAACTCCAACACTGACCGTGGCTGCAAACATTGGAGCAGGCTTCACTCTCCTCTCTCCTTTTTCCCCACCCCAAAATCCCATAATGGGGACAGTTAGACTGATAGCATATCCCAAACAAACCTGATCCTTTTTTGTCTTTGGACTCAGATAATAATCCATTCCTTTTCTCTTTCCTGAGTCTCACTTCAGAATCTGGATTCTTTTTTTTTTTTTTTTTTGGTCGGCCGTGGGGCTTGAACTCTGGGCCTGGGCGCTGTCCCTCAGCTCTTCAGCTCAAGGCTAGCGCTCTACCACTTGAGCTACAGCACCACTTCCGGTTTTCTGGTGGTTTATTGGAGATAAGAGTCTCACAGTCTCTCCTGCCCGGGCTGGCTTTGAACCGTGATCCTCAGATCTCAGCCTCCTGAGTAGCTAGGATTACAGGCGTGAGCCACCAGCGCCCGGCAGAATCTGGATTCTTAATTTCTCCTTTAGGGCAAACTCCCTAGCAGGCTGCTAAAGGCCCCCCCAGGAGGAGTCCCTCCATCTCCCAATTCTCTCTGCAGGCCTAGGAAGAGACAAAGACCATATGGTGGGTTTTTCACAAACACCTGCCTTCCCCCCCCCATTCCTCCCCCAAGCTTAATCCTTCTGAAGAACGTAAAAAGAAAAATGATTGTGCTAGATGATTTTGTGGTTTTTGTATGATTTTAACTGTGACTGGTTTTAGTTACTCAGTAGTGGAATGTCAGCCTGGGAGCCTAGAGTTGCTTAGTAAAAGACTTCAAAGGGCACAAAGTCCTCAAAAGGACCCCCACAGCTGCAACGCCCCTCCCGGGGGCTGGGGCAGGAAGGCCCTAGGGAAAAAAAATATGTTTTAAGAAACCTAAGCAACTCCATTTTTGTTTAACACTCCATCTCCATTCTGCGACTTGACTCATGATCCACTTTAGCCCCAATGCTAGGAATTTATGACAGAAAGCCATGCACAATTCTTGGAGCCATAGATGGCGTTTGCTTAAGGCAGGTGATAGCCCCCCTTAGTTACCTAGGACTAGCTAAGAGTTTCTAACCAACCAGTTCTTCAGAGCCTGGGGCGAGATATGCCATGCATTCTGTTGGTCCGGGTGTGACTGGTAACCTTGGGTGTGACTGGTAACCTTGGGTGTGACTGGTAACCTTGGTCAAGCTATGGACCAAAGACATTTTTCTGTAAAGGTCAGCCAATCATTAATTGCCCAGTTAAGCTTGCTTTAAATATAAATTTTAACCAATCATGTAATTTCTTTCTTTTTTTTTTTTTTTGTCTGGCGTGGGGCTTGAACTCTGGGCCTGGGCGCTGTCCCTCAGCTCTTCAGCTCAAGGCGAGCGCTCTACCACTTGAGCTACAGCGCCACTTCCGGTTTTCTGGTGGTTTATTGGAGATAGGAGTCTCAAGGTCTCTCCTGCCCGGGCTGGCTTTGAACTGCGATCCTCAGATCTCAGCCTCCTGAGTAGCTAGGATTACAGGCGTGAGCCACCAGCACCTGGCCTAATCATGTAATTTCTTATGTAAAAGTTCCTTAAAGTTGTTTGTTCAATACTATAAAAACTGCGCTGATCCTATGCTCAGGGCCTCTTAGCGTCACCGGTTGCCGAGTGCGCGGAGGACCAAGCTCGAGCTTGCAATAAACCGGCTCTTTGTTGCTTACATTGATCGTGGTCTCTGGTGGTCTTCTGGGGGTCCCCGAATTTCGGTATAACACTTCTTCACTCCTCTAGGTGTTCAAAGGTCAGTTCATATGCTAATGTGTCTCATTACCAAAATTGTTTAAGGTTTTCTGTTCTTGTTATTAATGTTTGTTTAAGCCTGTAGATTTTATGTTGCTTGTTTTTCTAGCATTGACCATGTGGTTCTAAACTTCATTGTTTTAAAAACCTAAGTGCACGTAAGTGAGTGAACATGTTCAAAGTAATCTCATTGTGATACATTAAAAACTGTCATCCTGGTGCAAAAAAGTAATCTTTTTTATTTTTGTTACTGATATTTCCTAAATTATTTGCCTTTTGGCTGCAGTAGTAACTATTATCTATTAAGGAAGAAGCAAAAGGAAATTAGGAAATGTAAAAAAAGAAGAAAGTTAAAAGGAGCCTTGGGAGCCGGGCGCTGGTGGCTCACGCCTGTAATCCTAGCTACTCAGGAGGCTGAGATCTGAGGATCGCAGTTCAAAGCCAGCCCGGGCAGGAGCGACCGTGAGACTCCTATCTCCAATAAACCACCAGAAAACCGGAAGTGGCGCTGTAGCTCAAGTGGTAGAGCGCTAGCCTTGAGCTGAAGAGCTGAGGGACAGCGCCCAGGCCCAGAGTTCAAGCCCCACGGCCGACAAAAAAAAAAAAAAAAAGGAGCCTTGGGAAAGGAATTGAGGAAAAAAAAAAAACAAAGGTTTTCTTGGATAAGGAAGGATTTGGTAAGTAAGAATTATCTTAAATGTTTGTTCCAAAATGGAAAAAGGGAGAAATTGAGACAAACCCCAGAAGATTTTAGTAAGTAGCAGATAGTATGAATATGTCTTGAAAGATAGAACTTATGAGTAAGGATGGTATGTAATTAAGTTGGCAGTGATTTAAATAAAGTCAAGATTAATACACTGATGTAAAATCAACATCTCATTCTTCTTAGGGGGTGGGGAGCAGTTCTGGGACTTGAACTCAGGGCCTGGGCATTGTCTCTGAGCTTCTTTTGCTCAAAACTAGCACTCTATCATTTCAGCAACAGAGCCACTTCCAGCTTTTTTTGTTTATATGGTACTGAGAAATCAAACCCAGGGTTTCATGCATGCTAGGCAAGCACTCTACCACTAAGCCATATTCCCAGCCCTCCCATTCCTTATGTCCATCTTAAAAGTAATTGTTTGTTTAGACCAAAGTTCACTTAAGTATTTGCTTATGTCAAATGAACACATTTTAACACAAATGCCATTTTTTCCTGTTTAATGTCTGTTTCCCAAGTATGTAAACCACCTTGGATACTAAACTTACAACAGTTTCAGTCTTAATTAGTATCCTAAATTGCTATATTCAGTTAAAAATTAACCAGATTGTTTAATCAGTTGCTGTTTAAAAAATTCTCATATCTACAGAGTTTATCATTACAGATATAATCCTCTGCAGCATGTAATCAGACCCACTGAGGATTAAATAATTCTTGCAAGAATTTATTAGTCAAACTTAACTTCTATTCTTAAGAAGTTCCAGGTAAGTCCTGCTTAAAAACTACTTCTATTGATTTCCTTGTTGCTTCAGTTGGAGTAAAGGGGCTTTTGACAAAGGTTCATTTGATCTGAGGATTGTGGTTTGAGGCCAGCCTGAGCAGAAAAGTCCCTGTGAGATGAGGCTCTTATCTCTAATTAACCAGCAGAATGCTGGAGGTGTAACTGTGGCTCAAAGTGGTAGAGCCCGTCTTCAGCAGAGTAGCTCAAGGACAGGGCCTAGGTCATGAGTTCAAGCTTCATGACCAGCAAAGAATGTCAGCTGGGATATTATCACAGCATGTAGGAAACACCCCTGGGACAAATCTTGTCCTGGCGATGACAGAATATCCAGAGGCAGTTGGAAGACTGTTCTCAGATGAGAGGGTTTGGTATCAGACCTGAATAGAGTCACTTGTGTTTGGCCCTTCAAAAGTAATCAGAGGTAGGAGGTAAAAAGAAAAGTTAATAAGCATGCTTATCTAACGTTCATACCTGTCTTTCTTCTAACTGGACAGGAATTTACATTCTTGCCTTCATTACCTGTTATTTTGATTTCCCACCTCTAAAATCCAGATGTCTATAGTCTAGTTATAGGAAATGATCAAGGCCTCTCACTAGGCCCTTAATCACTCCAGTCTAGCCCTAGTTTCTGACTGGTTATTCTTAACCAGTCTACCATGCTCTCCCCTACCTAGTTGCTAGAAATCGTAGACACTCCCTTCCTGCTCCCAGTCCAGTTACATGGGAATTCCTTCTTCCTTGTAATAGGCTACAACTGTGTTTGTGTTCCAAATGGAACTTTTCTGGCTTGTGACCAGGGTGTGTTCTCTTGTGTCATTCATATCAACTGGTCCTTCCACCTTGTCAGCCTTTTGCCTGATCTCAACTCAATTGCAAGAACATCTCAATAGATGATGGAATGGACATCCTGGTGGGATTCCCTCTCATAGTGGTCCCCTGGTTGACTTTTAACAGCTATCCTCTTACTCCTCCTGGGACCCTGTTTTCTCAACATTTTTCAAAAATTTCTCTCTCTCTTTTTTTTTTTTTTTTGGTTGGTCATCGGGCTTGAACTCTGGGCCTGAGTGCTGTCCCTCAGCTCTTCAGCTCAAGGTTAGCGCTCTACCACTTGAGCTACAGTGTCACTTCTGGTTTTCTGGTGTTTTATTGGAGATAAGAGTTTCATGGACTTTCCTGCCTGGGCTGGCTTTGAACCATGATCCTCAGATCTCAGCTTCCTGAGTAGTTAGGATTACAGGTGTGAGCCACCAGCGCCTGGCTCAAAAGTTTCTCTTTAACCGAATAATAACCCTCACTCAGGACACTACCTGGGAGCACATCAAGGCCATCCTATTACTGCAGGCAACTGGAGGCTTTGCTTACACCACCCTGACTTACCCAGTACAGACCTGGACCCTGAAGAACCCAGTATCAGTGACTCTTCAACACCTTTATATCAGCAGGAAGTAGCCAGAAAAGACCACAATATTAAGTTTTTATACCCCTTCAGGGTTTCAAGTGATGGGAATTTATTTTGTTCTCATAACTTTATGCTGTTCCCACGGCCTACTGACCACCCTCCCCCCGGGATACCTCCTGATTCCCAGGAAAAGTTCACCCCTGACTTTATCTGAAAGCAGGACTCTGGGCATCAGGATGATACCACTACCATAAAATCCCAAATGGGACTGTTTGCACCACAGATCCCAAAAAAGACAGTTCAAACAACAAATCTCCAACAGGACAGGACAAAGAAATTCCAAAGAAGTGTCCAACCTCTTTCTTGGTCTCTTCTTCCCAACCAATCTTTTTACGTATTCAAAGATCTTATATGAAGGACTTGTCTTTCCCCTCTTGGCCCAATTGTTTTATGTATCCAAAGATGGAATATGAAGGATTGACCCCCCCAACCTATTATCCCAGGTACATACAGATGACAAACAAAACCCCAGGTATGTGTGGATATGCTTGATATGCAGATAGGACAATCCCCTTAAGCCTGGCTATAAACATTCCATTGTAGGCTCAACCACAAGCCCCCCCTCCTCTCTAGACCTGATGGCTTTTTCATTAACCCTCTGCCTCCTTGCTCAGACCCTATATAAGCTTTACCCCAAATCCATTCCCTTGCACAACCTCCGATCCCACAGAAGGTTTCTGCCCCTCATTGTTATATCTCAATAAATGGTCTTTGCCTGTGTTAGATCAAGTCCAGCCTGTTTCCTTCCTTTCTCCTCCATTTTCCTAATATTCACTGGACACAAAAATGAACTATACAACTTATGGGGGAGGAAAGTCAGGAGGAAAAAACTAGGAGAAAATGAAGGAAAAGGTGACACCATTCCAAAAGAAATGTACTCATTACCTGACATGTAACTGTAACCCCTCTGTATATTAAAAAAAAAAAAAAAAAAAAAGCCAGAAGTGGAGCTGTGGCTCAAGTAGAACTGCTAGCTTTAAGTTCAGGAACAGCACCCAGGCCCTGAGTTCAAGCCCCACAACTGGCACAAATACCAAAACAAGAGTTCCAGGCCAGCCCAAGCTACATTGTAAGACATTGTCTCAAAAAACAAACAACAGGAGCTGGGAAGGTGGCTCAGTGGTAGGGTGCTTGCCTTGTATGCATGAAGCCCTAGGTTCAATTCCTCAGCACCACATATGCAGAAAAAGCCAGAAGTGGCGCTGTGGCTCAAAAGTGGTGGAGCACTAGCCTTGAGCTGAAGAGCTGAGGGACAGCACCCAGGCCCAGAGTTCAGGCCTCCTGACTGACAAAAAACAAACAAACAACAACAAAACAAAACTGGGGATCTAAGAAATATTTATCCACCAAAGTTTCTAACAGTATTAGTCACAATAGCCAAAGATGGAAGCATCTAATCAATTGATGGATGGATCAATGGATAGATGAATGGATAAAGAAAATGTGTTGTATGCCTAAAATGCAATACTGTTTGGCCTTAAAAAGGGAAGAAATTCTGTCCATGCTACAACATGGATAAACTTTGACAACACTGAGCAAAGTAAAATAAACCAGTAATGGAGATAAACACTATCTGATCCCACCTAGAAGAGGTACTGAGACTGGTAAAGTTCATAGAGTAGGAAAGGACGAGGTGTGATTGCCAAGGGCCAAGAGAAGGAGGGAATGAAGAGGCCTTGTGTAATGCCAAGATGGTTTCTGTTTTCCAAGAGAAAAACTCTGGAGTTGGATAGGTCATTCAGATAGCCACTCCTGACTTCCACACTTAAAAATAGTTAACACTGTGAAAACTAGATCTAAAAATACATCGGGACATGATAAATTACCCAGGTCTCTTGGCATTCACACATAGTGAGACCAAAGGAGGATACTTTTAAGAGAGGAACAGAAAGAGGCAATGCCTTTCTGGATCTGATTATATAAAGTAATATTCATCGAAATGAACTTCAGGAAATGGAAACAACAAGGTTTTTTTTTTTTTCTTTTGTCTTTGTCTAGTTTATCTGTCTTTGAGGAGGTAAAGCATGGCATAGAAATGGAGGGACAAAGGGTGAACAAATGCAGTAGCGGCATTCACTAGACACTATGTTGAAAATGAACTATATAACTGTGGGCAGGGATGGGAGAAAAAAACAGAGAGAGCAGAAGAAGAGGTAACATTGTCCAAAAAGAAATGTACTCACTTGGGCTGGGAAGGTGGCTCAGTGGTAGAGCGCTTGTCTTGCATGCATGAGGCCCTGGGTTTGACTCATCAGTACCACATAAGCAGAAAAAGCCAGAAGTGATGCTATGACTCAAGTGGCAGAGTGCTAGCCTTGAGCTGAAGAGCTGAGGGACAGCGCCCAGGCCCAGAGTTCAGGCCCCATGGCCAACAAAACAAACAAACAAACAAAAAACAGAAATGTACTCACTTATATACTAACTTATGAAATGGTAACCCATCTGTACATCATCTTTATAATAACAATTTAAAAAACTAAAAAAAAAAAAAAAAAGTTAAGACAGCCAGGCTCAAGTCTGTAATCCTAGCTATTCAAAGAGGCTAAGATCTGTGGATTGAGGTTCAAAGCCAGCCCAAGGAAGGCAGGTCCATGAGATTGTTTTTTTTTTGGTCCGGTCGTGGGCTACTTCCGGCTTTTTTTTCCTTTTTGCTTATGTGGTGCTGAGGAATTGAACCCAGGGCCTCATGCATGCAAGGCAAGCGCTCTACCACTGAGTGACCTTCCCAGCCCCTCTTTTTTTTTGGTCAGCTGTGGGGCTTGAACTCTGGGCTTGGGCGCTGTCCCTGTGCTCTTCAGCTCAAGGTGAGAGCTCTACCGTTTGAGCCACAGCACCACTGCTGGTTTTCTAGTGGTTAATTGGAGATAAGAGTCTCATGGACTTTTCTGCCCAGGCTGGCTTTGAACCCTGATCCTCAGATCTCAGCCTCCTTAGTAGCTGGGATTACAGGCATGAGCCACCAGCATCCAGCCATGAGATTCTTACATTCAATTACCAATAAAGCTGGAAGTAAAGCTGTGGCTCAAGTGGCAGAGCACTTGCCTGGAGGAAAAAAAAAAAGCTTAGGGACAATGCCCAGGTCCTGAGTTCAAGCACCACTACTGGCACACACACACACAAAAAGAATCTTTTTGTTTGTTTGTTTTTTTGGGGTCCGGTCATGGGGCCTGAACTCTGGGCCTGGGCACTGTCCCTCAGCTCTTCAGCTCAAGGCTAGCGCTCTACCACTTGAGCCACAGTGCCACTTCCAGCTTTTTTCTTTTTGCTTATGTGGTGCTGAGGAATCAAACCCAGGGCCTCAAGCATGCAAGGCCAGCGCTCTACCACTGAGCCACCTTCCCAGCCCAAAGAATCTTGGTTATATGAAAAAATTCCAAGAGGCAAAGGTATTATATATCTCCTATATTACATATATTAAACATAAACATGGATATGTATCTACCTATCTATAATTTATGCTAGTTCAATAGTTTGATTATATTGCATTATATATTATATTAATTATACATTACATTTTATTTAATGAAAGTATCCAAAAATCTGATTTTTTCAAAAAGGCAGAGATTCACTATATAGGCTAGGCTGGTCTCAAACTTGAAATCCTGATGCTTCAGCTTCCCAAGTGTTGGGATTACAGGTGTTTACCACCATAGCTGGCTCCTATAATTTTTTTTTTTGTTCATTGTGAGGTTTGAACTCAGGGTCTGGGCACTGTCCCTGAGTTCTTTTGCTCAAGGCTAGCACTCTATCACTTTGAGCTACAGTGCCACTTCTATTTTTCTGTTGGTTCATTGGAGATAAAGGTCTCAGGGACTTTCCTGCCCAGGTTGACTTTGAATTGTGATCCTCAGATCTCAGCCTCCTGAGTAGCTAGGATTACAGGCATGAGCTACCAGTGTCTGGCTTTATAATAAATTTTGAATAGCTTCATACTAGTGGATCATATAAACATAGTAATCAAAAACAGTTTATTTCCAAACATTTAGGTTGGTTAAAGTTGTCCATTATGTTTAACAGTACTGTATGGAACCTCCTAATCAATCATGCATTATCCAGATTTCTGATTGTTTCCTTAGAATGATTACCCAGCATGGAGTCACCTAGTGGAAGGCAACTGGGATACTTTGAGGTCACTGGTATTTGCTGGGCCTCCTGGATGGTAGCTTTTCTTTTGGCGTGGGGCCAGCTCTCATCCTGCTCTTACCATTGTTCAGATTTTCCCCTCCCCTGACTGGCTATTTTTGACCTCTGCAGGTGTTGAAAAGTCATAACTGAAGCAAGATAAAATAGAGCCCTGTATATTCTTGAGCTAACTTTGGGCTCAAAGGACACCTTTCTGCATTCCCCTCACCCCCCCAAAAAATCCAGAGCCTCTGTTGCTGAGAGACTTAGTGATTTCCTTGTCAAACTGGTTCATTCAGCAGAGCAGGTGCCTGAGGGGTACAAAGAGAAGTCAATACAATGGATTGAGTAGAAATTGCCCTTGGGCCAATCACCCCAGAGAGTGATGTCTGGGGTTACAAATTCTGCAGGGCAATGGACCAAGTGTCAGATTCAGAACAGCTGGGAGGTCAGTTGGGGACATCTCTGGACACAGCCAGAGTGACAGCTGCCTTGTGCTCACATCTTGGCACTCAGAGGGGCTGGTAATGTCCTCCCCAGGACAGCGGCTCTGACTCCTTGCCTTTGGTCAAACCATGTCTCAGGCTTCCCTGGACAGCAGCTATGTGGGTGAGTGGCTGGGCGGCTGGGTGGAGGTCTGTACTTGTCCAGACCCAGAGAGCTGACCAGACCCACACTTGCTGTGGGAAAGAACTGGAGGGGGTGGGAAGCCTAGACTGCCTTCTCTCGATGCTTGCTGAGTGCCAGGCTGTGCCAGGCACCTACCAGCTTGGCTCCCTACGTCTCAGAGCCAGCCTGCAAGGCCACTGCCAAGCTCCTTTTGCAGGTAAGCCTCTGTAAAGGAAAGAAGTTGACCTAGGGTCAAACTGAGGCTCCTGGCCCAAGCTGAGCACTAGTACACACGTTCCTGACCCCCAATGCCATGACAGGAGAAAGAGATGCCAATCTGGCTCTTCACCACAGGAAGAGAGCACAGGAGAGGGAGGTTCAGTGGGCCAGGTGGGAGCAATGAGACTCCATTGTTCTAAAGCTATGAGTATTCTGGGCTCTGGAAAAGACAAGACACCCCAGAGGCTCAGACTCCAAGGCCCCTGCTAATAACCATAAGAAATCAGGGGAAGGGGCACTGTGCTGGAGGTTGGAGCATGGGATTATAAATCATCTTTTTATCATAAAAAATATAGCACTTACTGGAAATTACCTTTTTTCCTTTGCCAGTATCAGAGCTGCTTTGAACTTGTTTGACTAGGGGTAGAGGCATAGCTCATGAAGTAGAGTGCTTGTCTAAGTATGCATGAAGCCCTGAGTTTAAACCCCAGTATTGAATAAAATTAATAAATGAATAAATAAATATGCGTGGCTAATACTATCACTTGAGCCTCACCTGTAGCCCTGATTTTTATTTTATTTTATTTTATTTTTATCGTCCTGGGGCTTGAACTCAGGGCCTGGGCATTGTCCTTGAGCTTTTTTGTTCAAGGCTACCACTTGAGCCACAGCGCCACTTCTGGCTTTTTTTTTATTACTTTTTTTTTTTTTTTTTTTTTTTTTGTCGGTCGTTGGGCTTGAACTCTGGGCTTGGGCGCTGTCGCTGTGCTCTTCAGCTCAAGGAAAGCACTCTACTGCTTGAGCCATAGTACCACTTCTGGTTTTCTGGTGGTTTATTGGAGATGAGAGTCTCACCAAAACAAAAACAAAAACAAAAACAAAAACAAAAAAACAGTCTCACAGACTTTCCTGCCCAGGCTGGCTTTGAACCAAGATCCTCAGATCTCAGCCTCCTGAGTAGCTAGGATTACAGGTGTGAGCCACCAACACCCGGCTATTACTTGTTTTTGAGATGGACTCTTTTGAACTTTTCTGCCTGGGCTTAGCTTTGAACCTCCATCCTCCAGATCTCCGCTTCCTGAGGAGCTAGGATTTACACGCATGAGCCACCAGCACCCTTGTGACCTACAGCTTTTCTGACATTGTTAAAGGCACTGCCCTGACCCAGTGTACACTGGGCAAACTGCCACTGGGTTCCAAAGGACAAATGTGAGCCTTAACTGGGTAGCACCAGCCAGAGCAATTATATACTTGGCAACATCCCTAATTGCTCTCCTACGGGAGAACTTACACTTTTACCAATAGACAATTAGAGCTCTCTGCTCCACAGTCTTGTGTGAATTTTGAGTTTTTTTTTTCTTCCAATCAGATGATTTGTTTTAATTTTTACTTTCCTGATTCCCAATAAAGTTAAATTTCTATGTTTATTGACAATGAAGGTTTTGTCTATTGAAAAACTCATGCTTGCCTATTCCTTTGCTTTTTTTTTTTTTTTTTCTTATTTCTAGTTCTTTCTATATTCTGGACTGTACTCTTGTTTATATTTTTTGCAAGTATCTCATCCTCTTGCAGGCCTTTTTGTTTTGTTTATTTATGCATTTATTTTGGTTCGTCGTGAGGCCTGAACTCTGGGCTTGGGCGCTGTCCCCACGCTCTTTAGCTCAAGGCGAGCGCTCTACTGCTTGAGCCACAGCGCCACTTCTGATTTTCTAGTGGTTTATTGGAGATAAGAATTTCACTGACTGGGACTGGGAAGGTGGCTCAGTGGTAGAGTGCTTGCCTTGCATGCCTGAAGCCCTGGGTTCGATTCCTCAGCACCACATAAGCAAAAAGAAAAAAGCCGGAAGTGGCGCTGTGGCTCAAGTGGTAGGGTGCTAGCCTTGAACTGAAGAGCTGAGGGACAGCACCCAGGCCCAGAGTTCAGTCCCCACGACCGGACCCAAAAAAAAAAAAAGAAAAAAGAATTTCACTGACTTTCCTTCCCCAGGCTGGCTTTGAACAATGATCCTCAGATCTTAGCCTCTTGAGTAGCTTGGATTACAGGCATGAGCCACGGGCGCCTGGCATTTGTTTTGTTTATGAACAGAAGCTGTTCTTTTCTTTCCTCAATAGGCTTTATATAATTTTAAAAGTAGATTAGCTTTATTTATATCTTGAAATAGTTGTTCAAAGGAGTTTAAATTCAACATGCCAATTTATGGATACAATGCAACTTGAAGTCTTTTTTTTTTTTAGTATTATTTTTAAAAAGTACTTTTAGGCAAAAGGATCAGAGAGTTCCCAGCTGCGTGCTGGTAGAATTGTTTGTGCCCTTTGAAGCACACTCTGGCCAGGAGACAGCGTAGGCATGACCTGGCCAAGTGCCTGCTACAGTGCCCTGAGATCCTGGCCGAGTTCCAAAGTCCTGAGAGGGACTGGGAGGGAGGACACAATGGCGAGAAGGGCTTGAGGAAATGTTTGAGTGTCACACATGCGCAGTATCTTGATTATGCTGGTAGTTTCACAGATGCATACTTATGCCAAAACTTATATTTAAAAATTTAATCAGGCAGGTAACCCTGGCTCTCAGGAGGCAAAGATGGGAAGAAGGATCATGGATTGAAGGTAACTCAGGCAAAAAAATTCACAAGATATCATCTCAATCAACAAGTTAGGAATGGTGGGGGCATGTCTGTAAGCCAAGTTACATGGGAGACAGATCAGAAGGACTGTGGTTCCAGAATAGCCTGGACAGAAAAGCTCACAAGACTCCATCTGAAGAAGCTGGCTATTGTTGGCATAGGCCTAACTGATATGTTAGCTAAGGCTGGAAGTATAATAAAGGAGGATCGTGGGCCAAGCACAACTCAGGCAAAAAGTGAAATGTATCTCAAAATAACCAGTGCAGGACAGGAAGCAAGCCAGGTGCTAGCTACTTAGGAGGCTGATATCTGGGGTATCCAGGTTCAAAGCCAGCCTGACAGAAAAGTTTGCTAGATTCTATCTTTTAAAAAAAGTGGGGGGAAGCCGGGCGCTGGTGGCTCACGCCTGTAATCCTAGCTACTCAGGAGGCTGAGATCTGAGGATCGCGGTTCAAAGCCAGCCTGGGCAGGAAAGACCGTGAGACTCCTATCTCCAATAAACCACCAGAAAACCGGAAGTGGCGCTGTAGCTCAAGTGGTAGAGCGCTCGCCTTGAGCTGAAGAGCTGAGGGACAGCGCCCAGGCCCAGAGTTCAAGCCCCACGACCGACAAAAAAAAAAAAAAAAAAAAAAGGAGGGGAAGTGGGGGCTAGGAAGATGGCTCAGTGGTAGAGTGCTTACTCGCATGCACGAGGCCCTGGGTTCCATTCCTTAGCACTACATAAGCAGAAAAAAGCCAGAAGTGGTGCTGGCTCAAGTGGTAGAACACTCGCCTTGAGCTGAGGAGATAAGGGACAGCGCCCGGGCCCCATGACTGACCAAAAAAAAAACAAAAAATAAAAGTAGGGCTGGACCAGGTACCAATGGCTCATGCCTGTAATCCTAACTACTCAAGAAGCTAATATCGGGGGGGAGGCGGGGAAGGGAGGTGAAGGGTAAACAAAGGAGGAGGCTGCAATGCTTGGTAAGAAATGTATGCATTATCCTGCCCATGTAATTGTAGCCCCTCTGTACAGTATGTTCTCAAATAAAATAAAATTAAATTTAAAAAAAAAAAAAAAGAAGCTAATATCTGGCCGGGCGCTGGTGGCTCATGCCTGTAATCCTAGCTACTCAGGAGGCTGAGATCTGAGGATCGCGGTTCAAAGCCAGCCTGGGCAGGAGAGACCGTGAGACTCCTATCTCCAATAAACCACCAGAAAACCGGAAGTGGCGCTGTAGCTCAAGTGGTAGAGCGCTAACCTTGAGCTGAAGAGCTGAGGGACAGCACTCAGGCCCAGAGTTCAAGCCCCACGACCGACCAAAAAAAAAAAAAAAAGAAGCTAATATCTGAAGATCACAGTTTGAAGTCAGCACAGGCAAGGAAGTCTGCGAGACTCTCATCTCCAGTTAACCACCAAAAAGCCAGAAGTGGAGCTGTAGTTTAAGTGGTAGAGCATTAATTAGCCTTGAGCAAAACAGCTTAGGGATAACGTCCATGCCCTGAGCAAGCCCCAAGACCAGAACAACAACAACAACAGGCTAGAAATGTGCCTTAAGTGGTGGAGTATCTACTTAGCAATAATGAAACCCTGAGTTCAAATCCTAGTACCACTTGGGGAGGAAGCACAGAAGGTTTCAATGTGCACAGTTTAGACAATGATATCTCAATAGTCGCTAAATATTGCAAAGTGAGTGGAAATCTTTAGTAAACACACATGTTGATAAAAAGAAGACTGGAGGGATGTACCCTAAAACATTCATAAGGTTTGGTTCTGGGTGGTAAGATTACAGTGGGTTTTAATTTTCCTGTGGTTTTTCAATACTTTTAAATTTTTCTGAAGTTGGCACATTCCTGCAGTCCCAACTATTCAGGAGCCAAGACAGGGGATCGGTAGAGCCTAGGAGTTGAGAGCCAGCCTGGACCACACAATGAGATACTGGCCCAAAACTGTACTATGGCACTTCTGGGACTGGAAGCATCCCTAGGGCCACCTGCCTGGGTCCCAGCTTAGTTCCACTCACTTGTCTGACCTAGAGACTTGTCTTGGCCTTGACCTAGAGAATTTGTCCTGGAGGATAAAGGAGGGCTTTCCTCAGTGTCTCAGCTTCCTCCCAAAACCACTGGTCCTGGAGATCTCCTCATTGAGAGGCCTTTCAGAGTGTCTCAGGAAAAGGAGAGTCTCATGGTAAAAGTTGTAGCAAGAATTTATTTTAGTATAGTAAGGTTAAAGTAGGGAGAAATCTAAAAAGAGGAACATTTCCTGGGCCCCCTGTAGGAAATAGGAGTTAAAGACTCAAAATGGCAGCTGTTCTGTGTTGCCTTTGTTCCTTCTGAGCCTGGGGAACACATGTGGTCAGGTCAGTCTAGCAGCTCCTAATCCTTAGG
Organism: Dipodomys merriami; assembly: GCF_024711535.1. Lineage (NCBI taxonomy): Eukaryota > Metazoa > Chordata > Mammalia > Rodentia > Heteromyidae > Dipodomys > Dipodomys merriami. The sequence continues at coordinate 69,324,785 of NW_027203381.1, read as the reverse complement.
CTATGGGTTGGGGTAGGTAAGACAGGAGCAGCTCACCCAAAGCTCAAATAATCTTCAGGATTCCCTTGTGGTGGGGGTGGTGGTGATGGTGGGGCTTGTCCAGGGCCTAGGTGTTGCCCTTAGCTTTTTTGGCTAGTGTTGGCACTCCACCATTTTAGCCACAGCTCCACACCTGACTTTTTGGTAGTTAATTGGAAATAGGCATCTCCCTGCCAAGACTGGCTTCAAATCTGATGCTTCAAATCTCAGCTTGAAGCATCAAAGCTGATGCTTCAAATCCTAAGTTGCTGGAATATAGGTGTGAACCATCTATACTGACTTTCAGGACTTCCGTTGTGCCAAATATGTCTTCCATTCCTTCTGTCTCTACACATCCATGAAGGGTTCCCAGATTTATACCATTTTAACGCATGAGGCAGATTTAAGGTAGCCCTGTCCTGTATCCCCAATCTTGAAACTTAGTAGGGAGGTTTCTTGTTTAATATTAAGGAGTTATTCACTTTTTCAGTTTACCTCCTGGTTTTCATTTCTGAGTCTGACCCTTTTTTTTTTTTTTTTTTTTTTTGTGGGTCTGGTCGTAGGGCCTGAACTCTGGGCCTGGGCGCTGTCCCTCAGCTCTTCAGCTCAAGGCTAGCGTTCTACCACTTGAGCCACAGCGCCACTTCTGGCTTTTTTTCTTTTTGCTTATGTGGTGCTGAGGAATCGAACCCAGGGCCTCAGGCATGCAAGGCAAGCGCTCTACCACTGCGCCACCTTCCCAGCCCCTGACCCTTTTGATATGTGATAGAAATATCATCATTTCCCTGTCTCCCCATCTAGCCATCCTGCCTCACACTAGCCACACTTGGTGCCTCCGTTGCCCCAGGTAGAATGTGGAGCCGAGTGCATGTCTGTATGGGTGTGGGTGGGCAAGGGCACAGTGCGCCAGTACAGGTGCTCTTTGCAGGTCCTGCTGCCCAGCAAAAGGCAGAGTTAGAGCTGCTGTTTCGCTGTCCCAGGCTCAAGATAGAAGGAATACATATATGCAAAGCTTTGCTTAGAGGTTTTTTTTGTTTTTGTTTTTGGCTTTATTTTTTTAAGTTAACTAATCTCTGAAACAGAAAGCCAGCTTCTGGAATTGACTTTTTTGAGGTTTCTCTTGACTGGTATCAGAAACATTTTTTTTTTTTTTTTTTTGGTCCGGTCATGGGGCCTGAACTCTGGGCCTGGGTGCTGTCCCTCAGCTCTTCAGCTCAAGGCTAGTGCTCTACCACTTGAGACACAGCGCCACTTCCGGCTTTTTTCTTATGTGGTGCTGAGGAATCGAACCCAGGGCCTCTTGCATGCAAGGCAAGCACTCTACCACTGAGCTACCTTCCCAGCCCCAGAAACATTTTTCTTGCTCCACCAACAGCAAGGTGGGCACCCCCTTTCCCTGATCCTCTAGGGTGAATTTCCTGGATAGCCTTCTCCTGAAGCTGCTATGTGGGGCGGAAATCAGACTCACCTGTCCTCTCGCTTGCTCCTTTTTTGCAGACCCATCATTGTGACCCCTGCCCATGAGTGCACCTATTCAGATACCTTGTCAGTCTGATGGCTGACAAGCCTTTGCAAGCAACATTTCTTCCCTCCCCTCTCCTTCCCTCTTCTCCTTTCTCTTCCCCCTGCCTTTCTTCCCTCCTTTTCCCTTCCTTCCCCTTGCTCTTCTTCCCCTACCTTTTCTTTCCTTTGCCTCCCCTCCCCTCTCCTTTCCTTCCCTCCCTTCCCTTTTCTTCCCTTCACTCCCCTTTCTTTCTTCCAAGTCCTTGGAGGCCACGTTCATCTTTCACCCCGGCACTTCATGCTTTGCAAACAGATCCACACCTCCACCTAGCTTGGTCCTCCCACATGCCCCTTCCTGAAGATCAGCTCCGTGTGAACTAGCGTGACCTCCCCACACAGCCAGGACCTCAAGCGATTACAATTTATGAGTGCTAGAGCAAGGCAAAGGGAGGGGTGAGCAGCCATCATTCCAAAGGTGAGAAACGCACCCCATGGGGTGTAGATCTGAGCTGCTGCAGCAGGAAGGGCCCTGATGCCACCATTCCTGGTAAGGACTGCTTCTGCTGTCTGGGTAGAAGTCCTTGCTTGCCATGTCTCTGGCATTCTTATGGCTCAAATCTCCCTCACTGGTCATCAAGTTGGGGGCCAGGGTGTTGCGGGAGATCAGTAGGCTCAGGGTGAGAGTGACTTGTTCCTGGACACATCCTAAATCCCACCCCTTGGTCTCCGGAGTCAGCTCAGTGCAGCAGATGGTGGGTCAGTGCCTGGGTGCAGCTGGAGACCCACATTGGATTCCACTTAACATGCTACTTTTTATAAGAAGGAGTTAGAGTCTCTGAATGTTCTGGATCTGGTGATAGAGACAGGAATAGGAACTGAAGGAAATCTCTCTCATTCCCAGGGTTGGGTAGGATGACTCTGGCCCCTGGTAAACCTCAGTGTCCTGCCCCAGCAGAGCACTAGGCTGTGCTAGCCACTCTGAGCTTCCCCTCTCCCTCCCCACCGCGCCCCAGGTGGTAGTCCTACCCCACTCAGGGAGCTGGGGACAATCAATTGCTAAATCATAAAACAGGCTGGCCTAGCGGGGGTACATGAGAGTGAGTAACCAATCTAGGGTGCTTGGGTCCCTCCTTCCCCAGCCTGAGTTCTAGGGCTGTGCAGGTTATGCAGCTCTGCCTGGAGCCCCGCTGCTCCTGTTCATGAGGCTGCAGCTGAGGGATGTAGGAGGCTTTTCATGATTCAAAATGAGGGAGAAATAAGGAGGAGGATTCTAATTTGAGATCAGAGGCTGACAGCCGGCCTGGCTGTGGGCTGCTGCTTCCGCCCCTCTCCTTCTTTTATAGTGCCAGTCCTAGGGCTTAAACTCAGGGCCTAGGTGCTGTCCCTGAGCTTTGGTGCTCAAGGCTAGTGCTCCACCACTTGAACTACAGCTCTACTCCGTTTTTTTGATGGTAAATTGGAGATAAGAGTCTCACAGACTTTCCTGCCCCGGCTGGCTTCAAACCCTGATCCTCAGATCTCAGCCTCCTGAGTAGCTAGGATTATAGCTGGTGCCCAGCTTCTTCTCCTTTTTGGAGTCTGTCAGGAGAGGGGCTGAGCCATCTAGGAGAGGGGCTGTGGTTGGACTAAAGGCTTGACTGGCCAGGCCTATCCAGGTAAGAGTAGACCCAGCCATAGCAGTGAAACTGTCCAAAGCCCCTGGGCCTGGACATGCACAGGTGACATCAGAGCTGGGAACCACAGATCTGGATCCATACTCCAATTTCAAAGATAGGAAAACAGGCTCAGAGAGAACAGGGGCTTATCACTGGCACCCAGCAAAGCAGGGGAAAGGCTGGGCTGGCACCTATACCCGAAGCCAGAATCCCCCTCGCTAGAAAAGTGCTGCTCAGTCACCATGAGCACTTGGTGAATTTGCTTCATCTTTTTTTTATTTTTGTAATGTCATTTTAAATGAGGGCTTAATTATACTATACACAGATGTGAGATTTGTTCTTTTAAAAATTCATCTTAAGGGCTGGGAAGGTGGCTCAGTGGTAGAGCGCTTGCCTTGGATACATGAGGCCCTGGGTTCGATTCCTCAGCACCACATAAGCAGAAAAAAAAAAATTCATCTTAAGCCAGGTGCCAATGACTCATAACTGTAATCCTAACTAGTCAGGAGACTGAGATCTGAGGATCATGGGTTTGAATCTAGCCTGGGCAGAAAGGCCCAATTAATTACCAAAAAAGCTGGAAGTGGAATGAGAGCCTTAGGCACCAAAGCTGAAGGGACAGTACCTAGGCACTGAGTTCAAGCCCCAGGACTGGTACAAAAAGAAATTCATTTGGCTGGGTGTCAGTTCCTCACTTCTGTAATCCTACCTACTTAAGAGGCTGAGATCTGAAGATTAGAAGCCAGCTTTGGCAGGAAAGTGTGTGAAAAACTGAAAAGCTGGAAGAGGAAGTATGGCTAAAGTGGTAGAACACCAGTCTTGAGCAAAACTGCTCAGGTACAGTATCCAGGATCAGAATTCAAGTACTGGCACATGTAAAAATAATTCATTTTGCTGTCTCCTTGGCATATGTGATTACTTTGTGTTTGTTAAAGAATGAATTTTTTTCTTTTCATGATAGTCCTTGAGATACAGTCCAGGCTGATCTTAAACTGTCAATTAGTTCTCCTACTTTCAAGTGCTGGGATTAAAGACATGAGTCACCTAGCTCTGAATGAGCTGAGGCCCTCACTTTATCAGCTCCTCCCTGAACTTGAGCAATAAGCTCTTGAATATTTCTACCTCCCATACTTCTTCCTCCAGGTTTTGCCAACCCATTCCCCCCAGTCCCACCACAGGCACTGGAGCAGAGGAACAAGAAGAATCTTCTATTCCTGTTCTCCTTACCTGTGTCTCTCTCTTACCTGCTTAGTTGTAAACCATCTCCCCACCCTTTTATCCAATAACTACTGTGCCTTGTTCTCTCCAGTGCTGAGGCTAGAAAGGACCTTGAGCATCTGACATTTTGAGCCTGGTCTCTGCCAGGGAGTTATTCACATGTAGGAAATGAAGGCCCAGAGACTGGAGTATGGAGGTAAGAAGGGTTGCATGGAAGCCAAGGAAGGCCCAGCGCTACAAAAGGCAAGGGAATAATAAGTGAGCCCTAGTGGAGCCAGCCTCCAAGAATGAGACTTGGGAGGGTTCATGGTAGGAGGACCTACCTGAGTCAGTTGTTGGCAGCATGTCTGTTCCCTGAGGTTGAAAGACAATGTTTTCAAGAAAAAGAGTATGTGACCTCAGCAAACAAAACAAGGGCAGGGTGTGGTAGTTCATATCTGTTATTCCAAATACTCAAGAAGGTAAGAGTAGGAGGATTGAGGTGTAAAGACAGCCAGGGCAAAAGCACAAGACCCTATCTAAAAAGTAAACAAAAACCAAAATAGACTGGGATACAAGTGATTCAGTGTTTGCCTAGCAAGTGGAAAGACCTGAGTTCAATTCCTAATACTAACAAAAGCAGAACAAACCCAAAGGTGGGAATGTAGCTCAGTGGTTGAGTGTGTGCCCAGTATGCACAAGGCCCTGAATTCAATCCCTAACACTACAAAACAGCAAAACAATAACAAAACAGAGATGAATGATATCCAGTTTTTTTTGAGATAAAAACCCACTGCTGAGGCCATGACCAGAAGTCTGAGTCTCGTTGTGTGCTGAGCTGGGTGGACCTTCCACCAAACCCCATCAGGCACAGGCGCCCAAGACCCAACAGAGCAGAAACAGGGTGGGACACAAACTAAACAAATTACTCCTTCTCAGCCACCTGGACTCCAGGTTTCAGGACTATCAATGGTCTCTTTCCTGCAGCAGGATATTTAAAGAAAACAAATCTTTCAAGACTTCAAGTCTAAAGCAAAGAGCCCTCTGTGTGCTTGCTTCTGCTCTTTGCTTTACAACAAGCCTCCTTTACTCTCTGGTCTGGATTGCACCCAAGGCTTCCAGAGTCTATTGGCCAAGCCAGGCCAGTGGCCCAAGTCCCTGCGGAAGAGGGAGACTAAAGGGTTAGAGTGAGCTGGGCCTGGCCAGGCCTTGAAAGGTCTCAGAGGTTTAGTCTTGGGGGGTGGGGGACAGGGAAGGGGGAAGGGCCTGAGGTGGGAAATTGAGGACTGCAGATGGTGCTGGCAAGCTGGTGCTGGCAAGCCGGTGGGCAAGGGAATCCCATCCCTGCCTCCAACCCAAGCCAGACCATCTACTTCCCCTAGAAATGGATACTTGGCAGGAGGGAGAGGGTGCTGAAAAGGTCACCCCAAGAAGCTATCTGTCTGAGGTTTAAAATAAGGTGTTTTAGTTAGGGGTCAAAGGAGGATAAGCCTTGTAATCCTAGCTACCCAGGAGGCTGAGATCTGAGGATCATGGTTCAGAGACAGACTAGAAAGAAAAATCCACAAGACTCTGATCTCCAGTCAACCAGCAAAAAGTTGGAAGTGGAGCTTTGTGGCTCAAGTGGTAGAGTACCAGTCTTGAGTGAAAAGTGAGTGAAAGTGAGAGCATGAGGCGCTGAGTTCAAGCCTTAGTACCAGCACACACACACACACACATACACACACAAATACAAATGCACACACACACAAATATTATCAATTTATTAATTCATGAAAATAAAAGGTGGCCCATTCTCAGCCTTCACCATTTCCAAATGACTTAAATCCAGAGCTTATGAGCAAGCAGGGCCAACAAGGGGAAACGGACATGAGAGAGAACAGGTGTGACTTTTAACAGGCTCCTCCAGCCTGAACCAAACCCCCACTTTGTTTCCCCTTTGCAAACATTCCACTTGGCCTGAAAAAGAGGAAGTCAATTAAAGATCCCCACCATGAGCCCCAAGCTCATGGTGTGGGTTTTGTTTCAGGTTACAGAGGAGCTAAGGGGAGGGGGGGGAGGGCTTTAGGGGCTTGTCCAGGGCCTTAAGAACAGGAAGCTGCAGGGCCTGCTCCCTGCCCCAGGTTTCCTGCCCTGGCCAGGGAGGGGCCACCAGGAGGGCGGCTTTCCATTTCTGTTAGTGTCTCACAAGGAGGTAGTTAGAAACTACTGGGTCAGGGCTATTTCCCAGCCTAGAGGGACAAGAGAGAGGTTACCCTCCCTTAGTGCCCTCATGCCCTCCTCTACTAGGGGACAGAGGAGGGTAAGCATGACTCAGGCTCAGGCAGAGGAAGCTAATGAATGGGCTATGGGATATAAGCTCTGCCGGCCATCTCAGGACTGGTCCCAACCATGGATCATCCCTAGTCACTGAGTCAAGGATTCCCAGGAGGTCAAACTGGCCCTGAGAACTGGTCAGCAACCCTTGCCTTGCAGGTCCCAGGCTGTCCAGGGTCTCATCCACGAAGGTACTAGCAGCACCCTTTTTGAACACTTGTTTGTGGCTTAAATGAGCTGACACGAGCAGAGCATTTCCCACAGAGCCTGGCCTACAGCAGCATTCAGCCTGGTGCTGTCATGGCTGTCTTCATCATTGCTATGAACTTGCCCACTACTCTAGGCCCTTCCTAGATACAGGAGATGCTTGTTGTGGGGTGTAAATAAGGGCGCAGGGCTCTGAAGGCAGGATGGTTTGACACAGTCTCAGCCTGTCTTGTGCTGAGCTCTGTGACCCCAGGGGAGGCCCAGCCAACCAGTACAGCCTTGGTTTCCTTCTCCTTGATAGGAAGATGAAGCTGGGCACCAGGGGTTCACATCTGTAACCCTAACTACTCAGGAGGCTGAGATGTGTGGTTCAAAGCCAGTCCAGGCAGGAAAGTTCATAAGACTGTTACCTCCAATTAACCATCCAAAAGCTAGAAGTGAAACTGTAACTCGAGTTGTAGGGTGCTAGCCTTGAGCACCAAACTCAGAGACAGCATCCAGGCCCTGAATTCAAGCCCTAGGACCTGCACCAAAAAGTTTAAATTAGAAAAAAATAGGGAGACACTGTCCAAAAAGAAATGTACTAATTACCTGACTTATGAAACAGTAACTCCCTCTGTACAACATCTTACTAATAATAAAGTTATATGGTAAAAAGTCAGGAGATGGCTAAATATTCAGTGAAGTCCTTTCCCACCAGAGACCAAAAGTGGCCCAGCCCCAGAGCAGCTGGGAGGCAGAGACCCCAGGCCGAGCAGACAAAGGCGCCCTGTGCAGGCGAGGCCTCCTGCCTGGCTGTGGCTTCTGCAGGTTCCACACCCAGACCAGGAGCTTCCAAGAATCACAGTTAGACGTTGTTACTTGAAAGTGGTCAGTTGACTTTGTGTTCCTAGAAGCAGTAGTTCAGGAAATTGAAGGTAAATGGGCGACAGCAAGAGCAGGAGAAGAGTGATAAAGACAGTTGGGAGGAGGGAGAAGAGGAGGAGGAAGAGGGAGAAGAGAAAGTAGAGAGGAGACAAAGGACAGATGGCCTTTCTTGGGATCAGGTGGCACTGAGCAGCTGCCCAGCCACTGTGATTTTTTATTTCCTTCAGCCCCAGGCAGTCTGAATATAAGCCACAAAACAGAAGCAGCAAGCTGCAGAGCCGTGACTGGTAGTCATCTTCCTGCTTCCTCAAGTAGTCTGAGCCCACACACCTGGGTCCCTTTGGTCTGGATACCCCCCCACATGAGCTGGTTCTCTGTGAAATGATAGCACATGCCTCCCCCGCCCCCCCAATAGCAGACCCCAATCTCCTTTCAACATGCTGCTGTTGTCATGGTAACCGGCATCCTCAGACCCCCACGCATATCACTAAGTTCTGCCTTTCACATCCCTTTGATTGTATTAAACGGTAATCATCACTACTCATTGGCCAGTCTCCATGACAACACTGTGCCATGAAAATACTCATCTGGCTCCCAGAAGGAGTAAGCTGGCTGTTTTCAGAGCCCACATTTGAACCACTACTCCACACAGAGAGGCACAGGTCATAACAAAGTGCTTATGCAGTTCAACCCTGCCATTAAAGGCAGTATGATGTCGGGAAAGCTCCAGAGTGAGTTTTCTCATCTGTAAGGCCAGAATTGTAATTTGGCATGGTTGATGTGGGGATTCAAGGAGATAACATGAGCCACTTAGCCCAGGTTGCTCCTGGCATTGCTCGGGAACGATTCCATCACTGAGAACAAGGCTATTCCTTCCTTCCATCACCCTCTGTCTGCTAAAAACCAAAGAGAAAGAATAGAGGCCCTAAACTAAGCCCAGGTGCCCATCAGTTAGCCACGAGGTACCTGTGTTAGGAGTCTAGACCCTGGGAGCCTGCCCTGCCTTCAGTCACCACCCTACCCCACCCTCAGCCACTAGCAGGTCCCCTTGGGTGGGGCGAAGCAGGAGGCAGCAGAAGCCATTATCAGGCAGCACAGGCTGGAGAGAGTCCAGCCCGGCCTTCTTATCAGCTCCCCAGCCCTGGGTCTCTGTACACTGCAGGGCTCTGAGGCCCAGGCAAGAGTGCTGGCCCCAGGCTCCCTGTCCAAGTCCTTCCTCTGCTGGCATGGCTCCCAGCAGGAAGGGGAGTGGCCGGCCACAGGGGATCCAGAGAGCCACCAAACTTGACCACGGGGGACAGGCAACCACTTTCCTTCCTAAGCCCAGAGCTTTTGTCTGTGAAAATGGGGGTACTGGACTAATAGATGAAGGGACTCCCAAGTCCTCTCCCTCTCCAAAGAGATTGGAGCCTGTGACCCCAAGAAGTAGCTATAGTGACTGTGAGAACCCTAGGGCTGAGTCATGTTTACTTCAGAGCTGAGTATCTGGGCCCCACTCCATAGGCTCTGACCTTCCTGTAGGTCTATGGAGGAAAGAGAGCTATGATGATCTAGAGATTAGCTGGGGGACTCAGGTTCAGTTCTAGGAGGTAGCTGGCACCTGGGCACCTTGCAGCCCTGCAGGATTCGGGTGTGGGTGGGGGGTCATTCCTTGGTTCTGGACCAGGGCAGGGCAGGGCAGGGCAAGGCAGTGATGGTAGGCCTTTCTCGGTATATGGGCAGCAGACTCATAACTAGACTCTGATAAACAGCCCTCACCTTATCTGTGGGCCAGGGACTGGGTGGGGTGTGTCTGAGAATCAAGGGCAAGTTCTGCAGAACTGAGGAGGGGCAGGAAGAATAGATGGGTGCACCTAGCTGAACCTCCTAGCCTGCTAGTGAAGGACCCATGAGAATGGCCCAAGACAGGGGAGGGGCAGGGGCAGGGGTGTCAAGGAAAGGCTGGGCTGGGAACCTCTTAGCACTCAACAAGGGGAGTGTGATTCCTAAAGAAGCCCCAGAAGTTTTGAGGCTGAAACAGACCAATAGTCTTGATCCCAGAGAGGAAGTGATTGCCTGTGGAGCGGTCATGACCTCTTCTAGGACTCTCTAGCAAATCATATTCTGGCCCTGTGGAGAAACAGAGGCCTATGGTGTCAAGAGAGGACTCACACTTAGCTTTGGACTTGCGAGGATCCTGCTCGAGGCCAGAGGTGAGTCTTCCAGTCTTCCCTACACCTGGAGGCCAGGACCCAATAAAAGCAGTCCTGAGCTGGAAAGGGCAGCAGCAGGACCACCTGCAGGGCAGGAGTTAGCAGGTCCCCCGAAACCAGCCCAGCCTTCTTAGCTCCCTATGGAGCTGACTCTGGCAGCTGCTCAGCTGAGGCAGTTCCATGATTTGCACCCAGACTACCCAGAGGAAGCCAGGCACCTTGACTCCCTCCTATCTTCTCTGACCCAGATCAAGGCTACCCTTAAGACTTGCCACTAGGAGTGAGCTGGGAGACCCTAGCTGCCCAACTGCTACGCCTCTCCCTCTCCCCCACTTGCCTCCCAACTAGGCAGCAGACATGAGACCCACATGGGTGCATAAGTATAAACGCCTAGACTCAGGGGCTGCTAGACTCTTCCCTTCCTTCCCACAGGCAACCATGAACTTCAAACTTCCCAGAGAGATGGAGCTGCTTCAGCTTTATGCTTAAATAAGAGTATAAGAACTTGAAAAAGAAGCCCAGCGCCAGTGGCTCATGCCTGAAATCCTAGCTACTCAGGAGGCTGAGATCTGAGGATCACAGTTTAAAGCCAGCCTAGGCAAGGAAAAGCCATGAAACTCTTATCTCCAATAAACCACCAGAAAACCAGAAGTGGCGCCATGGCTCATGTGGTAGAGAGCTCGCCTTGAGCTGAAGAGTTCAGGGCCAGCACCCAGGCTGACAAAAAAAAAGAAAAGAAAAAAAGAAAGGAAGGAAGGAAGGAAAGCAAGGAAGGAAGGAAGGAAGGAAGGAAGGAAGGAAGGAAAGAAAGAAAGAAAGAAAGAAAAAAAGAAAGAGAAAGAGAAAGAAATAAAAGAAAGAAAAATAAAGAAAAGAAAGAAAGGAAGGAAGGAAGGAAGAAAGAAAGAAAGAAAGAAAGAAAGAAAGAAAAAGAGAGAGAGAGATAGAAAGAAAGAGAGAAAGAAAGAAAAAGGATTTGCCAGGAATCTGAGAGCCAAAAGCAGAAGCAGGGTGGTGAGTGGAGCTGGGTGGGAACAGAGAGGACCCTAGAGCCTCTAGGGATGGGTGGAGACTGGCAGCTTTGGGTTAGGATTCAGTGGTCTAGAGTGCTGGAGAGATGTCTTGCACCACAGGCCACTATCCTGTAGCTGGCAGGAAGATACTCAGCTGGACTGACATCCCCCAGAGGATGAGCTTAGATACAAAAACACAGCGTGGTAATAGACACACAAGCCTCTGGGCGTGTTCATCTGAACATGTGGCCACCCCTTTCCTGTCCATCTTCATTACACACGATTCCACCTGGGTACAGGGCATAGGCAACAGTGTGGTTTGTGCTGGCATGTATGTTCTGTATCAGAATGACCGAGGGCCCTTGATAAAAATTCAGAAGGGGTGAAGTTGCTTGAGATACATTGTTTTGTTTGTTTGTTTGTTTTGTTTTGTTTTTGTTTTGTTTTTTGGGTCCTGTCATGGGGCCTAAACTCTGGGCCTGAGCACTGTCCCTCAGCTCTTCAGCTCAAGACTAGCGCTCTACCACTGTACCACAGTACCACTTCTGGCTTTTTTCTGTTTGCTTATGTGGTGCTGAGGAATCGAACCCAGGGCCTCAAGCATGCAAGGCAAGCACTCTACCACTGAGCCATCTTCCCAGCCCCTGTTTTGTTTTGTTTTGCCAGTCCTGTGCCTTGAACTCAGGGCTTGGGCACTGTCCCTAAGTTTCTTTTTTGCTCAAGGCCAGCACTTTACCACTTGAGCCATAGGGTCACTTCCGGCTTTTTCTGTTTATATGGTACTAAGAAATTGAACCCAGGGCTTCATGCATGCTAGGCAAGCACTCTACCACTAAGCCACTTTCCCAGCCCCTGAGATACGTTGTTTACATATGAGGAAATGTCACCCCTTCTATAAGCAATATATGCTAATTTTAAATATTCCTATCCCCAGTGAGATTCTGAGCCAGTGGTCTGGGCACTGAGTGATGCTGAGCAGGTGGTTCTTGGAGAAACACTGGGTGGTCTATCCGCTGGGAAAATCACTGGGGTCTCACTGGCTGCAAACATTGTTATCATTAACTGTGTACCTGGTGCTTTGCCTGATGTGTCCTATCTCATTCTTGGTTTCCCAACCACCCATGAAGGTGACGTTATTCCAGCCCCCCAGTCATGCACTTAGCCATTAGCAGAGCCATCGTTCCATGTACCCCCATCCCCACCTGCAGGGACAGGATCAGAAGGATCACCTGCAGGTGCTGGCCACAGGAAGCACCAAGAGGAGAGATTCAGAGTTGGACTGAAATGGACAGTCCTTCCCTGCCCTGTGCAACTCTGGAGAGGCAGATGGAAGGATACCCATGCCTAACCCAAGTGTCGGCCCAGCTAAGAGGTCCAGAGGTGCCCTCCGAGTGGCACCAGGCCAGGTTTGAGAATTCCTGGACAACTAGTGCCCCCTGCAGCTGTACAGAGATACTGCTTGGTAAAGGTTGGGTTCTCTCCCATCATCCCCAGCCAGGACTGGTCAGTGATGACAGCTTTTACTGTTGCCCCACTGGAACAATGAGAGAAGGGCTAAATGTCTTACCCAAAGTCATAGATCCAGGCAATGTGAGTTCCTGAGCTCCATCTCCAGGGATCCTGGATCTTCCCCCTCCTTCCCCCGTGGAAATCTTTATCAACTCCTCAGAGCCTCCCTACCTCCCCTCACACTCTGGACGGACATGCAAAGCAGGGCAGCTATAGGAAGCAGCAAAATGGCATTTAATGGGCATGGGTGGGTCAGTACTTTCACCAGGGGAACGGGCAAAGACCAGAGAAACCTCCACGGAAGGGTACTCAGGAGGTGAGGTTCAAGTGAAGGTGCTCCTGGCATCGGGTCCGGAGGGGTGAGTGGGAGGTCGGGCAGCGTCTGGGGGCCTCCGGTAGCAGGGGCAGCACTGGGCTGGCATGGAGCTAAACACAGATTGAGTGTGTGCAGGTACCTCCAGCCTCCCCCACAGCTCATAGACATGGCCCTGCCCGGTCTAGGTGGAGCTTAGAAGAGGGCTGAGCCCTCAGAATGTTACTGTAAGGACTCGGGTGGGGGGGCACTGTGGGTGACGCATCTACTGCTCCACTTCCATATGGAGTTCAGGTAAAAATATCCTTTAAATACAAACTCTTCAAAACAGCGTAACTACTGGAGTAGTTTCTGTCCTCATTAGTAGCTGAGTTGGAAACAACTCAGAAAGGGTGAATGACTGGCCCAAGGCCTGCCAGCAAGCTTTTGAGGTAATGTCTTCCAAGGATTCCTTGGCATATTCTGGAAGCTTGTGACCCTCTTTTCAATGGTCCTCCAGAACTATAATCCCCTTCCTCTAAGAGGGGCTCTAGCTTTAGGTCAGCCTGACTGGGGGCGTGGAGGGGGGGTTCCTCAGTATCTGTGCAACCTACACAGCCCTCTTCCCCACATACTGACCCATTCTCACCTCCTGGAGAACTGCAGCCTCGCCACTCCCTGGGGGACCCTTGCCTGGTGCATAGAGACCCAGAGGCTGAGGCTGGGGTCCAGACAGAACTGGGGGACAGTGCGCAGAAGGACACAGGGTGGACACAGGCATCCACTCGGGTGCTACCACTCTCTGCAGCCAGACTGCTTCAGACATGTACCTGGGAAGCAAGAGGCCAGATGTCAGGGGTCACCGCGCTCACGCTCCCAGCCGGGGAACACAGGCCGGGGCTCTCAGGTACGGCAGAAAGCTGAGGCCAGGTTCATCCAGGCTGCAGCTCCTTCAACCCCGTGCTCTTGAGTAAGAACCACTGAAGGCAAGGAAACTGCAAGAGGCTCCCACAGTGCCCTGGAGAAAACTCCAGAGCCTGGGAGCTGGGGGAAAGGGCCAGGAAAGAAAAATCACTCTACCAGTCCCATACTTTATCAGCCCCAGGTCCACCACACTTGGGCTTTGGGTTTACCAACTCACTTGGGTCCCAGCGGTGCACAGATTGTTAAATACCAGTTGCTTGCACAGCCCTGGTCGAAAGGGTTGTATCCCTGAAGGTATCTACACTGGAGAGGGATGGAGAAGGAAAGAGAAGCTCAGAACTGGTAGAATTAGGCAGACCATTCACCAGTGACCATCTCCGAGCCAGGGCTTGGCCTACAGCTACAGCAAGCCTCCAAGGGCAGGGAAGCCAGAGAGCAGGCAGGCCGTTGGCTTCTCCCCAAGGGAACGCTGACACTTAGCCCTCTTCTGCCATCACAGCCTAGTGCCTACAGCCCCCCTGCCCCCCAATCTGTGCTGCCCATAGTCCTCCTGTAACAGCCTTTACATAAGTTATTGGCATGCTAAGAGAATCCCACAGCAAGGGGGTCCAGTCCTAACAGGCTGCTCAACACTGTAGTGGAGTTCTAACACAGTGCAGATACAAAAAGCAAGCCATGAGTACTGGGAAGGCTTCTAGGACATGACTTTCCATGAATAATCAGCAAGAAAGGTTTTTAGAATAATTGAATCAGGAAAGCTTGCAGGATTCAAAATAAATATGCAAAAATCCTTGGTATTTTCTTTATGATTGTGAACAAAGGGGAATTGATCGATTGATTGGGTGGGTGGGTGGGGTGCTGTGGTTTGAATTCAGTTCCCTCAAGGCTGGCACTCTACCACTTGAGCCACAGCTCCACTTACTTCTGGCTTTTTGGTGGTTGATTAGAGATAAGAGCCTCATAGAATTTCCTCCCTAAGCTGTCTTTGAACTATGATTCTCATATCTCAGCCTCCTGAGTAGCTAGGATTACAGCCATAACACTGGCCCAGGTTGACTTTTATGGGTCTTTTAAATGTGCTCAGCCTCAAGGGGTCCACTTAATTGTCCATGCAATCTTCTGCTTTGAAGATGCTTTTCACCATTCCAACACAAAGAGGCAAAGCTATGCCTCTACCAGGGGCCTTCTGCCCCTTCAAAACCAAACATAGGATGAAGGAGTTGCATGGCCTGACAAGGGCATTGCAGAACTCAAGGTTTTGCAGCACAGGGCAGGACCCACCCTCTTTCAGTGTTCCTAGGTGGCCAGGCACTAATCTTAGATTCCTCATTAACACAAATGTAGGATACAGCCCTCCACATCTGTGCCTGTCCCTCAACAATGCATGCAACCTAGCACCCAGTAGGCTCTGGATGCAATTCACCCAGGAGAGAGAATAATAGCTCCAGGAGGTGGTGGGATCCAACCGCATCTTCAGAGGCATCACCAAGGTCCAAGACAGTGGACAGAATCGCTAACGCTGAGGTGGCAGAGGATCAAGGCCGCCTTTCCCATTTCCAATCACTCCTTGCCCCCTCCCCTCCTCCCCCCTTCCCCCCACACACTTCGGCCCACACTTGGCCCAGAATACCTTGCCCTCGTAGGAGCGCTCAGCCGCGCTCACCGACAATGCCTGGATCAGCAGCAGTAGGAAGAGCGGCATCAAGAAGCCTGCAGCAGGGATGGCCACCAGGATGCTGCCAGCATGGCTAAGGAACAGTGCGGCCCAGAGCACCCCCCCACCCCGCCCCCACCAGCCCTGCTGGTCCACTCTCCTCATCCCACCATGCTGTCCCCCCATGATCCTCTCCAAGCTGCAGCACCCCACTCCATGACCCCACAAGATTCCCAGCTCCCGGTCTACCTCCTGACCCCACCAACCTTCATCCAGTGCCACACTGGTCCTCCATAGCTGCTTCTCCCTATAGTCACGCCCACCATTAGCCCCGCCCCTGACACCCATCCGATCCTGCCCACCATTAGCTCCGCCCCTAACATTTATTCAACCCTCCCACCATTAGCCCCGCCCCTGACACCCATCCGATCCTGCCCACCATTAGCTCCGCCCCTAACATTTATTCAACCCTCCCATTAGCTCCGCCCCTAAGTTATTCAACCCTCCCACCATTAGCTCCGCCCCTGGGCTGTCTTCCTCCATCTCTACTTCTCTCTACCCTTGGGCCTTGTGGATACGCCATGACCTTGTCTATGGACAATGGTAGGTGGCTGGTGCGAACCAGGAATATCAGGCAGGTGACCAGGAGGGCGCCAGAGTAGAGGCAGAGGGACAGGACCAGTAGCATGAAGAAGCGGAAGTTGCGGTGACCGATGCAGTTATTGACCCACTTGCAATGATGGTCAAAGTCCTAGGTGACAGGGAAAGCAGCTAGGCCTCCATTAACCCCAACCCCTGACCCTGCCCTCTAGGCCACTAGCCCTTGGTCCCAAGAGTGGCTGAGAGTTGCTGCCTACCGCAGTCCTGGAAGGTGGCTCACACCCAACCCTTGGCCCTGTTATGTGGAGCTCCTGGTCCTGGTCCAGTGTAGGAGACAGTATGGCAAAGAGGGGCGCTCACCTCCACACAGATGTTGCACCAGGGGCAGTGGTAGGTCCGGGGAGGGCGATGGAAGCCACACCTTGGGCACCACTGCAGGCGGAAGGCTCGGTGGTTCACCCACACCACGTGCACCATCATGGGGCTCTGCTCCATGGAGCCTGGCTCGGGAAGAGGGTTGAGCAGAGGCCGCAGGCCCTTCCATCACTGTTGCCCCACAAGCCCCAGGGCATTCGTGGGCACCAGAAGAGTAGGAAGGAGGTGGGCAGAGGAAGCCCTGGACCTACTGAGCAAGGTGACTGCTCAGAGGCTGGCAAAGGAAGAAAGACTTTCCAGCAGAAGAGTTCTATAGAGAACTGGGGCCTTTGGAAGAGTGATTAGTGCTTAAAGTTGTGTGTGTGTGTGTATGTGTGTGTGTGTGTATCACTTTGTGGCCTGAACAAATCTACTGGCTTCTCTCCCCACCTGCCAGAATCACCCTTTCAAAGCTTCTAGAAAAAACCCAGGGTTCTATTTTTCTTTACACTTTGGTGGCCTGGAAAGTGAAGTGCCAGGACTAGAGCAATGGTTGGGGGTCCCAAGGTCAGGGTAGGGGCATTTAGAATTCACCCTTGCAGGTCCCCACCCTTGGGGGAACCACCTCCTCCCAGGGGGGGCCAAGGCCTCACCTTGATGTAAGATACCAGGGTCAGAGAAGTTGAGTAAAATGAGACTGAAGAAGGTGAGGATGAAGAGGAGCCCTGTGACCGTAGGAAAGGCCCACTCCCCTTTCTGAGCCAGCCACCTGCAACTGAAACCAGAGCCAGACTCGGTCCTGAGCTCCTAACTCGGCTTGGGCTCACCTGGGTCAGAACTCATAGACCTTGGGCTGGGAAGGTGGCTCAGTGGTAGAGCGCTTGCCTTGCATGCCTGAGGCCCTGGGTTCGATTCCTCAGCACCACATAAGCAAAAAGAAAAAAAGCTGGAAGTGGCGTTGTGGCTCCAGTGGTAGAGCATTAGCCTTGAGCTGAAGAGCTGAGGGACAGCGCCCAGGCCCAGAGTTCAGGCCCCACGACCAACCAAAAAAAAAAAAAGAACTCATAGACCTTAAAGCCAGTTCAAAAGACCCAGGCCAAGCCCTACCAAAGTACCAGCCATCTGGAATGCCCCCAAATGCATCAAGTCCTCTAAATTTCTGTTCTTGAACATTCAATTCCCCCTAACTAAATTGTCCTCCTTCTCTTGACCTCTGAGCCCACACTTATTTTCCTCTTTGTGAGGAAGCTGACAGCTTGCATGGGAGACTCACGGGAATGCGAAGAAAAGGCCACTGAAAATGACCAGTAGGACCACATTGAAGGCAGCGAAGAGGCTGGGGAGGAACCAGGAGAGCGGACCCAGCGCCGGCGGCTGGGGCTCCTTCACAAGGGGCATGCCTTCCTTCACGAATGGCATAGCTGCACCTCCCGTGCCCCCTGCTCCCCCGGGAGAAACCAGAGCCTCCAGGTCCCCTCTCTCCTGCTGGTTCCCAGGGTCCCATGGCCACAGCAGCCTCAGAAGTCCCTGCCTAGGATGGAAGGAAAGAGGTGCTAGTATGACATCACAGAGGCTAAGGAATGGAGGCTCTGACTGCTTCCAGTAACGTCCAGTAGCAACCTCCCACCCCTGCTCCACACATGTGCTGGTAGCAGAGATGGCTACCTCCCCATGACAATGGTTTGTTGGAGATTGCTATGGTGTGGTATGTCCCCCAAAGGTTTGTGTGCTGGTAGCTTTGTCCTCAGTACGGTAGTGCTGAGGTGGTGGAGCCTTTAAGAGGTGGGGCCTATTGTGAGGTAACTAGGTCATTGGATGCTGCCCTCCAAAGGATGAATGCAGTTCTCATACAACACTATTAGTTCCTATAAGAGAGGGTTGGTATAAAAGAGCAAGACTTGGGTTTGGAGGCATGGATCAGTTGGTAGAGCACTAGCCAATGTAACAAAGCACCAGGTTCTGAGTTCAAGTCCCAGTCTCGCACCTAAAAAGAGATAGAGAAAGACTGGCCTCTCCCAAGTCTTTGGCCATCCCAGCTCTCCCTCCTTCCTGTGCTCCACCATGATGCCATACACTATGTGATGCTCCAAGGTGGCCCTCACCAAAGCCTTAGGTGATGGGACTGCCCATCTGAAACGTAAGATTCCAAAACTGAGCTCAGTAAACCTTGGTTCTTCATAAAGTACTCATCTTCAGGCATTTTGTTATAGCAACAGAAAATTGGCTAATACAGAGATCAGATGACCCTGGAAAGCATGATCCTTGACATCCTATCAGGCCCAGTGGTAACTGAAGCAAACAGTGTTCATTGCTCATCCTATCTCTATTTCCATTTTGTTCTAGTTTCCCAAGCCAAAAGAAAACCAATGGCTTTTGCTGCTGCTGGTGGAGATAGCTTTTGTAATAGTATACATGACTTCCCACTCCCTCTCTTTTTAGACAGGGTCTCACTATATAGCTAAGGCTGGACTCAAACTCAAGATCCTTTTGCCTCTGCTGGGATTATAGGCATGCATCACTACAATTGGCTTCCCATTTCTTGAATATGGTATCTTTACATCTGAGACCCAGTTAGTCATGCTAGTGTTTTGGGTTTTTTTTGTCTGTCGTGGGCTTGAACTCTGGGCCTGGGCACTGTCCCTGCGTTCTTCAGCTCAAGGCGAGTGTTCTACTGCTTAAGCCACAGCGCCACTCCAGTTTTCGAGTGGTTTATTGGAGATAAGAGTCACGAAATTTCCTGCCTGGGCTGGCTTTGAACTATGATCCTCAGATATCAGCCTCCTGAATAGCTAGGATTACAAGTGTGAGCCGCCACCACCTGGCCATGCTAGTGATTATTAAATATCAAAACAGAACTACTTAGCAAGTCCAAGTCCAGCCTGAGCTATAAAGTGAGAGTCTGTCTCAAAAACAAAACAAAAAACCAGAAAATAACCAAAACAGAGCAAAACAAAAATACTATAATAATGAGATATTACCTCACACCCATAAAATGTTGGAGAGGGTGTGGGGAAACTGGAACTCCAATTCCATTTCTGGGTATGCTGAGATAACTGAAAAGATGTGTGTGTGTGTGTGTTGGCCTGAACTCTGGGCCTGGGCACTGTCCCTCAGCTCTTCAGCTCAAGGCTAGTACCCTACCACTTGAGCCACAGCGCCACTTTGGCTTTTTCTGCTTATGTGATGCTGAGGAATCGAACCCAGGGCCTCATACATGCAAGGCAAGTGCTCTACCACTGAGCCACTTTCCCAGCCCTGACACTGAGTTTTATCTATGAGCATTTCTCCTATGCACATGGACATACAAACTTTTTTTAAAAAATCCTTTCAGTTGGAGCTGGGAAGGTGGCTCAGTGGTAGAGTGCTTGCCTTGCATGCATGAGGCCCTGGGTTCGATTCTTCAGCACCACATAAGCAAAAAGAAAAAAGCCAGAAGTGGTGCTGTGGCTCAAGTGGTAGAGCGCTAGCCTTGAGCTGAAGAATTGAGGGACAGTGCCCAGGCCCAGAGTTCAAGCCCCATGAGAGGACCAAAAAAAAAAAAAACCTCAGTGTCCATCAATGTTGATACATAGATCAAAAAAATGTGGCATATGCATACAATGTAATATTATTCGGTCTTCAAACTTAAGGCAGTTATGACACTTGACATTTGCTGTGAAGCAAGCCAATTATAAAAAGACAAAATATTGCATGAGATACTTACAAAAACAGAAAATAGAAATCAGTGGTTGCTATGGGAGGGGAAATGGGGCATTATTGTTTAGTGGTTAGCATATCAGTTTCACAAGATCAAAAATTTCTGGAAGCTGAGCATCAGTAGCTCATGCCTATAATCTTAGCTACTTAGTAGGCCCTGGCAGAAAAATATAAGAGAATCTTATTTCTGATTAGCCAGCAAAAAGCTAGAGGTGGAGCTGTGGCTCAAGTAGAAGAGCACCAGTTTTTTTTTTAATTAATTTACTTTATTGTTATAGAGGTGATGTACAAAGGAAGTACAATTACATGAGTCAAGTAATGAGTACATTTCCTTTTGTACAGTATTATCTGTTTCCTCATTATCTCCCAGTCCCTCCCTCCCATCTCTAGCCACAAGTTATATAGCTCACTTTCATGTGTCTAGTGAGCTCCGCTGCTTTACTTTTTCACCCTTTTTCCCTGGAGTTCTGTGCCCATCCTCCAACCCTCCTGAAGATATACATGTGAATGTAGCACACATAAAGTATAGAAGACAGAATCATCAAAAGTTAAAAATTGAAAAAGAAGCCGGGCGCTGGTGGCTCACGCCTGTAATCCTAGCTACTCAGGAGGCTGAGATCTGAGGATCGCGGTTCAAAGCCAGCCCGGGCAGGAGAGACCTTGAGACTCCTATCTCCAATAAACCACCAGAAAACCCGAAGTGGCGCTGTAGCTCAAGTGGTAGAGTGCTCGCCTTGAGCTGAAATGCTGAGGGACAGCGCCCAGGCCCAGAGTTCAAGCCCCACGACCGACAAAAAAAAAAAAAAATTGAAAAAGAATGAAAAATATGTCTTTTGTTTCCATATCTTGGAGTTTGTTTCAGTGTGTATATTATTCTATGTAAATAGGAAGAGGCACTTAGGCATTGCACCTTTTTGTTTCGTTTCTCTCCTGTATGTCTCATTGTAAGTATCTAGAATTCTGTGTGCTTTGTCGTATCCCCGTGCATTTTAGAGCTAACTTCCACGTATCAGAGAGAACATGCGCCCTTTGTCTTTCTGATCTTGGTTTACCTCAACACGATTTGTTTGAGTTCTATTCATTTCCCTGCAGATGACATTATGTTAGTCTGTGTAAAATTTTATTGTGTATAGGTACCACATTTTTTGAATCTCACCTATTGTAGGACATCTGGGCTGTTTCCATTTCTTCACTATTATGAGTACAGAGCACCTGTGTTAAGTGAAAATGCTAAGGGACTCAGTATTTGTGTACATGTTAGGTTTTTAAAAAGAGGTAGCAGAGAGAGCTAGAATAAAGCAGTGAGAGCTAGAAAAGAGCAACGAGAGAGCAGAGCTAGAAAAGAACAGCGAGAGAGCTAGGTAGCAGAGAGAGCTAGAATAGAACAGAGAGAGAAAGTCTGGGCCTGGGCTAGCCCTTATATAGGGTATGGGCGGAGAAAGGTGTGGCCACATCAAATTCAGATGTGACCTCTTCTAGGTGTCCCAGTTGCCTAGGTAACGCAGGTACTGGGTGGAGACTTTGCTGGGAGGAGGGTGGAGTCTGCTAGCCATCCAGGAGCGGACCTTACATTCCCGCCTTTTAATAATCATGAAATAGGGTGCGGATTCTCTCTGGCTACTTCCTGCTGACAAGGGGCGTCGACAATAGGGGTAAAAGGCTGGAATTTGGTCCCCTCTCAGAGAAGGCAGTGAGCAGCAGCTGTCCCTTGGTGGTTGTGAGTCCTTAGATGAAGTCAGGAGAAGCCTCATGAGCATTGAGGGGCTGGAAAAAAAATACTAGAGAGCAAATAAATGGCAAGAGGAAGGACTTGGGGCTGAAAATGTTAGTAGAAATGGCCCTAGCTACTTCTGACATCTGGTTAGATGAAGTTAGAGAAGTCAGGTGACAAAGGCAAGAATATAAATTCCTGTTCAGTTAATATGTAGACAGGTATAGACATTGGATGGGCAGGCTTCTTACTTCTACTGACCTCCCAGCTCTGGTTAATTTTGAAAGGGCAGGCACAAAGTGGCTGATGTGACATCATCTCCTCTTACTCCTCTCCATGTTCCCTTGTTCCCCAGACTGGCTGAGTCTAGGTGCTCATTGCTGGGATGGCTTGTCCCAGTTGGTATTCATGGAGGTTTGAACTCAAGGCCTGGGAACTGTCCTGGAGCACTTCTGCTCAAGGCCAGCACTGAACCACTTTGAGTTATAGTACCACTTGCAGAGTTTGGCTGGTTAGAGATAAGAGTCTTGAGCCATGCTTCCAGCCTGGCTCTTTGCAGGTTAGCTGGGAGATGGAGTCTTAGGGTTTTTTTCAGTCCAGGCTGGCTTTGAACTGAAATCTTTGCCACAAAAGCCCTTTATTATTTCCAATTAAAGCAACAAGGAGATTAAGTAGAATATGTAGAGCTTACCTGGTCCTTATCAAGAACTGACCAACAAATATTCTGCAATGACAAAACTCATTAGATGTGATGAGAATTTTAGCATAGATATGCCCAGTATTTTAGAACCACGTAGTCAGTAGTAGAATACACAACACAAAACAAAAAAGGCAAAACTCAAAACCTAAAATTTTGACAATGTTTAGACATCTTTGCTAACAAAGCACATCAGATGGTTGGGCCTCAGTTACCAGGGCCTGTGAAAAGAGCAACTTGTTAGCAAGGCACCTTAGAACAGATGGATGGAGTAGTAAGCTTGGTGGAAGGTTAAGGGTCAGATGGGACCAAACCCTTAACCCACCACGTGGCCAAGATGGCGAACTCAAGATGGCAAATTTCTGAAAAAATGCAAAGAAAGTCTGAACAAATAGATCAAGCCTACATTGGCTAGCCTTTGAGAGGGAACCTAGAGGGGGGTCCCTGGGACCCAGCCTGCGTCACAGTCTTCAGGGCACAAGCCAAAATGTAGAAAAGAGAAAGGGAGAGATAGGGAAAGTTGGACATGAGTGGCAGAGAGAGAGCAAAGAGAGCCTGAAAGTAAACAGACTTCTGACCATTTACCATTGCAGTGGCAAAAGCTGTCTACATCTGAGAATGGCATAAAAATGAGGCGCTCTGGCTTTCCAGGGAGCGCAGGAGGCATTTCAAAGGGGTTTCACGGCTCAGGCGTGATTTGCAGCACCCCATTAAATGAGCAGGAGAGTCAGTCTGGTGAATGAAGGAGAGCTGACCAGGCAGAAGCGGCGTCCCCACTTCCCCCAGAGCCCTCTAGAGAGAGCAACAGAGAGCCGTAGAGAGTAGTTTCACTCACCACAGTAGAGAAGTGGTGTGGACGTGGATGTGAAGGCAGCAATGGTATTGATGCGCTGTTTCCGCCGCAGACAGACAAAAGGCTGTCAGAACTGTGGGTAGTCCTCAGAGCAAAAAAGGAAAAACAAACAAAAAAGAAAAAAGAGGAAAAAAACAGGGGAATCCTAGCTATCCTGACTTTAAGCCCTTTATCCGAGTCACAGCACCATTTATGTTACGTTTTTAAAAAGAGGTAACCGAGTAAGAACAGCATCATGCACGTGGTATTCAGGTAAGGGGTAGGTTTATTCAGTAGATCTGCTGGGACCAGGCAAGGTTGGCACTCCACGTGGGTGGGAAAGGCCTAGGAAAGAGAGAGAGCTGGGAGAGAGGAAAGAGAGAGAAAAGAGCTAGAAAAGAACAGAGAGAGAGATAGAGAGAACTAGAAAAGAGCAGCAAGAGAGCATCTGGGCCTGCACTAGGCCTTATGTAGGGTATGGGCGGGAAAGGTGTGGCCACATCAAATTCAGATGTGATCTCTTCCAGGTGTCCCAGTTGGAGTCTGCTCCCCATCCAGGAGCGGACCTTACAGTACACACACACACACACACACACACACACACACACTGGGACACACACACACACACACACACACGCATGAATGATTGATTCTTTCCAGTTCTAAAAGTCAGTACTGGACATTTAGCAAAAGAAGAAACTGAAAGCTGGGTGCCAGTGGCTCACGCCTATAACCCTAGCTACTCAGGAGGCTGAGATCGGAGGATCTTGGTTTCAAGCCAGCCTGGACAGAAATGTCCTATAAAACTCTTTTCTCCAGTTAACAACTCAAGAGCTGGAAGTAGAGCTGTGGCTCAAAATGGTTAGAGTACAAAAGAGTAAAAAGGGCTCAGGGACAGCACTCAGGCCCTGAGTTCAAGCCTTACAACTGACAAAGAAAAAAAAAAGAAGAAAGAAGGATAAGGAAGAGGAGGAAGAAGAAGGAGGAGGGAGGAGGAAAAGGGAGGAGGCGGCGGCGGCTAGGCTTATGCCCTTACCAATGTCAGCTGTGAACAGCTAGCTAAGTGGCAGAAGCCCACCAGTCCCACCCAGGTCTAACCTGAGTGCCACATTCTAGAAACTTCAGGAGTACCCAGCAGAGCTGAGACTCCCTTAGTCATTGTCCTGGGGGGGGGGGTCCTCTCTCTCCCCGTCTTCAGGCCCTCCTTCCATCCCCAAGGTGTTATCTGTGCCAGGAAAGTCTAAGGTTCAGGGCTGGAGCATTTAAACTCAAGGTCTCTCACCTAGATAGAGATGAATGACCTAGGGAATGTTCTGGTAGAAATGGCTCAAGGAAGCTGAGTCAGCTTTATGTCTTTGTCAAGGTGGGGCCTGAGGCCATTGACCAGAGGGCCATTCTCTGGCCTTCCTTTCCCTGTATAAACCTCCATCTCAGGAAGCCATTGATCCTGAGATTCCTGGGAGCCACATTGTCTGGGAGCAAGCGTCTCGTACTTGCCTGAGAACTTTTGAGCTCCACACTGAAGCTTGAGGCCAGGAATGGTGACAGTATCAGTCAGGAATGGCTTCCTCTGCTTATGTCTCCTTCCCAGGGCCCATGCAACCCTCTCACTACCTAAAGCCTTCCCCTAACCCTCTGTCCCTCCTTACATCCCACAGCTGGAACCTTTTTTTGGGGGGGGGGGGTCTGGTCATGGGGCCTGAACTCTGGGCCTGGGCGCTGTCCCTCAGCTCTTCAGCTCAAGGCTAGCGCTCTACCACTTGAGCCACAGTGCCACTTTGGCTTTTTTTCTTTTTGCTTATGTGGTGCTGAGGAATCGAACCCAGGACCTCAGGCATGCAAGGCAAGCGCTCTACTACTGAGCCACCTTCCTAGCCCTGGAACCTGGTTTTTTAACCACTTTTTTTTTTTTGTCAGTCGTGGGGCTTGAACCCAGGCCCTAAGCGTTGTCCTGGAGCTACCTAGCTTACTTGCTTTCTCTCTTTTTCCCTTCCTTTCTTTTTTCTTTGCTTATGTGGTGCTGGGGAATCGAACCCAGGGCCTCATGCATGCAAGGCAAGCGCTCTACCACTGAGCCACCTTCCCAGCCCCCTTTCTTTCTTTTTTTCCTGCTCAAGGTTAGTGCTCTACCACTTTGAGCCATATCTCTACTTCCTGGCTTTTTGGTGATTAATTGGAGATAAGAGTCTTAAGTACTTTCCTGCTCAGTTGGCTTCCAACTGAGATTCTCAGATCTCAGCTTCCGGAGCAAATAGGATTATGGAGGTGAGTCACCAGCTCCCAACCGCTTAACTACTCTGGATGTCGGCTTTCTTAGGTGGAAAATTTGAATAAATACTTACTGAGCCTTGTGCTGGTGGCTCACACCTGTAACCCTGGCTACTTAATCTAATTAACCACCAAAAAGTGAGAAACAGGAGCTCCAGCCTTGAGCAAAAATATTCCAAGTAGAAGCTTGATGCCCTGGGTTTAAGCCTCAGTACTGGCACATACACAACAACAGAACGACATTGTTTTTTCTTTACCATGTTCCTGTGCATATGTGTGTACGTGTGCGCACTAATCCTGGGAGTTAAACTCAAGGCCTACATATTATCCTTTAGCTTTTTCCATTCAAGGCTGGTACTGGTACTCTACACTTGAGCTATAGCTCCATTTTGGGCTCTTTGGTGGTTAATTGGAGAGTTTCACAGACTTTCTTGCCAGGCTAGCTTCAAATCACAATCCTCAGATCTCAGCCTCTTGAGTAGGTGGGATTATAAACCTGAACTACCAGCACTCAGTATGATTGTGACTCTTTTTTTTTCTTCTTGTAACTCAGGGCCTGGAATCTGTCCCTGAGCCTCTCTGAGCTAGCACTCTACCACTTCAACCATAGCACCACCTCTGTTTATGTGGTACTGAGGAATCGAACCCAGGGCTTCACACATGCTAGACAAGTACTCTACCACTAAGTCACATTCCCAGTCCTTGACTACGATTCTTAAAAAATGCAGCTTCCTTGCCAGGCACCAGTGGCTCATGCCTGTAATCCTAGCTACTAAGGAGGCTAAGATCTGAGGATCTATGTCCAAAGCCAGCTGGGGCAGGAAAGTCCATGAGACTCTTATCTCCAATTAACCACCAGAAAACCGGAAGTGGCGCTGTGACTCAAGTGGTAGAGCACTTGCCTTGAGCTGAAAAGCTGAGGGACAGTGCCCAGACCCAGAATTCAAGCCCCACAACCAACAACAACCAAAAAATGCAGCCTGCACTTGACTTCAATCAAACCCATGTGCTTGGCTAAATCATCATCTACACATGATGGGCTGAGCGTCAAGAAATCAACCCTCACAGGCCTCTTCTTTTCCTGCAGGTCTCCTGTCCACCCAGTAAGCTAGGAGCATCAGACAACCATAGCCTTTTTTCCTTTTCTTTTTCTGCTTCTTTTTTTTTGGGGGGGGGCGGTCATGGGCCTGAACTCTGGGCCTGGGCACTGTCCCTCAGTTCTTCAGCTCAAGGCTAGCACTCTACCACTTGAGCCACAGCGCCACTTCCGGCTTTTTTTTTCTGCTTATGTGGTGCTGGGGAATCGAACCCAGGGCCTCAGGCATGCAAGGCAAGCGCTCTACCACTGAGCCACCTTCCCAGCCCACAACCATAGCGGTGAGTCTCACATCTCTAGAGCTGAGTTCCTGCCAGGGTCCTCAGGCGTTACTGAGCTGGAGACTTTCAGGGAGGAATGAAAGAGGGAAGGGGCGTTTTGTGTTGGGTCTAGCAAGCCCCAGAGAGCAAGCTGAGGGGGAGGATGAAGGGTGGGGGTGGACCAGAAGCAAAGGGTAGGTAAGACTGGGAGGGACCACACCTAAGGACAGTTCCTTGGGAGGAGTCTGGAGCCAGCCTAGAGGATCAAATTCCTCCTGAGTGAACTCTGAGACAGGTGGCTCACATGTGCAGCAGGGGAAGGAAGATCCAGCTACTCCACCTGCCCTCAGTCCCGTCCTGTTTCTCTGGAGAAGTGCTGGGAGGAGCCCCCACCCCACCACTCTGCCGGGCCCCTTCCTGTCTCTCCTGATCTTCAGTGCCTGTCACAGCCAGACAGAAAGGAGACAATGGAGCCAGGCCGCACTCAGCTAAAACTTGACCCCAGGTAAGTAAGGGTGACAGGCCCTGGCCTGGGAACCAGTCCCTCTTCCTCCATGCTTCCCTCCTGGAGTCCTTGGCTGCTAGTGCTCAGAATAAAGGCAGAACTGAACATGATGGGCTGCCCTGTAGGTCCTCAGGGAACTGTGGACTGAGCCTGCAAGTGGCTGCTTTGAGGCTTTGCCTTTGCCTTTGCCCCGCAGCTAGAGACTGCGGAAGGCATTCCCAAGAATAATACACACAGTCCCTAACCAAATTGAGTTCCCAGGGCTGGGAAGGTGGCTCAGTGGTAGAGCGCTTGCCTTGCATGCATGAGGCCTTGGGTTCGATTCCTCAGCACTACATAAGCAGAAAAAAAAAAACCTGGAAATGGCGCTGTGGCTCAAGTGGTAGAGCACTAGCCTTGAGCTGAAGAGCTGAGGGACAGCGCCCAGGCCCAGAGTTCAGGCCTACAACTGGACCCCCCCCCCAAAAAAAAAAAAAAACAAACCAAATTGAGTTCTCTCTCCCACCCCACTCCCCATTCGTCCCCCCTTCCTCCTCCTCTCTCTCCTTCCTCTCGTTGGTCATGGTGCTTGAACCCAGGGCCTAGGCACTGTCCCTGAGCTGTTTCATCCAATGCTAGCACTCTAACGCTTTGAGCCACAGCTCCACTTGTGGTTTTTAGTGGTTCATTAGAGATGAGTCTCATGGCCTTTCCTGCCTAGGCTGGCTTCAAACTTAGCCTCCTGAGTAGCTAAGATTACTGGCATACAAAAGCAGTGTCCAGCTCCACTCTTTCTCTTGTTTCTGCTCTTTCTTCCCAACCTGCCCCAGGGCTGGTACCCTGATTGGAATGCTGAGAATTATGAGTACTTTGGTCATGGTAAGTCAGACCTGTTTAGGGCCAATGGGCAAAACACCTTGAACTATTTGGGTCAGTTGTCAGTCTCATCTGACAAGCATTCCTCAGCCCCAAGGGTTCTGAATCAGGCTGGTGTCTCCCCAGGTACACAGCAGATCTGCTGGAGGTGCTGAGAACCAATTACAGCATCCCCTCCGACTGCTTCTCCCACCCACCCACTGCAACCCAGCTCCTGAGAGGTGAGTCACCAGGAACAGCTAAGGGAGCCTAGGTAAGGTGGTCCTCAGCTGGCCAGCCTGGGGGGTTGGATGACCTAGTGTCCATCATCGTTACAGCCTTAAAAGTAAGGCTATGCATAGCATAGCCCAGGAGATAAACTTAAAGCTGGGGCTCCATAGAGTCTAGCCTCAAGGCACATTCAAATTAGGGCTACTGGAAGTTGGAACATCCTTCAGATTCCAGAGCCTCAATGGTGTCCAAATGATTCAAGTCCTTTAGGAATCATAGAGGCAGCACAGCATCCTCCTTGGAAAAGAGCCTTTGAACTCACTCCAGAGGGGCAGCTGTTATGAATGAGGGGCTCAACTTGGATGAATCTGTACAAGTGTTGTCACAGTGCTTGCTCACTGGATCCTATGGCTGAACTACTTTTGAAGGTGAAAAGCTTAGGGTGGGTGTGGTAGTGCACACTTGTAATCCCAGATGTTCAGGAGGCAGAGAGAGGAGGATTATAGTTCAAGGCTGACCATGCGAAAGTGTGAGACCCAACGTGAAAAACTATGAAGCAAAATCAGTACTGCAAAAATAAATAAAATTAAAAAGTGGAAGGCATAGGACAGAACCCAGCTTGTTCCTTGGACACCAAAACCAGTAAGAATCAAGTAGTCCTACATCTTTCTAGAAAATGTGTGGATTGCACGCATGCACACAGGCATGCACGCGTGCACGCTCGCGCGCGCGCGCACACACACACACACACACACACACACACACGTTGTTTGCTTTCCCACTGTATGGTCAACTAGCTCCAAGATGTTAAATAGGATCAGTGTCTCTGTGGCACAGCTTTCCCCAGCCATCTCTCACACAGTGGACTTGCTCCTGAGCCCTGGGGCATTGGGACGCACCATGGCATGCCCTTGGACCATGTCCACCTCCCTTGCAGATGCTCTGATACAGGGTGCTGCCAACTTCCAGTGTATCAAGAGATGCCTTAGCGGTGCCCTGGCACCGCCAGCCAGTGGCTGCCACATCCAGGAAACTCCTGCTTGGAGCTGCCAGCTGGGGGTACGCTCACACCAGCTCCCAGTGTGGAGACAGTTGGGCTTGCCATGCAGGAGCTCACTGCTGGCCAGGTGAAGAGTGTTATAACCCCACAGCAGCTTTCCCAGCTACAGCATCACTAGTGCTCAGGTGGAGACCTGGTCTTACCCAGGGAAGTCATTCTGGTATTGCTTTGCTACAAAATGTGCCAAGAAACACAAAGGCTGATCAAAGGAGGCTGTGGGTCTGCCTGGCTCCAGGGGGAGGAGTGGGATTGGGGAAGCAGGAGGCAGGAAGTGGCGCTGGGGCCAGGGGAGGTGAGAGAATGGGCCAAGGCTTCCCGATTTCCAGACCAGGAGCTGAGATCTGGAAAGACCCAAGGTTACTTTAGCAGCTCAGGAGATAATTGGATCACTGAGAGGGCTGGGCAGGAAAGGTGGGGCCTGATGTGAGTGAGGCCAGGAGTGTACTTTATCCTGACTGTAGCTGTAGGTGAGGGTTCTCAACAGGGGAGGGGTGTTTTGGGACCATTAATCAGTAAGCCTGGAAATAGCTGGGCCCTGAGGAGGAAAATAAAGAGTGAGTTGGAAAGTACACGTGCTCCTAAGAAGGAGCAGGTCAAGCAGGTCACTGGTAAATATTTAGACGTGTACAGTTACTGTGAAACCACTCTGGAGTATTGAGCTATATCTATAGACCTGAGCCTCCTCACTTCAGGAGCCCAGCCATTCCCATTGTAGGAGTGTGTCAGGGAGCCAAATCCAAGAATGTAGATTGTGACACCTTAACATGAAAACAATACAGATCAGGACAGTGAGGAAACACCATTTTGCAGAGGATGACATTTATCTAGATTTTTCTTTTGATTTTTGTTTTTGTTCTTGAGACAGAGTTTCACCATAAAGCTCAGGTTGGCCTTGAACATTTTATCCTCAAATACTAGACAAAAGTTCAAGAGAGACATTGTACAATATGGAGGCACTAGATAATAATGACATGATGCTAATATTCTATTTGAAATATGTTGATGTCAAAAACAAAAAGATAAAACGTGAGGTAATAAATATATTATCCTGAGTTCACCATTCCACCATGTATACATACATCAAAGCATCAAGTATCTAGGCTCCAATAGCTCATGCCTGTAAACCTAACCTACTCAAGAGGCTGAGATACAATGATCATGGTTGGAAGTCAATCTGGGAAAGTCGGTAAAACTCTAATCTTCAATTAATCACCAAAAAGCCAGAAATGGAGCTGTGGCTCAAGTGGCAGAAGGCTAGTCTTTTTTTTTTTTTTTTTTTGTCGGTCGTGGGGCTTGAACTCTGGGCCTGGTTGCTGTCTCTCAGCTCTTCAGCTCAAGGCGAGCGCTCTACCACTTGAGCTACAGTGCCACTTCGGGTTTTCTGGTGGTTTATCGGAGATAGGAGTCTCAAGGTCTCTCCTGCCCGGGCTGGCTTTGAACCGCGATCCTCAGATCTCAGCCTCCTGAGTAGCTAGGATTACAGGCGTGAGCCACCAGCGCCCGGCCTTTTTTTTTTTTTTTTTTTTAACCTGAGTCCAGATCCTCCTGAGTAGCCATCTAGCTACAAGGGTCATCTCATGAACTTTTTGCCTGGGCTAGCCCCCAAATCCTTCTGGGCTCTGCCTCCAAGTTGCTGTAATAGCAGGTATGAGACATCATGTCTTAACCCTAACATCCCTTTTTAATAAAGGAGTGAAAGCTGGTCGAATCTATGGGAGCAGTATCTGACCTTCAGCTCACTGGAGTCTACCTTCCTCTTCTACTCTAGTATTGGGACCTGTGGAAATCACCCTCACAGTCATCTTGACCTTTCTCGTGCTGGGCTCGATTGCCATCTTCTTGGAGGATGCAGTCTATCTGTACAAGAATACCCTTTGCCCCATCAAGAGGAGGACTCTGCTGTGGAGTAGCTCTGCCCCCACGGTGAGGGCCCTGTGGCCATCCTTTGGGAGGGACTGGAAAGAGGCAAGGACCAAGGTGCGAATTCTGCTAAACTGAGCAATTCCTATCAGACCAGTTTTCCACTCTGATCACCGCTTCTTTAGAGGGCCAGCAAGCAAAGACATAGAGTTCATCCTGCAAGATAGAGACTGGTGGCTCACACCTGTAATGCTAACTACTTAGGAGGCTGAGATCTGAGGATTGTGGTTTGAAGTCGACTCAGGAAAGTAAAACTCTAATGGCCAATTAACCACCAAAATGCCAGAAGTGGAACTATGGCACCAGCATTGAGAAAAAGGCTCAGAGACAGCACCCAGGCTCCTGAGTTCAAGCCCCAGTACAAGAGAGATACAGAATGGGGGGAGAAAGAGAGAGACCCCCCTCCCTTCTCCCCTGCCCCAGTATTGCTGTGAGAAGCAGGCTTCCTTCCTGTTCAAGCGACCAGTACAGAAGACATTTTCTCCAGAGTTATACTCAGCTTTACTCTCTAAAGTAGGCTTTTGAAACTCACCCTACAGCCATTATATGTCTTTGATTTGCCTAATTTAAGTAGTTGATTAAATTAACTAATTAATATAAATGGAGAGGGTAGTTAGTGCTGGGGCACATGCTGTGCACAGGCTCTACCCCTGAGCCATACCCCCGGCTCTACCAACTGGCATTTCTGAGGGGTTTTATTTTGGCCTGACATGGACACTTGAACTCAGTACCTGATGCGTTTGTTCATTGGCTAGCACTCTACTGAGCCACGCCTCCAACCTTACAGGTGGTGGCTGTGTTCTGCTGTTTTGGTCTCTGGATCCCTCGATCTCTCATGCTCGTGGAAATGGCCATAACCTCGTGAGTGTCTGGTCCCACTCCCAACCCCCCCCCCCATAGGACCCCTAGAGTCCATGTCTTTGATCCCAGTTGTTTGTGAATCAAGCCTTTCTCAACCTGTGCTAATCAACT
This sequence comes from Dipodomys merriami, assembly GCF_024711535.1. Taxonomy (NCBI): domain Eukaryota; kingdom Metazoa; phylum Chordata; class Mammalia; order Rodentia; family Heteromyidae; genus Dipodomys; species Dipodomys merriami. The sequence goes on along the minus strand of NW_027203381.1, from coordinate 69,292,402 downwards.
TCAGGTTCTCTTGCAGGACACATGATCTGGGCACCTTCTTCGGCCTTTGGTTCTCAGAGCCCCCAATTCCCTCCTCCTAGTCCCTTGAGTCACATGTCTAGAATACCAACCCCTCTCATCTTTCCCTCAGTGCACCCCCAATACTTCCCACAGTCTTTCTCTCTTGGGCAGCAAAGGCACTTGACCTTCAGCTGTCCCCTCCCCCCATTCTTGCAATCCCCCCAATCCCAGGTTTTATGCAGTTTGCTTTTACCTGCTCATGACAGTCATGGTGGAAGGCTTTGGGGGGAAGGAGGCACTGGTGAGGACACTGAAGGACACCCCAGTGAGAATCCACACTGGCCCCTGCTGCTGTTGCTGCCCCTGCTGTCCCCACCTCATGCTCACCAGGTGAGGCAGGAGGGCAGGCATCCTGGGAGTCAGGTGAGCCTCTTCTGGCCCTCTATCCTGGCTTCAAGGCTCTTGGTATTCGGCTTGGCCAGCCCACAGCTGGGCCTTGTGCATGGACACCCAGGCCCCGGGAGCTTAGGAGCTGCTTTCTAAGCTTCAGCTCTCTGCCCTGCCGACTTTAGACACACTGCAAACACTATGTTTTACTTCCTGCTTCTGCCTGTTCTGGTGAGTGGGCTTGAGGCCAATGTTGCTAGTTCTTGCTCAATTAGGCAGTCTTCTAGTCTCGGGGTGAGGGGGAAGCAAGGGAGAAGGTGGAGGCTTCCAATGATCTCAACATTCTGGAGTGTTCCTGAGTTCTCATCCATGAGACCATTTTCGGTGTCTGTGAGGCAGCCCCCAGCCTAAGACTCAGGAGGGATCTGGGAGGTGCTGGAGTGGGTTGATTCGGGGGTCGAGGTTTCTAACCTCCTTTCTCCTTCAGAAAGAAACTTCAGCTGCTCATGTTGGGTCCATTCCAATATGCCTTCTTCAGGATAATGCTGGGCCTTGTGGGCCTGTTTCTCATCCCTGACGGCATCTACGACCCAGCAGACGTAAGCCAGGAGAAAGGAGTGGCCAAGTACTTTTGGCCTCCAGAAATGATAGGGGCCAGCATACTTGATGCAGGGGGCGGTGGAAAAGCAGAGGCCTGGGGACTCCAGTGAGGAGAGAAACTGGACTAGATCAAGGCTTTGAGGTTTGGAAGAGGAGAAATGGAAGCTGGCCTCCCTCACTGACTACCTTCTACTCTGCCCCAGATTTCTGAGAAGAGCACAGCTCTGTGGATCAACACTATCCTGGGTGTGTCCACCTTGCTGGCTCTCTGGGCTCTGGCCATTGTTTTCCGTCAGGCCAAGCTGCACCTGGGTGAGCAGAACATAGGAGCCAAATTTGCACTGTTCCAGGTAACTATGCCCTCAAAGAAGGAAAAAAGTTTAATAATAGAGCTTCAAAGAATTGGGACTCAGAAGTGAAATGGAAAAGCCTAAGCTGGGTACCAGTGGCTCATGTCTGTAATCCTAGGAGGCTGAGATCTGAGGATTGTGGTTTGAAGCCATCCTGGGTAGGTAAGTCTGTGAAATTCTCATCTCCAATTAACCACCAAAAATCTGTGGCTCAAGGGGTAGAGCCTTGAGCACAAAAGCTCAGGGATAACACTCAGGCCCTACGTTCAAACCCCAGTATAAGACAAACAAGCCTAAACGCAAGACTGAGATTCTTTCTCTTCAATTTTGGGTTTCCCTCCCGTGAGAAACCCAAAATGGAAAATGGTCTCCATTCTTCCATTTGTTTGTCTTTCTGTGCTGTCATAGTTCATTATAGCTTCCATTATCACCAAAATACCACAAATCACGAGGAGACTAACAGGAACGTGGAGGCTGGAAGTCCAAAAGGTGCAAGGTGTGCTCCCTCAGAAACCTGCTGGAGAGAGCCTACCTTGAGTCCACTCCTTGGCTTTCCTTGGCCAGCAGGTGCATGACACCACCACCTTCATGTGTCTCATATTGCTAGGTCTTGTATGTGTGTGCAAAAGCGCGTGCATGTTCATGCAGGTCCTGGGGCTTGAACTCAGGCCTAGGCACTCTACTTCCAGATTTTTGGTACTTAATTGGAGGTAAATCTTATAGTTTTCTGCCTGGATTAGCTTCAAATACTGATCTTCAAATCTGTCTCCAGAGTAGTTAGGATTACAGGCATGAGCATCTGGCGAGACTTTATTTTTAAAAACATGGAATGCTTCACGAATCTGTGTTGTCATCCCTTGCACGGGGACCACGAACATCTATACTGTTCCAATTTTATTGTCACTAAAGTGAGCGCTCAGACACTTTATTGGCTAACTGCCCTCCTGTTCTTAAAATGACATAGGTGAGTTAGCTGCCTTTAATTATCCATTAAGTGGCAAGGAGTAAGACAAAGAAGTTGTTTTTTGTAAGCAACTCTAATAAAATACTGGTAGAAGATTACAATTTGCCTAAAGATAAAAACTCCTTTAAATTTCAACCAAGTATGAGTTCCAATCTTCTGTAGCTGCACAGATTTAACAGGACTCAAATCTGCACCATGGCTGGCAGGACGCAGGCTCAACATCGCCTCTCCCCTGTTCTGCAGGTGCTTGTCATCTTGACTGCTCTGCAGCCTTCCATTTTCTCCATCCTGGCCAATGGTGGGCAGATTGCTTGTGCACCTCCCTTTTCCTCTAAAACCAGATCTCAAGGTGAGCTTTTCTCTGTCAGATGGACCTTGGGACTGAGGTTAGGTCTGTTTGACATTTACTCAGAATATTCAGAAAGGAGTCAAGAAATCAGCATAGAGGTTAACACAGAGAACTGCAAACCCAGCCCTGACAGCCATTTCAAGAAGCCATAGGTTTAGTCCTCCAACTCCTTGGACAAGACTGGATGTGGGTAGATTGGTGAAATGCATGAGAAATAAGCTTCAATGCTAACCTCAGATCATAGAAATTAGAGCCAAGTTCTGATTCTGGCTTTACCATTCATCTTTATCACCTTAGACAATTTAGTATCCCTAGGTCCTAGTTTGGGGAAAACTAGTAATTCTCAGCTCATAAGCTAGGCTGCAAGAGGGATTCCATCTGCCTAATGGAGCTTAATCTATGTTGTGTTATGCCCCACATGGCAGTGATGAATTGCCACATCCTCATATTGGAGACTTTCCTGCTGACCGTGTTGACACGAATTTACTACCGAAGGAAAGACTACAAAGCTGGATATGAACCTTTCTCATCTCCAGACCTAGGACTGAACCTCAAAGCCTGAGGTGAATGGCTTGGACAATGGAAGTGATGCTGTACTTCATAGGAGGTTTCTGTCACTCAACGTGTTCATTGTCAGCACAAGCTGACAGGTTACCTTTGACCACACAGAGGAAGGTAAAACTATGTAATAGGCAGAATCTTGCCCAAGGAAGGGATTTTTAAGTTTTATAATAAACAGGAGGAAGTCTGAAATCTGTAACTGGGCGCACTGCTTCTGAGGGTGACATTAACCCTGAGAGCTTATCTGTGGAAGTCATTTCAGCAGGGGAAAAGTGTATGTGGGAGTGTGCCTGGAATAAGAGCAGGAGTACACGTGGCTGGGCAGAATGGCAGCCCAAGGTATCAAAGGGGCCAGGCATTTGGAGAGCAGAGAGGGCACTCTTTCTTTATAGGTGTGTCCCCAGAGGACCAATATCAACAGGCCTGGGAGCTATGGAGACCCTGCTGAGTCTTGTGCCAAGCTGCAAAGGAATCACCTGGTAATAGTAACTTAAAGCTTGATTTTGGAAGACAAATTTATGCAAAATCAAAGCCCCAATTACATAAGTCTTATATACCAGGAAAAGGAACACTAGGTAAAATCATACTGCCTTTATTGGCGAAATGGTACAAGCCAAAATAACTTTGAACAAATTAATAGCAGACAGGAAAATGATACACTGAAGCCTGACTGAGGAAACTTCCACACAGACTCGCACTGGTGATGGGCGAATGCTTATGCCAGCCAAGGCTTGCAATTCTTTCTGGAACTCTAGTTTTCTTTTTCAGGATCAACACAAAACACCCAACCAATTAATTCTCAGTGTTCAAAATAGTGCCTCCCCAAAGGGTGGAAGAACCACTTCCCACCTAAGAAAGACAACCTGAGTCACACCACTGTGAAACCTGCTGCTCTTGTTTCCTACCCGTGCTTGAGTACTAACAGGAAACTCTGGCGGACAGAAAACTCTTTCATTTGAAGAAAATCCACATTGAATAGTATAATCCCAAGAACAGGTTCTACTCATTTGTTTGGAAAAATAGAAGCTGACTGTCTTTATCCCCTGACCATCTGCTGTATGAGAGAAAAGAATCACTGTTATGAGATTGAAAAATATAACTTTAAAAAATACTTATATTGGTAAGCTTTAAAAAAATACCAATAGTCTTTAAAACATTAAGGGAATCTTTTTTAAAAAAACCTAAACTGATTTAACCCCTGCTGCATGTATGCTGACAGAAAATCTAGAAGCTATGGCATTAGGGCATTAAAGAAAAGCAGCAAGCTGATTTGGGAAGATTTTAGATCAGGGGTGTAGAACAGAATAAAAAGGCAATGGGCTCCAGGAAGCAAGCTGTCTAGGAGTGATCCAGATGCAGAGGGGCTACTCAGTAGGAAGAAGCCTTGGGAGGGAGGGCATGCCAGACACCGGCAGAGCAGCTATGGGGCCTCCAGGAAAGCAAGAGCAGCTCAGGTGTTGCCTCCATTATCCTGTGAGGAAGGGTCAGATGTCTCTTAGGCTCCCTCATGTCCTTTGCTTCACGACCCCAACCATCACCCTCAAGCCTCTGCAAACCAGGGTGTTTGGCTTTAGCTGCGGCAGTGAGCCATTTCTACCGTTCCACTGGCAACCTCTATGCTCCAGTGCTTGTGAGCTCAGTGGATAAACCGATAAAAAGTTCTGTCCAGACACCCGTGTCACAGCCAAAGTGTCTCCTCGGCACCAGCTGCAGGGCTTCTGTTTCAGCCTCCTCTTCTCACACAGAGGCTCTGAGGCCAGAGGTCTGCCAGGCTCTTTCGTCTTGGCCATGTCTGGCCCACCCAGGCTGCCTGCTTTCCTGGGTCAGATTCAGAGAAACAGCTCCACAGCTGAGGTCCCTCAGCCTCCAACACTCCTGTATGAACTGCAGATCGCAGGCATGGTCATAGTGTACACACCACTAACCTCCTTTAACTAGGCACCAATGACCAGCAATGGATCCTTCTATCAGCACCACTGTCTAGCACCTAAGTATCTCACCCTAAAGCCACACTGCAAGTTTTTCAGCCCAAATTGTCTGAAAACATACTAGTGTTGGAAGACAGACAGCAAACGGGCACAGGCTCCTCCCCCGAGCATGGGCACGGATGGGTCACAGATCTCGCCAGCCTAGATGCTCCATCCCAGTGCCCAGCATGCCACAGCAGCCCACGGACAATACGTTTAGAGAAGTGACTGCAGGGAGGACAGCCACCCTGTGGGCACCCCGCTGCCTTCCAGTACACTTGGGTGAGGGGCACGTTGAGAGAACAAGCAGGTGGGCTTCAATAGCATCACTGCCTTTCTGTACCAGGGAGAATAAGGCAGAAGGAAACTGAGAAGACGGAAGCAGAGAAGCTAAAAACGAGCCATACAAACAGCTGCACACTGTGGGAAAACATTAGCTTCAGCTGCTTCAAAGATAGGATTCCTGACCAAGGCTGCGAGTCAGGTATGACAGGAAAAACAGCACTTCATGAAAAGAGTCAGAAATGAGTTCCCATGGGCATCAGGACAGGAAGTAGCTCCCCTGTCCCACCCCTCTGCCATGCTCTACCTGTGGCGAGGAGCCTTTGTAGTCCCACCAGGCAGGCAGTGACACTCACCTCGGGCCCTCAGGCAGACCAGTAGCTTTGACTGACTTTGAGATGTTCACAGTTCACAGGGACAAGAGACAAGAAAGTGGTTTTCTTTGCTGAAAACATTAAAAACTCCACCCCTACAAGGGGTATTTATGAGAGGCAGATGGATCCTGGACATAAACAGTTTTGCCCTTAATCCAGCTAGGATTACTGATGGCTGATGGTTGGCTAGGTGATGTGACAGGAAATAGGATGCCAGGGGCTTAAAAATTACATCATGCTCAGTAGCAAGGGTTGATTAAGCAGAGCATCCTTCGGGTGGAAATTTAAAGTGCTGAATTCCTCCTGGGCAACTTAACCAAGGAGGTGGGACCACTACCACCAGGCATAGGTAGAATGTGAACCTGTGGCTTTTTGGAGGAAAAGGGGAGGGAAGTCCTGCCAATTGCAGCCCTCAGAGAAAAAGATACATTCTAGGTACTGGTTCTAATTATAAAAGGGGGGGGGCAGGGACAAGAAAGGAAGGTGCTTCCTTATGCCTTTGCCTCTATGCTCTGAAGTTTTCATAGTATTCGTGTTCAAAGTACGGACATTTACAAAATCTTCTTTGTATAAAGCTGGGTAATAGCCCTGACTTAATCCCAGTAGGAACTGAATCTACAGGGATGTATCGGGATTGAGTCTCTTCCACTCTCCCCCCCCAGTTACAGCAGCCCTCAGTGTGCCTTCTTTGGCAGTAAGAGTGACAAGAGCTCCCAAATAACTGGGCAAGAGAATTTTCTGAGAAGATAAACACAGCAGAAAGACTAAAGCTGATGCTATGTAGATTAGTTCCATCCCCATCAGCATCTTCATGGACCCCATTGGGTTCAGCAAGCAACTCCTCAGGGAGTAAAAGTCAGACTCAATCTCCTCCTCCTCACAGCCATGTTGACACATACATGTACCAGTAGTTCATTTAGCGGATCTGTAACTAACTCAGTTTGATCTTTTTTCTTTTTCTTTTTTTTTTTTTAAGGTAACCAAAATTCTGATCTTCCCTCCAAATTCCCCATCAGCATGGCTCATTGCTTGAAGGACTTGGCCAGCCACTTTGCTTCAGAACAGAGGGCAAGCGCTACAGTGTGTTAGGAAGAAAAGGCCTCTGGGTATTACACCACTTTCTTCTTCTGCCCACTCCTCAGGGGCAAAAAATTAGTTCTACTTACTATATTTGAAAGGCTAAGTTTTAAAAAAATTAATAAAAATGACAATTTCCCTGTCAAGATCACATGAACATAAACAGTAACGCAAAGTCCTTGGGGAGGGCAGAAGGCTGCGCAACAGGCTTGCGCAGTCAGTCTCCTTGGTATGGGCGACTGGCTCTCAGAGGATGGGCTGTTTGGGTTTCCCCATCCCCAGCTCCTCTTGCCCAGGCTGTCTTTTCCTTTGTAGTTGTCCTTAGGTTTAGTGTTGGGATCAGAACGTGGAATTCAAAAGAGAGCTTCTGAAGGTGATGGGACAGAGGGAGGGAAAGGAAACAAGGGAAGAAAAGTTAGTCGTCTTCATCCTCACTGATATCATAGGCTGCAGCCTTGCGCCTAGAGATATTTGCTGGGGAGGAAGGTGGGGAAGTCTTGCCGGAGAAGGGCCAGCGAAAGGAGGGGGATGGGGAGCGCTCCCGAGTAGGGCTGCTGCTGGGACTCTGCTTGGGACTGATGGCTTGCAGCATCCGGCCTTTCCCTTCTTTCAGCATGTGTTTCTGGGGAGACAAAAGGAAGAGCTAGAAGATTTGTATGGATCATATTAAATCACCACTGGAGCACTGGAGACTCCAAATGATCGTGAGTGCCCCCTCCACGGTTCTTTTTTTATTGCCAGGGAGAGCAAGCCCCAAGTCTCACAAATGTCAGGCAAACTCTCTACCACCTCCAGGCCCTGCAACATTAAACATGATGGACTGAGCCACAGCAGGGACACAGCTGTAATTCTAAGCAATTTCCTCCCCCAAAGCAATCCATGATATACTATTTAGTTAATGGTTCCCACTTGTTACCCACAGCCACAAAATCCCTGACTTCTATTTCAAGGGAATTTTTTGAGGGCTCCAGGTCAACACAAAGTAATTAAATCAGGCAAAAGGTTATCGAACCCATTTGAGTTTTCTGAAAAGGAAATTTCACATTCTTCCCACATAATCTGTTCTAATAGCCAAAGACCCTCACAATCAGTTCCTTCCTGATGTTTGAGCTAGGATTATTGGTAAAACAAAAACAAAAACAATTCTTCTGCTAATTCTTAATGAGAGAGCTCCTGCTTCACAAGGTTCTGCTGCTGTGCAGTGAAGGCAACTTTCTTTGTTATTTTTGTTTGTTTGTTGTTTTTTTGTTTTTTAGTCCTGGGGCTTGAACTCTTGGGTCTAGGTGCAGTTCCTCAGAGTTTCAGCCCAAGGCTAGTGCTCTACCACTTGAGCTACAGCACCACTTCCAGTTTTCTTAGTGTTTATTTTAGATAAGAGTCTCACTGATGTTCCTGCCTGCCGGGGCTGGCTTTGAACCGTGATCCTCAGATCTCAGCCTCCTGAGCAGCTAGAATTACAGGTGTGAGCCACCGGTGTCTGGCTTTCTTTGTACTGTAAAGTTCTCCATTCTTTCCTTCTTCAGGTAAACGTTTAAAATAGAAGTAATCTGGGCAAGGCCACTCACTTATTTTGTCACTAGATTTCTAAGTGCTGGTAAGCTTACAAAACTATTTAGATAATGTGTGATTTCTTTCTTTCTTTTTTTTTTTTGGGGGGGGCGGTTGTGGAGCCTGAACTCTGGGCCTAGGAACTGTCCTTGAGCTGAAGAGCTCTAGGCCAGTGCTCTAACACTTGAGTCACAGTGCCATTTCTGGCTTTTTCTGCTTATTTGGTGCTGAGGAATCGAACCCAGGGTCTCTTGCATAAAAGGCAAGCACTCTACCACTGAGCCACCTTCCCAGACCCTCTGTAAAGATTTTCAAGTACTTTTGAGGGACAGTTGAAGGTAAAGGGAAACAGACAAGATGTCCCCATCTGCTCCAGGGTTCTACTCTTCTTTCACAGCACAGGAATTCCTCAAGTTGCCTGGGAGGAAGGAACCTTACCAGTGCTCCTTCTGGACCAAACATTTCCAGGAAACTTCCAATGAATTCTCGGGACTTCTCCTCCCATTTCTGAATGAGATCAATGCTTTTCTCCTCTACCTTCTGAACAAATTCTTTTGACTTCTCCTCCACATCTTTCACTTTCTTCTTTACTTTGTCAACACGCTCCTGCAGGTGGTATTTCTTCTCCTAGGTAAAGAAATAACTGTTTTCACAAATAATACCCATCCTGACCCTCCTGACCAAAAGAGAAAGAAAAAAATGACCATTGACACTTTCCTCATTCTTTAGCATTTTGTTTTGCTTTCATTTACAGTCACAGAAAAGACAGGCTGTAAATGGTCATCTTATTCAGGTTATTTTAAGATAAAACCAAATCTTGGAATATGAATATGTCCAACATGATCCAAAATGGAGATTGCGTGCAGTAACAAGATCACTGCCCAACATTATCAATACTATGACAACTGTAAGAGGTTGAAAGAAGTACTAATCTTTATTTAATTAATTAATGTATTTATTATACTGGGTTATACTATGTTGTTAAAGGAGTTGTGTCTTTTGCTCATTTGTTTTTAGTATTTGGGCATCCATTTACTCATTTTTAAAATAAAGATGATACTCGTTGGTCCTACCAACTTTTCCAAAGGTAATGGAAGTGGTATGATCTCTCTGGAGAAGCATTCTTGGTGCCACTGGCTCATGCCTGTAATTCTAGCAACTCAGGAGACTGAGAACTGAGGATCACAGTTCAAAGCCAGTCAGGACAGGAAAGTCCAAGAGACTCTTATCTCTAACTAATCACCAAAAAACTGGAAGTGGTATTGTGGCTCGAACTGGTAGAGCGCTAGCCTTGAGCGAAAAAGCTTAGGTCCTGACTTCAAGCCCCATGACTGACAAAGAAAGAAAAAAAAAAACTAGTCTCCTAATTCTAATTTCCAGATCATAAAGAAGAAAGGGAAAGGCTTCAGCTTAGTTGCACATGTCCCTGGTTTCAATCTCCAACACCAAAATAGAAAAAGAGGAGAAGGAAGATAGAGGAGAAAGAGAAAGAGAACAAATACATTTAGGATTTTGTTGTTTTGTGGTTCTGGGGATCAGATCCAGGGCCTTGTATGTGCTAAGCAAACACTTCTACTACTGAGCTATAATCTCAGCCTCCTTCTCTCCCTCCCTTCCTCCCTTCCTTCCTTCCTCCCTTCCTTCCTTCCTTCCTTCCTTCCTTCCTTCCTTCCTTCCTTCCTTCCTTCTCTTTCTTCTCTTTCTTTTTCGGCAAGGTCTTGCTATGTAACCCAGGTTGGTCTTGAACTGGAGATCCTTCTTTCTCAGACTTTTGAGTACTGTGACTAAAGGCATATACCACTAGCAGCAGCTTACCATTCTTATAGATTAATTCACTGAGCTAACAGCAGATGAAGAAACACTATTAACTAGTTATGTAGATGATACATTCAGTAGCTTTCTCCTTTTTAAATAAATTGAAGTATAACTTTTATACAAAAGATATGGCATGGGGCTGGGAAGGTGGCTCAGTGGTAGGGCGCTTGCCTTGCATGCTCGAGGCCCTGGGTTCGATTCCTCAGCACCATATAAGCAAAAAGAAAAAAAGCCAGAAGTGGCGCTGTGGCTAAAGTGGTAGAGCACTAGCCTTGAGCTGAAGAGCTGAGGGACAGCGCCCAGGCCCAGAGTTCAGGCCCCACTACCGGACCCCCCAAAAAAAGATATGGTATTTCTAAAAGGCAACACTAAACAAAGGTAAACTTAAACTTTTGTTGTGTTTTGTTTGATGGTTTCTTTGTGTTTTGAGACAAGGTCTCATTGTATAGTCCAGGCTGTCCATGAACTTGTATCTCTCCTATCCCTGTCTTCCAAATGCTAAGATAACAGGCATTTACAAATATGCCTGGTTTTAACTTAAGCTTTCAGAAGTCAATTTCTAAAACTTGGGTTCATATGGGGAAATTGCATACAAAATATAGGCTACTATCCATACAGAGAAAGGATCCATAGCTGTTATCAGATTCTTAAAATGTCCAATCAAAAAAGTTTCAGGGCTGGGAAGGTGGCTCAGTGGCATGCACGAGGCCCTGAGTTCGATTCCTCAGCACAACGTAAGCAGAAAAATCTAGAAGTGGCACCATGGCTCAAGTGGCAGAACACTAGTCTGGAGCTGAGGAGCTGAGGGACAGAGCCCAGGCCCAGAGCTCAGGCTCCACAACTGACAAAACAAAACAAGTATCATGCCTATAATCCCAGCTACTCCAGAGATCAAGAGAACTTAAGTTCCAGTCCAATCTAGGCAAAAAATTAGTGAGACCCCTTCTCAACCAGTAAGCGGGGAGGGGGCACATGCCTATACTACCAGGTACTGGGAGGCAAAGGGAGGAAGATCAAGGTCTATGGCTGGCCCAGGCAAAAATTCAAGATCCTACCTGAAAAAATAAATAAAGCCAAAAGGGGTAGGGGTATGGTTTAAGCAGCAAAGCACTTGAGTTCAAACCCCAGTACCACCAAAGGATAAAAAAAGTTAAGAGCCATTATTTTAAATGTGTTGACATAAATAGTGTATTATATATATATATATATATATAGATATAGATAGATAGATAGATTTCTTTTTTTGGAGGGGGTCCGGTTGTGGGACCTGAACTCTGGGCCTGGGCGCTGTCCCTCAGCTCTTTAGCTCAAGGCTAGCGCTCTATCACTTGAGCCACAGCGCCACTTCCGGCTTTTTTCTTTTTGCTTATGTGGTGCTGAGGAATCGAACCCAGGGCCTCAGGCATGCAAGGCAAGCGCTCTACCACTGAGCCACCTTCCTAGTCCCTAGTGTATTATATTTTACACCATCTTATTCACTGTCTTTATAACAATATGTGGTATTAGAGCATTAGAACAGAAAGGGCCTCTGTTTTACTCTTTGTGCTCCCTTTAAAGAAGCATTGGGGAATGATAATCACAGCAGACATGACAAGCAAGTTCAGCTCAGATGGAGTGGGAAGCAACAAGTATCATAAGGAACGAAGGTTAGAACTCACATTGATAAAACTGACGTTGAGCTCCTTTGCTGTGTAGCCCCTCTGTAGGTTCCGTCTTGCATACACATCATAGTCTCGGACAATTCGGGTGATGATGTCTGATGTGGAGATACCTTCTGTCCTCTGTGTTGGAGCAAACATGCCTACCTCCAGAACACAAAATGACAAACATTATGAGATTCTGGCATGCTCAGGCTGGACTAAATGCAAACACAGCAGCTCTCCTTTCTATTCCTCAGGAAACACACCTCCATTCCTACTAAGTGAAGTCTACAAACAATGGCATGCAGAATGAGGGCTAAATCAAGAACCAGAAGTAAGAAAAGGAGGGCCTACATGACCTCAATATTAAGAAAAGTATTGGAGCTGGGCACTGGTGGCTCACACCTGTAATCCTAGCTACCAGGAGGCTGAGATCTGAGGATAGAGGTTCAAAGCCAGCCACTGCAAAAAAGTCCGTGAGATTCTTATCTCCAATAAACCACCAGAAAACCGGAAGTGGTGCTGTGGCTCAAGTAGTAGAGCACTCACCTTAAGCTGAAGAGCTGGTGGACAGCACCCAGACCTAGAGTTCAAAAGCCCCATGACTGACAAAAGAAAAGAAAAGAAAAGAAAAGAAAGGGAAAGAAAATAAAAAAAAGGAAAGGAAAGGGAAAGGAAAGGAAAGAAGAGAAAAGAAAAGTATTGGGCTGGGAAAGAGTTCCCTACAATTACAGAGATATATAAAAATTTAAATCCAGAACTGATGATGTCAGAACTATGTTACCTATACAGTTACCCAAAGTATGACCAGGAGATGATGAATTTCTCAATGTACAAATTTCCCTCTGTGAAGTAGCAAAATGCCTGAATCTCTATAGCTGCCCAAGACCTCATACATGAAGATGGACATAAGCTTACTCACCCGCTTCCTTGATGTGCTTATAAACATCATCACTCCCAGCAGAAGAGTATGGGATGTCATCATGGGCTACGAAATCAATCTGACAACAAGGAGACATTTCAAACCTGGGAAAACTGCCATTCAGGAAGATCCCTAAGCTGGGCACTGGTGGCTCATACCTGTAATCTACTAAAAATCACCATTCGAAGCTAGCTGAGGCAAAAAAAAAAAAAAAAAGTCTGTGAGACTCTTATCTCCATTTAATAACCAAAAAGCCAAAAGTGGAGCTGTGGCTCAAGTGACAGAACACTCGCTTTGAGCAAAACAGCTAAAAGACAATGCCCAGGCCCTGAGTTCAAGCCCAAGTACCAGCACCAGAAACAAATAAATAAATAAAAGGCTCCAAGTATGTGGAGGTATAATGATGAAATCCCCCCAATATAGTGTAAAATAGTAGTGCTAATACTAATAATAATAATAGCAACTCTGTAAAATATTCTCAAACTACAATAAGCAGAGGCTAGGCCTCAGATGGATGTTTTCTTATCTCCTTTTGCTCACAAATTCCATGATCCATTCACAAAACCACCCAACAAAACTTATCAATTTTAACTCTGAAGATAGCCAGTTTCTCTTCTAGATATGTCTCCCTGAATACTAGAAATGCTAGCCCCTCTCTGTGTCCAGTATAAATGCTATGACCAATAAGACAAGAGATTAATAGGTGGAACCCAGGAAAGGAGGAACTCTCTACAGTCTCCTGGATCTGTAAGGATTTGTCAAAGTAAGGGTTCCATAAATATTATATGTGTCACCTGGTTCTCTCAGCTCATACGAAAAGGCAAAATATAAAAACAGAAACCAAGGGCTGGGAAGGTGGCTCAGTGGTAGAGTGCTTGCCTTGCATGCTTGAGGCCCTGGGTTCGATTCCTCAGCACCACATAAGCAAAAAGAAAAAAAGCCGGAAGTGGCACTGTGGCTCAAGTGGTAGAGCGCTAGCCTTGAGCTGAAGAGCTGAGGGACAGTGCCCAGACCCAGAGTTCAGGCCCCACGACTGGACCCCCCCCCCAAAAAAAAAAAAAAAAAAAACAGAAACCAAGAGCTTTCTTACTACATAAATACATTTATCCTAAAAACAAACAAACCCAGAGCTCTGTAAGGACTTTTAGTTTCAATATTTATTATCTATGACTCTAAATACCTGTTGCAAGAGTGGAAAGAGATTAGTGGCACTGGTTTACCAGATTTCCAGTACCAAGGTTTAAATGCTGAGCCTTAAACTTAGGCTTGTTTGCTCAGCTGGTGCTCTACCACTTAAGCCATACCTCCAGCCTTGGCTTTTTCTTGGTTATTTTAAAGATGGAGTGTAGAAGACTTAGATGTTAGCCACTTTTGCCTGGCTTCAATAATTTTTTTTTTGAGAGATACAGTATAACTCACTTACTCCCCCCCAAAATCTATAGGGCTTTGCTGATATAATTACCAATACCACTATTCACAACTTACAGAAGCCACTGCAGTGTGAAGCATGTTCACATCTCAAATACCCATGAACAATCTGTCGGGGTCCAAAGGCAGCAAAGTAAAGAACGGTAGGCAAGGGTGAGAATGCTGAAAGGAGTGGCACTGATCAAGATATATTGTATTAATAAACTGCTTTGTGAAACAGCAACTCCTTTGTACGACTTAAGAGATAATTTCAAAAAGTGCCTATATAACAAAACAAAATAAAAAAGGATAATAGGCAAGACGTGTGAAATATACTGCTCACAAGGGGAGAAGAGAAGTCAGTAGTTCCCCATGCATCCACTTCTGCCAGGGCCTGCCTCTTTGCATTGTTCAAAACAGTGCTGTCCATCAGTCTTGGTGCCATGACTGTTAATTGTTGGTAGGGAAAACCAAAGAACCAGAAAAGGTATGCCCTAGTATTACAGGATTATAATAAATACCCAAAGACCCCCTAGCTTCAGGCCTACCCAAGTAGTATTTTAGAAGCACTTTGGGGGCTGGCAATGTGGCTTAGTGGTAGAGTACTTGCCTAGCGTGCATGAAGCCCTGGGTTTGATTCCTTAGTACCACATAAACAGAAAAAGCTGGAAAAGGTGCTGTGGTTCAAGCACTAGAGTGCTAGCCTTGAGCAAAAGAAGCTCAGAGACAGTGCCCAGGCCCTGAGGTCAAGCCCCAGGACTGGCAAAAAAAGAAAGAAAAAGAAGCACTTTGGCTACTTTTGTTCTGTCTGCTTTACTAAACAATTCTCCAACTTTCACATAGCCCTGCAAAGAACTGGTGAAACACTTGCTGCTTCTTGAGCAAAGGGCCTCCAACCCGGCTGAACTCCATTTCCTCTTTTATGTCTATTTTTTTTATAGGACATGTGTTGCTCTAATGTGAGGGAATTCAAAGGAAGAAAGGGGTTTTACAATGATTATTCCTTGAGTAAAAGAGCAATGCCACTGATTTCTGAGCCCATACAATTTCTAGAACAAAATCAAAGCCCTGAAACAGAACTTCAGTTGATATAAGTCTCTGCTAATCTTTCCTGAAATGTGAACTGCTGAGAGCACAGTGAGGGTTGTGGTTATTCTAAAGACTGATACACTCTAAGGAGACCCACATAGAGTATTGAAAAGTAATTTTGGAGTTGACAGTTCAATTCTGGCTCTGCTAATGGTACAACCTGAGCCTTATTCTTCGTATATATAAAGTAGAAACAAAATCACACCACAAGATTGTTATGGAGAGCAAATGGACTTATTAATGGTTATATAAATGTTGGGATGATTGCTAGTGTTCATAATAATCACTGCTATAACCTACGTGATATAAAACCTATACAGAAGGCACAAGGAAAACACAACCATGGAAAATTCGCCCAAGTGCCAAAAGCCTTTACATACTGAGGGGACTCTAGACATGGATGGGGATTTATGGCCAGCTGCTTACCCGGTGTTCTGCCAGGAACTCAGGCGTCAGAGTCCAGGGGGCATTCCTCACCACCTCATCCACATAGCGGCAGTGCTGCACTGCATCATAGCGTTCATTTTCATTCATCACTGTGAAGCCTTTGAAGTTGTGTGTCAGCTCATCACTGCAGACTGGGTTCACATAATCATAAAATCATAAAATCCTCTGTTTATCCCTTCTCAGTCATCCATCTTCTCCCACTTACGAGGCCAATAACCAACCTCCCCAATGGAAGAAAACTGGATATTATTCAGTCTGGGTAGCAGTGCTTTCCTAATCCTATTCCCACCTATGGGAGCAACATTGACTTAATATTTTTTTCTTTTTCCTTTTTAGGTCTGAGACCAGAACTCGAACTACCACTTTCACTCATTGGCTAGTGCTCTACTTTCTAACACTCACTCAATCTTATGTTCACACTTTGGAGAAGACGGGGTACCAGAGAAGACTAAGATCTTTGCTAAAGTGAACCTGCACATTCCTATGTCAATTAAGGTTTTTAAAATGTTCTCCCATTTAATTTTTATAAGATTTTATAGATTTGAACCATATTAACTAGTATACTGTGGTGGATTAAAAAATGATTAATGGAAATCTAGAGTAAATGCTGTTCTTGAGTAGGAATCAGGATCAGTGTTGCTCCGTGAAGCAGAAAGTCAGTTAACATGACAGAAATACTGGACATTTCAGGTTACTGAATCTGCAGCTCAGGCTGAGGATGGAGACCATGTAGACTTGACATTTTATACATCCTCCATTGAAAAACATGCACAAGGGCCATGTGCTCAGGTGACATAGAGAGGAGAGAGCCAAAGACCACTGGGTAGCATCTAGTTGTCAGGCATTGTCTTACCTCCCACAATGAGGTATGTATTAGGGAAAAGGTTCTTGGCTTGCATCAGAGCCCGGGCATGACCAGAATGAAACAAGTCAAATATTCCATCTGCATAAACTCTCACAGGCCGCTCACCTAAATTCAAATGGAAGAGTTCATCACAAAAATACATGTATTTGCAACAGATAAAAATGGAACTTGTAAATGTGCCATCCCTACATACCCCTCTCAAGGTATTCAAGCTAATTGGGCAAGTAAGTTGACACTGAGAAAAACAATATCACAATCTTCCCTGACACAGTCTATTCACATTATCCATCATCTCCATTAATTCTCTGTTGGTCTGCTTGAATCAAAACATCTCAATCTTGGGATTTTTTTTTTTTTTTTTTGCCAGTCATGGTGCCTGAACTCTGGGCCTGAGCGCTGTCCCTCAGCTCTTCAGCTCAAGGCAAGTGCTCTACCACTTGAGCCACAGCACCACTTCCAGCTTTTTCTGCTTATGTGGTGCTTAGGAATCGAATCCAGGGCTTCATGCATGCAAGGCAAGCGCTCTACCACTGAGCCACCTTCCCAGCCCCTCTTGGGATATATTTTATATATTGTTTATTATAATTGCTTTTATATATAGTTATATAATAGTTTATAAAATCGTAATAATATAATAACTACTATATAATTGCTTATATAAACTATTCTAACAGCTTACTCTCTCCATTTCAGTCTGCCTTGATTACTAATAACCAGTGTTTTCCTTTGAAAATAAAACTCTCTACTACTGGCTAGAGTCAGAAGTGATACAGGGGCTACAACTAAAAAGGAAGGAGGGTGAGCCAAAGTAACTGACAAATGCTCAACTCAATTATTTCAATTCTAGGAATTTATCCATCAGTATACTTATAAATGTGTAATTCACAGCAGCACTGTTTGTGACAACAAAGGTTTGAGCTAAATACAATCATAATACACCTAGCACAAATGAGAGAAATTTTAACCAAGTATCAAGATACCCACAAGAAACTGGCAATCCTGGTTGTCTGTAAAGGGCTATGAGGTAGCTATGAGACCATGTTTAACTTTATGGATGTCAAAACATGGGGATATATTGATTTATAATATAGGAAGTTAAAATTTCGAGTTAATTTAATGAAAAACAGAATAATATAATGGATTTTTTTCTTTTGGTGCTGGGAATGAAACCCAAGGCTTTATGTATACTAAGCACCTACTCTACCACTGAACTATTCCTCAGCCCTATACTAGACTTTAAGAGGGAGGTTATATCAAACCTGCCAGCAGCTCCCTTACTTTGTGACTTTAATCTCTTTAAGCCTCAGTTTTTTTCATTAGTAATACAAAGCAAAATAAAACCTGTCATATTCTTCTAGATCCTAGAAATCATGAAGTAACATACTTCTGTTTTTCCCAAATAAATGCCAAAGAATTAGGAGCTCTTCTATTTGATCCTAAAAGTTAAACACCAGAATATGAAAATTAAGAAGAATTGTTGTTTCTTTGCCTTTTGATAACCATGGCAAAGTAAGATGGGGAGGCTTAGCTCAGAAAATCTATTGCCTGGATGGTGACAAAAGCACAGAATGTCATTGATTGAATGGCTGTTTGCCAGTACAGTTAATTAGGTCCAGCATCACTGAACCAGCCTTCCATGTGCCTTTTTTCTGCAGTGTGTCCCTCTTTTAACACCAGTTCCCTGAGACTTGAGGTCTCTGGTAAACCCAGGTGGTATTCTAACCAAAGGCCAGAAGGGGCCACTGTTGAACTAGTCTAGGGAGAATACAACAGTCAGGCATTCTTTTACCAAGTGGCTACTGATCAGGCAAACCACACCCTGAATGGCAACTGCTCTCTCAGCTACTGGCTAAGTAAGCAGAGGTCTCTTCTAGACAGGACAAACCTGGATTTCAATTTTCTCTTGAGAGACGCTCCAAAATAGCTGTCACTAGAAGCCATTTTGTCTCTAACAGATTTTCATTGCCTTCCAACTCTTTTTCTTTCCTTTCTCTAATAATTATACTGCTTATTTTTCTCATCTTCCAAAAGATTTGCAAGGCTTATCTTGTAAAAAAAAAAGTCCTATTTTTTTTTCTCTAGTTTTGTCCTAGATTATACAAACTCCTGTTTGGAGCTTCCTTAATTTCCCTAGTGAAAACCTTGGAGAACAGGTGTGGGGAGTGTGGGAGGATTAATCCTTTGTACCAGTACTGAATCTGATTTCACTGAATATGTATGTGTAGATTCTTTTATTGGTTTATCCCTTGCCCTGCACTGGCATGAATACAGTCAGCTACTTTGTCTATTTAACACGAAACAGAACAGACAGAAAGAGATAAAAGAGAAAAACAAGAGGTCAAATTAGGCTTGCAAAGTCCATCAATTCATTTACAACTGTTTGTTCCACCTAAGCCGGAATAATTTTGCAAAGGGCTTTCTATTGTTTCTCAATCAAGTCTACAAGTAGTACTACTACTCTAGGGTGAAAAAGATATGAGGATGGAAAGATTAATTTTAACTCTAATTCCACCACTACTCATGTCTTTAGATCTGAGTATTTTTCAGTGTCTTTCTTAATTTCTTCATATACATAGAGCGGATCATCTTAAACATGAACTTATTATAAAATTATATACCAAAAATTTTAAACATTAGATTTATTAGACAGTATCTTTATTTTATTTTATTTTTTGGGGGTCCAGTTGTGGGGCCTGAACTCTGGGCCTGGGCGTTGTCCCTCAGCTCTTCAGCTCAAGACTAGCACTCTACCTCTTGAGCCACAGCGCCACTTCCGGCTTTTTTCTTTTTGTTTATGTGGTGCTGAGGAATCGAACCCAGGGCCTCAGGCAAGCAAGGCAAGCGCTCTACCACTGAGCCATATTCCCAGCCCTAGACAGTATCTTTAAATTAATTATTATTATTATTTTTTGGTCGTTGGGCTTGAACTCTGGGCTTGGGCACTGTCCCTGTGCTCTACCTCTTGAGTCAGAGCGCCACTTCAGGTTTTTTTTGTGATTTTTGGAGATAAGAGTCACCCGGGCTGGCTTTGAAACACAATCCTCAGATCTCAGCCTTCTGAGTAGCTAGGATTACAGGTGTGAGCCACCGGCACCCAGCTTAATTAAAAATTTTTAAATTTAGAAATATTACATATATTTTCTCTTACCCGGGCACTGACTCACATCTGTAATTCTGGCTACCCAGGAGGCTAAGAGCTGAGGATCACAGTTTAAAGCCAGCCTGGGTAGGAAAGTCCATGAAGTCCTTATCTCAAAAAATCTGGAAGTACAGTTGTGGCTCAAATGGTAGAGCACTAATCTTGAGCAAAAAGCTCAGAGACAGCACCTAGTCCCTGAGGGTCAAGCCTCAGGACTGACCAACCAAACCACCCACACACACACACACACACACACACACACACAATATTTCATGTATAATATATTACATATGATATTATATATATTCTTTCATTGTTTATCTATCTATTCTCTCTTTTTTCCTTTTCTGTGTTAGTGCTGGAGATTGAAACTAGGGCATGCTAGGCATATACTCTACCTTGCAACCACACCCCCAGCCCACAGCACACATTTTCATCTTTCATGTATTACAAATGGTGTGTAGATAAATCAGTAACAAGCTGGATAATATAATCAATATGAGCAAATATGAGTGAAGTACTTAATTTTGAAAATAAGTCATTAGTGAGTAGACTTGCTTCCAACAGCTGTATTATCACCTTTAAATTGTGAACCCTGAACTGATCTGTGTGTTGGCATTTTGAAGTATGACCTGCCACCATAACACTCTGTCACACAATGTCACAAACAGACTCTGGTTTTCCTATTACTTCTCCCCTATTAGTCAGAAACCACATGATGAATCACAAGGGTTGTGATCAACATGAGCTACATCTAAACACGTTGGCAAAAGAAAGCAGGCTCTTCTCTGGAACTAGGCTCCTTTTCCTGAGAACTCAAATACAATCTACACAGCCAAAACAAGGGCAAGGGAGATCTCTGGCCCGACACGGTCCAGCATGATTTCTATTTGTATCCCACTAATCCTTGGTTAAAAAGCATATAACAAAAATACTTAAAGACACACAAAAAGAAATCATAAATACACTGAAGACATACATACATAGATACATACACACATATGTACACAGAGGTTTGTGACTAGAACAGCCTCTTGTTTTCTGGTGTTTCTCTTAGTCTACATCAAGCCCTTCTTCTACAGAGTAGAGAAAACACATACCAAAGGAATCAGAACTGAAAGGGATTGTAGCAAGCAAGCAAGAAGAAAAGAAAGAGAGAGACATAAAAATGAAACAGCTACCTATACTGATACTCACAGCAAATACACATGGAAGTATCTATTTATGGTGATTCCCTAAAACCAATTGCCCCAAACAGGAAGAGTATTCAGAAACCTAATAATGAGTTATGTGGGCAAATCTTAATGATATAAATTAAGCACAATATTGAAGAGTTTGAACTTTGAAAATAATAAAGCCGGGCTGGGAAGTTGGCTCAGTGGTAGAGTGCTTGCCTCGCAGGCATGAGGCCCTGGGTTTGATTCCTCAGCACCACATAAGCAGAAAAGGCTGGAAGTGGTGCTGTGGCTCAAGTGGTAGAGTGCTAGCCTTGAGCTGAAGAGCTGAGGGACAGTGCCCAAGTCCCAGGACCAACCAAAAAAAAAAAAAAAAAGTAAGAAAGAAAATAATAAAGCAAGTCTTTTGCAAAATCCTCTGAAATTAAAACATCAGTAAAGATAAAACTAAGTGAAAGATATCTTCCCAAATTGTGATATTATGTCCTCTTTGATTAAAAAAAGAAATCATGATCACCTGATACAATGAAAGAAGATCAGAGGAAATTCTGAAGCTATGAAAAATGTGACAGCCTGATATATGATTTGGTTCTTTATAAAAAAGGACAAGATCATGAGCTAGAGGTATAAATAAACTAGGTAGAGTGCTTGCCTCGTATGAGTAAGGCCCTGAGTTTAATCCCTACTGCCATAAAAATAAACAAGATCATAACCCAGATCAAGTGAATATATATAGACATATTATATATTATTTATGTATGCATATATACATATAATATGTATACATTATATTATATATGAATACATTAATTTAATATATATATTTTTTGGTGCTAGGAACTGAATCCTAGCCCTTATACATGTTAAGCAGGCGCTCTACCAATAATCTATATCCTTAATCCTCAAACTAGTATCTTAACCGGTTCTGCTCCATTATATCTCAGAGCTGTGACAACAGCTCAGAAAACAAGTGTATAATAAGGAAAACACTAAAATTTTAATGCCTAATAGAATATCAGGCAGATGGGAGGAACCCCTACTTCAATTTGCTTTTACAAAGCAAATTAAAGAAAAGACATAAAGAGTTGGTAAATACAATGGAATGTTAAAACCTATAGAAAAATGGCAAACTATTAGGTACACATTTACTTACAAGGTGTTCCTTTGCTGGCTTCTTCCATAGTTACCCTGATATAGGGCTTACTACAGTCAACTTCAATTTCATCAGAAAAAGGAGCTGGCTGCCGCAAGCCCTGAAGAGAAGAAAAGTGAAGGTAAAGAAAATTAATTCAGAGGAACACATCAAAATGCCCCCAAACTGGAATCAAGTCAATATGCTACAACTAAAATTCCTCATAAAACCTTATAATATGAAGCAGAAAAAAATTATTCTAAAGTGACAAGTGAGTTTCAACATTTTGCAAAATAGGTAAATCACGGCAGGAGAAATATCTGCTGGTGATCTCATGGTAAAACTGAGCAGGCTCAAGTACCTACCTAGTCTCTAACTTCCGCAGCATGTCAGGATACAAAATTGCTAACATTCCCAAGTGCATCTCATACAATTATTTCAACTAGACACCTGGGAAGTCAAGCAGCTCCTGGGTGCTTTATTAAGAATAATTATCACCATGTAATATTTCATATTGTGAAAATATTCAAATGTTCCCTGGGAGGCAAGTAGTACTACAATCTGAGTCCCAATTAAAGATGAGGGAAACAAGGTTTAGAGAAGTCATCTGAATTGTTCACAGCTACTCAGAGGCAGAGCTGAAATAAGAACGGAGGTATGTTCATTTCTCTGTGCATTGCTTTACTTGAAAGTTTTTGCTAAATTTATTCCTAAGTTGTTATTTCATCTGATACTACTGTGAATGGAACTTTTAAAAAATATTGTATCTATCTATTATATAGAAAAGCAATTGATTTGTATGTCTATGTGATTGCAATTAATTTCTATTTCTATGCTCTGTAACTCAGCTAAACCCAACTATTAGTTTTAGTAGTAGTTATGCTGTTTAAGACATTTCTTAGGATTTTCTACATATGAGATATTGACATCTGTAAATAAAGACAGTGTTATACATTCCTTTCAAACATACTAACCCTTACTGTAGTTACAACTTTTGATACAATACTGAGAGGTAGAGGGTGGGATGTAGCTCAGTAGCAAAGTGCTTGCCTACCAAGTACAACATAGTGGGTTCAATATCCAGTGCCAAAAAAGAAAATAGAATAAAATAACAAAACAAAAATAAACAACATAGAGAATTGGAAAGAACAAATACTCTTGCCTTGTGCATGCATGTAACAGGGGGAAAATGCAATCTTTAACCATAAAATGTGATGTTAGCTACAGGTTTTGGTAGGTTGTCTTTATTTGGTTAAAGAATCTCTCTTCTTTGTTCAGTTTGTTGAGAATTTTTTAAAATAATAAATAGATGACAAATCATGTTGAGCAAAATAAGCCAAGATCAGAGAGACAAATGGCACATGTTAAATTCAAAATACAATGAGATATGACAAAGTAAATAGGACTCAAGAAACAAAGGACCTCTTCTTAATTTGTCAGATTTTTAGATGACTATGTCTTGATCCCACATTTGGTATATACATGTGCACATACAAAGGAAGCTAGGAGGAGGGCACAGAAGCAGAAGGAAACAGGTGATAAAACACAGCAGAGGGGCCCATCAGCTGTACTGGACATTGACAAAAGTGAACTAAGTAACTCATGGGCAGTGATGGGAGGGAGGGAATGAGAAAGAAAGAGGGAACAGCTTATACTATGCAGAAGGAAAGAAATTTACACATCATCTGATTTGAAAGAAATAGTTGTATTGTCCAAGTTTGTACAGTTCACAAGCTTTATAGACCATGATAATGACAATTCACCTTGAGAAGATTAAAATGTGTTTGTGACTTTAGCTAAGTATCACTATCCAACAGTATTGTAAAATTTATGTAATCACTTAATCTCAATAAAGAAATTTAAAAAATAATACGTGGATGATAGATTTTGTCAAAGGCTTTTCTTCATTCAGTGAAGTAAGTATTTAAGTTCTGTGCTTATTATGGTACTTAATTGATTTGGGTTGTTAAAGCAGCCTTGTATTTCTGAGCAAAACCAACTAGTCATATTTATGGTCTTTTTATATGCTCAGGAATTGCACATGCTATACATTTGTGAAAGATTCTAAACTATTGCTTTTTTTTTTTTTTACTGGTGGTATATTGTCTAGCTTTGGAAAATGGATTGGAAAGTGTTTAGTTCTCTTTCTGAGAGTATCTGTGTAGGTTTTTTATTGTTGTTGTTGGTCATGGGGCTTGAACTCTGGGCCTGGGCGCTGCCCCTTAGCTCTTCAGCTCAAGGCAAGCACTCTACCAATTTATCCACAGCACCACTTCCAGTTTTCTGGTGGTTAATTGGGGATAAAAATCGCATTGATTTTCCTGCCCAGGCTGGCTTTGAATCACAATCCTCAGATCTCAGCCTCCTGAATAGCTAGGATTACAGGGGTGAGCCACCAGCACTAGGCCTCTGTCTAGTTTTTGTTTGCTTGTTTTTTTTTGTTTTTTGTTTTTTTTTTTGGTCCGGTTGTGGGGCCTTGAACTCTGGGCCTGGGCGCTGTCCCTCAGCTCTTCAGCTCAAGGCTAGCACTCTACCACTTGAGCCATGGCACCACTTCCGGCTTTTTCCTTCTTGCTTATGTGGTGCTGAGGAATCGAACCCAAGTCCTCAGGCATGCAAGGCAAGCACTCTACCACTGAGCCACATTCCCAGCCACTGTTTTTGTTTTTTTTAAAGACTGAACCCAGGTCCCTACACATGCTAGTCAAATGCTCTACCATTTGAGCTATTATCCCAGGACACATAAACATACCCATACACCCATAGCCCTTTTAATTTCAGTCCACTTAAGTTCGAAATAAATCATAACATGATTAAGCTGAATCCAGAGACTAGAGAAAACATCCTTTTGTTTTCAGATAAAAATATTTTTTTTAAATTATGCTACAATATTAAAACGCTTTTAGTGGGGTGTTGGTGGCTCACACCTATAATCTAGCTACTCAGGTGGCTGAGATCTGAGAACAGCAGTTCAAAACCAGCCTGAGCAGAAAATTCTGAGTTTCCTATCTTCAATTAACCAGCAAAAAGTAGGAAGTGAAGGTGTGGCTCAAGTGGTAAAGCACCAGCCTTAAAAAAAAAGCCAAGCAAGAATGCAAGACCTAAACATTGTACTCACTATGTGAGTACAATGTTGTAACCCCTTTGTACAAGTCTTTAGTAATAAATTTTTTTTTTTTAAGTATGACATTTTGATTTTGTTTTGTTTTTGGTCTGGTCGTGAGGCCTGAACTCTGGGCCTGGGCACTTTCCCTCAGCTCTTCAGCTCAAGGCTAGCGTTCTACCACTTGAGCCACAGTGCCACTTCCAGCTTTTTTCTTTTTGCTTATGTGGTGCTGAGGACTCGAACCCAGGGCCTCATGCATGCAAGGCAAGCACTCTACCACTGAGCCACCTTCCTAGCCCTAAAGTATGACATTTTGAGTTCAAGCCCAAATACCAGCACAAAAACAAAAATAACAAAAAAACTTACCTTTATTTATTTTTAAAAATTTTTTAAGGGCTGGGAAGTTGGCTCAGTGGTAGAGCGCTTGCCTTGCATGCCTGAGGCCCTGGGTTCAATTCCTCAGCACCACATAAGCAAAAAGCCGGAAGTGGAGCTGTAGCTCAAGTGGTAGAGCACTAGCCTTGAGCTGAAGAGCTGAGGGATAGCGCCCAGGACTAGAGTTCAGGCCCCACAACCGGACCCAAAAAAAAAAATTTTTTTTTTAATGTTTTTTATTGTGAAAATAGTTACATGAACAAGGTAATGAGTACATTTTTTATCAAGCATTGCTGCCTCCTTTGTTTTTCCCCTACCACCCCTTCCCTCCCACTTCCACAACTACACCCCCCCCTCCCCTGCAAATTTTTTAAGTAATAAGACCTCTATATATCCCAGGCTGACCTTAAATGCGGGGTCTTCCAGCCTCAGCCTCATAAGTGCTAGATTTCAGGTGGCATGTATTACATTTGGCCTAGAATTTGATAATGGATCCTTCTTTTAAGATGTGGTAAAGATATAAGTGAAAACATTCATTTTTAGAAGATATGTGTATGTAATCCTTGGAACACTTCCGTTAATCCTAGATACTCAGATGGCTGACATCTTAACCAAGTGCTGGTAGCTCATGCCTGTAATCTTAGCTACTCAGGAGGCTGAGATCTGAGGATCAAGGTTAAAAGTCAGCCCTAGCAGACAAATCTGAGACTCTTCTAATTAATTAGTAGTGGGAAATTAGTAGCAAATTAGTAGTGGGAAAATGGGAGAATGAACTCTAATAGGTATGGAGTTTCTCTTTGGGATGACAAAGAGAATTTTGATGATGCTTGAACAACTATGAATATATGAAACTGAAGAAAGAAATATTTTTTTATGTGCCAATCCTGGAGCTTGTAACTCTGAGCCTTGGAGCTGTTCCTGGGCTCCTTTTGCTAAAGGCTGGAGCTCTACCAGTTTGAGCCACAGCACTACTTCCAGCTTTTTCTGTGATCAATTGCATATAAGAGTCTCACCTCACAGACTTTCCTGCCCTGCTTGGGCTGGCTTCAAACCGTGATCCTCAAATCTTAGCCTTCAGTATAGCTAGGATTACAGGCGTGAGCCACCAGTGCAGAGAAGAAAGCTTATAAACAAAAGTGCATGCAGATAAAAAAAAAAAAAAAACTAGGCCTACTGTGTCCCTAAAAATTAATGTCAAAAGTGTGTTGGAGCCAGAATAGTAAATATTTAGGAATTTTGTAGGTTGCTTATCATACCTCTAATGGCTTGAAATCAGACACAGAAATCAGCAAATACTATATATCAGGGATATTTTTCCCCCTGATGAGCTAGGACACTATTGGTTATTTTGCTTACTTAGAAAGAGATCAGCTATGTGCTGGTGACTCATGCCTGTAATCCTAGCTAATGAGGAGGATGAGATCTAAGGATGACAGTTCAAGGCCAACCTGGGTAGGAAAGTCTATGAGTCTCTTATCTCCAATTAACCACCAAAAATCAGGAAATTGGGCTATGGTTCAAGTAGAATGTCAGTCTTGAGTGAAAAAGCTAAGGGATAGCATCCAAGGCTGTGAGTTCAAGTCCCAGCACAGAAGAAAGAAAGGAAGGAAAGTAGGTCAAGAGGGTACTAGTAGCTTATGCCTATAATTGTAGTTACTCAGGAGGCAGAGCTCTGAGGATCATGGTTCGAAGCCAGTTGGGTCAGGAAAGTCCATGGGACTATTATCTTCAAGTAAGCCATAAGTGGAGCTGTGGCTCAAGTAGGAGAGTGCTAGCTTTGAGTGAAAAAGGTCAAGGATAGTGCCCAGGCCCTGAGTTCAAGCCCAGGACAAAAGAAAGAAGAAAAGAAAGAACGAACCAGGGAAAGAAAGAGAAAGGCAAGGCAAGGAAAAGGAAGGAAGGAAGGAAGGAAGAAAATATTTCTTTCTAGTAATATGGCAGTGAGAGTAGAGTGACAAGTAAGAAGATTTTGCTAAGGAAGAATGGGTAGGATGTGATATAAAGAAAAACATGTAGGAAGTGGCGCTATAGCTCAAGTGGTAGAGTGCTCGCCTTGAGCTGAAGAGCTGAAGGACAGCACCCAGGCCCAGAGTTCAAGCCCCATGTAAACTGGGCCGCCGATGGCTCACGCCTGTAATCCTAACTACTCTGGAGGCTGAGATCTGAGGATCATGGTTCAAAGACAGCCCGGGCAGGAAAGTCTGTGAGACTCTTATCTCCAATAAAACTACTAGAAAACTGGAAGTGGCGCTGTGCTCAAGCGGTAGAGCACTTGCCTTGAGCTGAAGAGCGCAGGGACAGCGCCCAAGCCCAGAGTTCAAGCCCCATGACCGACCGGGAAAAAAAAAAAAAAAGAAAGAAAAGAAAAGAAAGAAAGAAGGAAAGAAAAACATGTCACTTGAGAGAGGAGTTTACAGCTAGGTGCTGGTGACTCACCTCTATAATTCTACCTACTCAAGAAGCTGAGATCTGGAAGTAATCAGTTCAAGGCCAGCTCATGTAGAAAAGTTCTCTGGCTCCATGTACAAAATAACCAGCAAAAAGCAAGGGTGGAGGCCTGCTCAAATAATATGGCACCAGTTGTGAGTAAGCAAGCTGAGTGAGAGCCAGGCCCCTAAATACAAGCCCCAGTATGGGGGGAGGGAGGGGACAACACAAAACAAGTTTACAATAACAGTTTGAACTAAGGAATAGAGAAAAAAAAGTTTAAAATAAAGGAGTCAATTCCTGGATAATGAATTCCTCTGGTGTAAAATCAGGATATTGAAGAAATAAGACAATAGATAGGCAATGACCTAATCCTCAAAAAGGTAAGTGGTGTGAAAAGGACTATATAAAAGAGTAATAGCTGGGGCTGGGAAGGTGGCTCAGTGGTGGAGCACTTGCCTTGCATGCTCAAGGCCCTGGGTTCGATTCCTCAGCACCACATAAGCAAAAAGAAAAAAGCCGGAAGCGGCGCTGTAGCTCAAGTGGTAGAGCGCTAGCCTTGAGCTGAAGAGCTGAGGGAAAGTGCCCAGGCCCAGAGTTCAGGCCCCATGACCGGACCCAAAAAAAAAAAAAAAAAAAGAGTAATAGCTAAGTAGAAACTTTGAAGAGCTTATATCAAAGGGAGGAGAAGATGCCAGAGAGACTTAAGGAGAACTCTGATAAAGGTGTGTCAGAGACCAAGAAATAATTTTAGAGAAGAGATTACTGAAGGAACTGGGTGTGGTGGCAACACATTGCCTATGTCAGCATTGGACAGGCAAAGACAGAAAGATGGATGAGTTCCAAGTTCAACGCACACAGTCCCCAAAATAAAAAGGTTCCAGAAGATAAAAAAAAAAAAAGGCAAGAACTGGGAAAGTCTTTAAATTTGAAGATTCAAACAACTTCAGAAGTTAGGCATTGACCCAAGTGGTAGAGTGCTTGCCTAGCCTGCTGAAGCCTGCATTCAATCCCTAACCAGTGACCTTCCATAATGTATTAGTGAGTTAGAACACCAGTACCTTTAAAACAAAATGGGAAGAAATGGAAACATGTTTTTGGAACAACATAGGACAAACAGGTGGGCACTGGAATGAAGGTAGGATGGATGAGCAAATGTCATCATATAAAAACCGAACTGCATAACTTGAGCATAAGGACAAGAGAGAGAAAATGGGGAGGATGAAGGAAGGGTGACATTGATCAAGAAGCTCAAAAGCTGATTTATGGAATTGTAACCCCTACACAACTGCTTAATAAAAATAAAGAGAAAAGAAAATAAGAGATGGGAATAGATTAGTTGGGACCCCTCATTGGAGATGTGTGGCACAAAAGTAATGAGGGCAACAGAAGGTACCTGGGAAGTCAGACCAATCAACAGGCAGGGTTTTTGTTTTTTGTTTTTTGATATTTTCTTTTTTGCTTGGTTTTGTTTGTTTTCAAATTAAAAAATATCTGACATAGGAGGAAGAGATAGTATGATTAGGGTTCAAAGACAGCCTAGGCAAAGAGCTGGTGAGACCTGATCTCAAAAAGAAGACTGAGCATGGCATCACACATCTGCAACCTGAGCTACTCCAGCTACCCAGGAGGCAGAGGCAGAAGGATCAGAGTCTAAAGTGACCCCTGGCAAAAACATAAGGACCTATCTGAAAAACAAACAACAAATCTAAGACAAAAAGGGCTGGGTGGTAGAGTGTCTGCCTAGCAAGTACAAGGCCAAATTTAAATCCCAGGACTGACCAAAAAATTATCTGTATGTGTCTAAGTTGGAGGAGAAACCAAAGTAATTGAAAATACACAGAAGAAAAACCATACCTTAAGAAGAAATGAGGGAAATGGTAGGAAATAGCCTTGTGGAGAAAATAGGAAGGTGTAAACCAAAGAAACAAGGATTCTTTTGTGACTGTGGGGGCAGGAGGTTGGGGAGGTATGCGCAGTCTGGTCCCGGGGCTTGAACTTGGGCCTGGGTGCTATCCCTGGGCTTTTGTGCTCAGGCTAGCACTCTACTACTTGAGCCACAATGCCACTTCCAGCTTTTATGGTAGTTTATTGAAGATAAGAGTCTGACCTAGTCAGCCTCCTGAGGAGCTAGGAGTACAGGCATGAGCCACCGCTGTCCAGCCAGATTTTTTTTCTTTTCTTTTTTTTTTTCTTTTTTTGGGGGGAGGGGTAGGTTGTGGAGCTTGAACTGAGCTTGGGCGCTGTCCCTGCGCTGCGTTCTTCAGCTCAAGGCAAGCACTCTACCACTTGAGCCACAGTGCCACTTCTGGATTTCTAGTGTTTTATTGGAGATATGAGTCTCACGGACTTTCCTGCCCAGGCTGGCTTTGAACCGTGATCCTCAGATCTCAGCCTCCTGAGTAGCTAGGATTATATGTATGAGCCACTGGCGCCCGGCAGATTTCATTTTTTTTAAAGCAGAAGAAATACTATGTTAATAAAAGGACTGTATTGGATGAAAAGGAGGGAAGATGTAGAAATTTATATGGGATGCCCTTGTTTTTGTCAGCACAGCAAATTCAGAGGAGAGGTTACCTGTGAAAAATATGGAGGCTAGGGGCTGGGAAGGTGGCTCAGTGGTAGAGCGCTTACCTTGCATGCATGAGGCCCTGGGTTCGAGTCTTGAGCACCACATAAGCAAAAAGAAAAAAGCCAGAAGTGGCACTGTAGCTCAAGTGGTAGAGTGCTAGCCTTGAGCTGAAGAGCTGGGGGACAGCGCCCAGGCCCAGAGTTCAGGCCCCACAACCGGACCCAAAAAAAATAAAAAAGAAAAAAAGAAAAATATGGAGGCTTACATTTCTCTTCTAAAACTGGAAGACAATATCCACCCCACCAATCTGCTACAAGGAACAAATAAAATAAGACCTTCATAGTAATGAGCACAATACCTATGTCTAGTCAGCACTCAACAATGTAGCTCATTCTATTTTCCCTTGTATTCTCTGAAATGGATTTCAGAATGTTAATAAAATCAACTAACTGGCATTAATCTATGTGGTTAACTCCTAAAAGTTACAAAATGTTTCCAATCCTGTGCATCTAAAATTATGACAACATTCTCCAAGCTATAAATGATCTTTGAATACTAGTATGACTTCCAAAAGAACTTTTATTTTTTGGTCGGTCACAGGGCCTGAACTCTTGGTCTAAGCACTGCCCCTCAGCTTTTCAGCTCAAGGCTAGTACTCTACCACTTGAGCCATAGCGCCACTTCTGGCTTTTTCTGCTTAAGTGGTGCTGAGGAAATCGAACCCAGGGCCTCATGCATGCAAGGCAAGCACTCTACCACTGAGCTACCTTCCCAGCGCCCAAAAGAATTTTTTTCTGACTAGTCACATAATTAACAAAGTAGTCTTCAAAATCCCAGTAAGATAGAAGATGGAGTCTGGTGTTCAGACTGGTGGGGAAATGAGAAAATGCAAATAGCATGAGCTTAGAACTTGATGCTGATTTCCCAGTATTCTTTCTACTCCCCAAGAATTCCTGAATTTTTTCTTTTTTTAGTAAAAATGTTCTGGCTCTTATATTGAAACATTTCTCTCTCACCTAACATTCTTTTTTCTTTGTCAGTCATGAGGCTTGAACTCTGGGCTTGGGTGCTGTCCCTCATCTCTTCAGCTCAAGGCAAGTGCTCTACTAATTGATCCACAGAGTGACTTCCAGTTTTCTGGTGGTTAATTGGAGATAAGAGTCTCACGGATTTTCCTTGCCCAGGCTGGCTTTGAATCGCAATCCTCAGATCTCAGCCTCCTGAGTAGCTGGGATTACAGGTGTGAGCCACTGATACCCGGCTCACCAAAACACTCTATACAAATGGTAACAAGTCTTTCTGGAATTCCAATTATTTATGAGAAGATTATAAAACTATACTGTAGACTACAGAACTATAGAGAAGACTATAGAACCACGTATGTGTATGTATGTGTATGGACTATGATCAGTATATAATGTTCAGCTCAGTAAATGCAGTGATTTTTTTTTTTTTTTTTGATCAGGGGATTAAATCCAGGCCCTCTCAAAGGTTAGGCAAGTGCTCTACTAATTTAGCCATGCTCTACTAATTTAGTCCTTGTAAGTGAAAGAGAAGGCAGTGAGTGAAAAAAATCAAAAAAGAGATGTGATGACAAAGGAGTTGCCAGAATAGTCCACCTGATGGTTGGTAACAGAAGCTAGGTGTGTATAGCTTCTAGAAGCTGGCAACAAGGAAATGGACCTTTTCCTAGAACTTCCAACTCTGTTACCACTTAAGACCCATTTCTGACTTCTGACCTCCACAGCTATAAGAAAATATATTCAGCTATTTTGTGGTAATGTGCTAAAGCTGCAATGAGAAAATAATAGGCTGTTACTACCAGTATCATCAACGTGTCCTCTACTTTTGGAGTACAATTGCTTTTATTGTTCAAGAAAAAGTAATAGAGCTAGATCTGTCACCACATCTGTAATACAACCACTCAGAAGGCTAATACAGGATGACTGTGAGTTACATAGCATAATCTGGGCTGTGGGATACATAGCAAAACCCTGTTTTAGAAAACAAAATGAAGGGCTGGGAAGGTGGCTCAGTGGTAGAGTGCTTGCCTTGCATGCCTGAGGCCCTGGGTTCGATTCCTCAGCACCACATGAGCAAAAAGAAAAAAGCCGGAAGTGGTGCTGTGGCTCAAGTGGTAGAGCGCTAGCCTTGAGCTGAACAGCTGAGGGACAGCGCCCAGGCCCAGAGTTCAGGCCCCCCCGCAAAAAAAAGAAAAAAGAAAACAAAATGAAGGGTCTGGGAAGGTAGTCAGTGGTAGAGCGCTTGCCTTGCATGCATGAGGCCCTGGGTTCGATTCCTCAGCACCACATAAGCAAAAAAAGAAAAAAAAAGCCGGGAGTAGTGCTGTGGCTCAAGTGGTAGAACGCTAGCCTTGAGCTGAAGAGCTGAGGGACAGCGCCCAGGCCCAGAGTTCAGGCCCCACGACCGGACCCCCCCCCCAAAAAAAAGAGGACAAAATGAAACAACCACAAAATAACAAAAGACAAAGCAAGGAACTGTTGTTAATTGTTTCTGGGTACCGATATTTTACACTCTGGCTGGGAAACTGCAGAATAAACAAGTAGAATTTGCAGTTAGGTAAATGGCTATAGTTAATATCAGTTTAAAAATTCCAGAAACAATTCTGTCTTGGGATTCTGAAATATGGACTTCATAATAATGTTGTGTACTAATGGTATTAACTTTACTCGTCTATAAGAGCTCTTTGACATGTTTTTGAGGGGAGGCTTTAAAAAGAGTCAAGGCAGGTAGTTTGGAATGGGATATTTCATTTAAAGCTTGGCAATAGTTGGGACGGATAATGTCCTAGAGACAGAGGCACATAAAGATGGCAAGGATTGGAAAAGGTTACCATCTAAGATATAACCAGTGATAGTGGTGAAATGCCAGGGAAGACAGAATAAAAGAATACCAGACACTTTAAGATCTCATCACTGCCTGAAGCCACAATTTCTTCTTGTTAATATGAACTTGATTTTTAGCCCAATATACTTACAGCCGTCACATTTCCTAACATGCATTTTCCAATTCCAATGCAAAAATCCTATAACTGAACTGTGAGGCGTAATCTGGGAAAAAAGCATATTTTTAAAAACCTATAAAATTATCCTAACTATTCATTTTTCCCATTATCTTAACAAGACTTTTGTCACACCACTATCATCAATGTTACATCAGTTTCTACCTTCCACCTGCCAGGATAAATGTTACAAAGAAAATTCTTGTATACTTACAACTGCAGCACGTTGCACTTTTGAAGGAATTCCATCTTCTTCTGTTGCTCCATTAGGTCCAGATCCCTCTTTCCTCCTCTTCCTTGAATTGATTCTGGTTGAACTGTGTGCATCCATTATCTCTTACCTGATTGTAGAAATTAGAAAAGAGTCTGTCACCAGTGTTTGAGACACTAATACATTCAGTAAATCATCAATTTCACAGCACACATTTGACCAAGAAGAGCCAAAGGCATCAGGCACAACCAACCAAAAATTTACAAAACCCAGGCTCCAGTAGGAACATAGAAATCTCTCTGTGAAACAGTCATAATTACTTTCCTGATTTTGGAAGCTGTTCCTCTTAACAATGCAATCTATATACAAACTGTTAATTTCATAACTTGTCTCTATGAAAAAGGTTATAATACTTGGCTGAGAAACAAAGCTATCCAGATAGAATATTCCTTACCCAAAAAGCTTGTCAGCTTTTAGTTTTTTTGAATGTTGGAATATTTGCATAGGATTTTCTATATTAGGTTGAGTATCCCTAATATAAAAATCTGACATCTGACATGCTCTGAATCTGAACTTTTCAGTAGATTAGGGATGCTCAACTTGTCTAAACTTTACCACTATCTTTTTTTTTTTTTTTTTTTTTTGTCGGTTGTGGGGCTTGAACTCCGGGCCTGAGCGCTGTCCCTCAGCTCTTCAGTTCAAGGTGAGCACTCTACCACTTGAGCTACAGCACCACTTCCAGTTTTCTGAGTGTTTATTGGAGATAAGAGTTTCACAGACTTTCCTGCCCAGGCTGGCTTTGAACCGAGATTCTCAGATATCAGCCTCCTGAGTAGCTAGGATTACAGGCGTGAGCCACCGGCGCCTGGCTTACCACTATACTTCTATCCTTTCTGGAACATCTTTGAAGTGCAAGACAGTGTGAAAAGGTGGGTTTTGATGCTGAGAGAAAAATCTTTTCAAATGGAAAACTACTATCCAGTAGTGGTTTAACAAAGCACAGACTTCTTAACAACCCTAAATGCTCTGTAGATTTCTGAGAACATTGACTCTAGCCTATAGAAACTAGGAAATAACACAGTTTATCTTTATTTTTTTATTTATTTTTTTTTTGGGTCCAGTCGTGGGGCCTGAACTCTGGGCCTGGGCGCTGTCCCTCAGCTCTTCAGCTCAAGGCTAGCACTCTACCACTTGAGCCACAGCGCCACTTCTGGCTTTTTTCTTTTTGCTTATGTAGGGCTGAGGAATCGAACCCAGGGCCTCGAGCATGCAAGGCAAGCGCTCTACCACTGAGCCACCTTCCCAGCCCCAACACAGTTTATCTTTAAATGTCCTCTTCCTTTTTTTTTTTTTTTTGGGGGGGGGGTCCGGTCGTGGGGCCTGAACTCTGGGCCTGGGCACTATCCCTCAGCAATTCAGCTCAAGGCTAGCATTCTACTACTTGAGCCACAGTACCACTTCCAGCTTTTTTCTTTTTGCTTATGTGGTGAGGAATAGAACCCAGGGCCTCATGCATGCAAGGCAAGCGCTCTACCACTGAGCCACCTTCCCAGACCTTCCTTCCTTTTTTTTTTTTTACTACCCATTTCTCTTCTTTCACAGTGTGAGGACACCAAGTTTGTTCAGAGCCCTCAGCTACTAAAGCTTCACCCAGGCTTCTCTTCCCCAAAAGAAAGCTATTTTTTACTATAATTTAGCCAGTACTTCCAGTGAACAGCAATCACTGCCAAGTCCAAATATTCATTGTTTCCTGTTTTTGCTAACTCTCAATTTACTCAAGTAAATTAATTTTCTAGCATCAACCAAAAATTAGAAGTCTGAGAAGTTCTATGCGCAACTGTCTTTTCTACCTAAGATAATGTATGGCAAAGCCAGGTGCTGATAGTTCACCTCTACAATCCTAGCTACCCAGATGGATGAGATCTGAAGATGGCAGTTCGAAGCAAGTCAAGGCAGGAAAGCCCATGAACTCTTATCACCAATTAACCAGAACAAATGCCAGAAGTAGAGGTATGGCCAGTGGTAGAGCACTAGCTTTGAACAAACAAGCCAAGCAAGAACATGAGGCCTTGAGTTCAAACCCCAATACCAACACCCAATACCACATACGCATGTGCGTGTGGGCACGCGCTCAAACATGCACACACACACACACACACACACACACACACACACACACACACACACACACACACACACACACACACACACACACACACACACACACACACAATGGTACAGAGTAAAAACTCCTAGAACAAATAGCAGACAGAATGAGGTCACTGGACTCTGCCCTTCTGAATGGGATGCTCATTTAGTCACTTGATTCACTTGATTTTACTTCACTTCATCTGATTTCTTCCAGCTAAATTCCAAGGAGGCAATGTGACAAGATCTGTAAGAAACTCAGCCTGATTCTTAATAGACTGAAGGTGACACCCCATGAGTCATGGTTAAGTATTAGGCTGACATTTAAAAAAGAAAACCACACACAGTCTATAGTGTTCTCTCTAAATGAACACCGCCCTGAAACTTCCTTTCACAACAAATATAAATTAATACCTAGTTCTTCCAATGGGGATGATCTGAGTTTGTTCTTCTCTATGGTTATTATTCTTTCAAAATATCTGAAAGGTCAATACTCCAAGATGAATGGTCTGAGGGGCCTGCTAAAAATGACTGATCAGTCTAATTTCTAATTTGCATATCACAGAATTCTGCTATAAGCATCTGTCTAATACTTATCAAGATGGAAAACAAAATCCACTGTGACGGTTGATTTTGCTACCTGATGCTAGCAAATCAACAATATAAGACAAATAGGAACATTCATGTGAATAAATACAAATTGAACCCAGAGAACATTATGCTAAGTGAAATAAGCCACACGGTAAGATAAACATTGTAGTTCATTTCCATGTGGAATCTAAAAAAGAAGACAATAAGAAATAATAATGTAGTGTTTTGTTTCAAAGTTGCTAAAATATATTTTTTAAATGCTTTACAACAAAATAAGTGAAAGATGTGTTAATTAGCTTGATTTAATCATTTTACAATATAAACATATCAAAACATCATAATGTGTCAGGCATGACAATGCATACCTTTAATGATAGCACTCATTTTAAGGACAGCTTCGAACACAGTGAATTCCAGGCCAATCTGCACTACATAATGAAACTATTAAAAAAACAACAACAACAAAAAACAAGTGGAGAACCAGAAGTGTGATTCAAATGGTAAAGTGCCACTAGTGGAAAAAAAAGTGGTGGAATATTTGCATGGCATATACAATGCCTTGGGTTTAATTCCCAGCACTGAAAAAAAAAAAAAACAATCACAGTGTTCCTCATAATATATACATCATTTGTCAATTAAACTAAAATAAAATCTATATGCAAACTATTTCCTCAAGGAGTCTTCAATCAAGGTGTAGAAAATAACACACAGGGTTCCACCTTCAAAATGTTTAATATAAAAGTGTTCTTTAGGATTCTAAAAGTATTGAATGTTTGCTGTGTAGTAAGATGTTTACACAGTTTCAAAGCATTTCTCCATAGATTAATTATTAATTTCAAAGGGCAAAAGGTTAATAGTAGAAGATCTCAGCAAAATCACAATTCCTCCTGATGTAAGGTACTCAGAACATGTTACTTGCCCAAACTGGGTAAACACATCGAGTCACAAGGAAACAGCCTGTAGTCTCAAAAAAAAAAAAAAAAAAAAGTCAATTATTATTATCCTTTGTGCCTGTATTAGAGCTTGAATTCAGGGCCTAGTGCTCTCACTTGGCCTTTTCACTCAAGGTTAGCACTCTACCACTTGAGCTATAACTCTACTTCTGGCTTTTTCTACCTGGATTGGTTTTTGATTGATCCTCAAATCTCAGCCTCCTGAGTACTAGAATTAATGTGTGAGTCGCCGCCAATGCCTAGCTAAAAAATACCCTTCATGAAAATCAATGCTAGGATGAGAGGCTGCTCCAGTTTAAAGGGAATAAGGAGATGACAACAAATTTAATGCATGATTTCTAGTTTGGGGCAGAAGTTGTTATAAAGAATAGTTATTAAAACAGTGTTTGCAGGGTAGGCCAGGACTAACAGTGGGGTAAAGGTGATACAGGTAAAAAAGTACTAGGATCAACTGATATAAAAAATGATGTGGCTAGCAGGGTGCCGGTGGCTCACGCCTGTAAGCCTAGCTACTCAGGAGGCTAAGATCTGAGGATCACGGTTCAAAGCCAACCCGGGCAGGCAAGTCCGTGAGACTCTTATCTCCAATAAACCACTAGAAAACCGGAAGTGGTGCTGTGGCTCAAGCGGTAAAGCGCTCACCTTGAGCTGAAGAGCTGAGGGACATCACCCAAGCCCAGAGTTCAAGCCCCATGACTGACAAAAAAAAAAAAAAAAAAGAATATATATATATATATATATATATATATATATATATATATGAGATGTGGCTAATAGCCTGATTTAGAGGCTGCCAATCAGCAATGAGAGCGTTGTACAGATCTTCCTGATGAATGGTTTTGCTAGGATTTCCTGAGAAGCTTTCAAGTCAACAATAAAGAAGTACTTATTCTCAAGCAGTAGAGCATTTGCCAAACAAGCACAAGGCCATGAGTTCAGGACCCCAGAACCACCAAAACACAAAAAATTCTCTTACCTATGGTTTTATCTCTTCTACATTAATGACAAATAGGTGATTGATTTTTTTTTTTTTTGGTCCGGTCGTGGGCCTGAACTCTGGGCCTGGGTGTTATCCCTCAGCTCTTCAGCTCAAGGCTAGCGCTCTACCAATTGAGCCACAGCACCACTTCCGACTTTTTTCCTTTTTGCTTCTGTGGAGCTGGGGAATCAAACCCAGGGCCTCATGCATGCAAGGCAAGTGCTCTACCACTGAGCCACCTTCCCAGCCCAAATAGGTGATATTTTTAAAAAGCATTTATATTTTTCATTTATGATACAAACAGGTACCATAATAAATCAATGGGAAAAACATCATATATTCACCAATTAGCTTCTATAACTTCAAGTTAAACTCTAATGCTTCATAAAAAACACATCCAGGGGGCTGGGAAGGTGGCTCAGTGGTAGAGCGCTTGCCTTGCAAGCCTGAGGCCCTGGGTTCGATTCCTCAGCACCATATAAGCAAAAAGAAAAAAGCCGGAAGTGGTGCTGTGGCTCAAGTGGTAGAGCGCTAGCCTTGAACTGAAGAGCTGAG
This sequence comes from Dipodomys merriami, assembly GCF_024711535.1. NCBI lineage: Eukaryota > Metazoa > Chordata > Mammalia > Rodentia > Heteromyidae > Dipodomys > Dipodomys merriami. The sequence goes on along the minus strand of NW_027203381.1, from coordinate 69,253,373 downwards.
GGACAGCGCCCAGGCCCAGAGTTCAGGCCCCATGACTAGACCCCCCCCCCCAAAAAAAAAAAGAAAAAAAAGAAAACACATCCAGTTGTATTTATAGGAGCTTCTCAGAAATCTTACTCTTTCTGTGAGAATATAATGTGTGCTATATGTATCTTTGCAGTTTTATCAAAGTATAAAATCATATACAATAAACTACATATTTAAAGTGAATTTAGCACTTGCCTAGTTAAGTGTGAGGTTTTCAAACTCCAGTACTATAAACAAAAAAGTGTGTTTCTGAGTTTTAACACATTTTCACATCTGTGAAGTCATTAAAATTAACAAGCATATCTAGCACCCTTAAGTATCTATGGCCCTGTGTAGCGTTTCTATCCCCACTCCAGCTTTGTTTTTGTTGCTGGTAGTATTTACTACATTGTGGAAAATACATAACACAGAATTTGCCTTGTTCTTCTTGCCATATGATTCCATTTAGTAAGAAAAATAGCAGTAAATAACTTCATATAAGAAAGAAATAGCCGGGCGCCAGTGGCTCACACCTGTAATCCTAGCTGAGATTACAGGCTGAGATCTGAGGATCGAAGTTCAAAGCCAGCCCGGGTAGGAAAGTCTGTGCAACTCTTATCTCCAATAAACCACCAGAAAACCGAAGTGGTGCTATAACTCAAGTGGCAGAGCGCTAGCCTTGAGCTGAAGAGCTGAGGGACAGCGCTCAGGCCCAGAGTTCAAGGCCCACGACTGACCAAAAAAAAAAAAAGAAAGAAAGAAAAAAAGATTCTCTCTCTCTCTCTCTCTCTTTTTCTTTTTGGTCAATCATGGGGCTTGAACTCTGGGCCTGGCACTGTCCCAGGTGAGTGCTCTATCACTTGAGCCACATTGCCACTTGTGGTTTTCTGGTGGTTGATTGGAGGCAAGAGTCTCACAGATGTTCCTGCCCAAGCTAGATTTGATCCATGATCCTCAGATCTCAGCCTCTTGAATAGCTAGGATTACAGGCGTGAGCTAAATGAGATTTTGTCATACAAAGAAATAATATACCTTTAATATATCATAAAATATGTATGCTACATATTCAACTTTATCCTTATCCCATTTAAGAATCACTGTTCTAGCAAGTACCCCTTTAGACTCTGACGTTAAGTTATGACAAAGGAGCATTACCACTACTGATTCTACTACTACTACTACTACTACTACTACTACTACTACTACTAGCATTTATATATCACCTGCATGCCAGAAACATTTTTTTTAATTGGGCAGTACTCAGGTATAAATTTAGGCAGGCACTCTACCACTTGAGACATTCAGCCAGCTCTTTTGTGTTATTTTATTTGTTTATTCACTCATGGTGGTACTAGGAATTTAATTCAGGCCTTGAGCTTGCTAGACATGTACTCTGACCTTTGAGCCACATCTCCAGTCCCTTTTGGCCTTGCCTTGTCTCTTTCTTTCTTCTTGTTTCTTCCTTCCTTCCTTTCTTTCTTCCATTTCCTCTTTTCTTTTGCCCTCTTTAGGATTAATAATTTCATTTTTTCCAAGTCCTCTGCCCTCCTCGCTGGTTTGTTACTTATGTAATTTGTTACTTTTAATTTTTATCAGCATAGGACAGTTTTAATTTTTATCAGCATAGGACAGTTGTACAAGGGGAAGTTGGATATATTGTGTATAATTTATATAATGTTTGTATACAATGTGTCCTGGTCTATCTTGGAAAACTTTTTGCCCAGTCTAGTCTTGAACTGTCAAATCTCAATATCCTGATCTCTGCCTCTCAAGTAACTTGGATAACAGATACATACCAGCATATTCAACCATTAGTGGAGATGGAGTCTCTCAAACTTTTTTCCTCTTAGGCTGGCCTTGATTGATCCATGACACCTCCCAAGAAACTAAGATTACGGGCTTGCACAAATATTTTAAAATCATTAAAACTCTTTATGCTCACAACCCTTTGATGTAGGGTTGTATTACTTGTCACTTTACAGATGAGGAAACAGACACAGAAGAAACGATCACTCAACTAGCAAATAGTAGGTCACAGTAAGAAACCAATTTAGTCAGTTGGGCTTCAGAAAACATCAGTACCTAATAATTAATGCAACACACATGGTGAAAGAGAAAGCAAGCAAGGATTATTTTGAGCAAAATATTATCTGAAATATCATGATGAAACCTCTTGGTGAAATTAATACACATTAAAAAGAAAAAAAATGAATGATAGTAAAGTAACCTCTGTTAGGAGAGTAGTGGTACCAGCCAGATCCAGAGGAGGAAGGGCTAACAAAGAGAGTGAATGAGGGCAAATACAGTCAAAGTAGTTTGTTTGCATATATGAGAATTGAACCATGAGCTGAACACCAGTGGTTCATGCCTATAAATCTAGCTATTCAGGAAGCTGAGATCTGAGGATCATGACTCAAAAGCCAAGTTGGGCCAGGAAAGTCTGTGAGACTCATCTACAATAACCACCAAAATGTCAGAAGTGGGGCTATGACTCCACTGGCATACCACTAGCATTGCGCAACAAAAGCTGAGGGAGGGCTGGGAAGGTGGCTCAGTGGTAGAGCGCTTGCCTGGCATGCATGAGGCCCTGGGTTCGATTCCTCAGCACCACATAAGCAAAAAAGAAAAAAGCTGGAAGTGGCACTGTGGCTCCAGTGGTAGAGCGCTAGCCTTGTGCTGAAGAGCTGAGGGACAGCGCCCAGGCCCAGAGTTCAGGCCCCACAACCGGACCCAAAAAAAAAGCTGAGGGACTGTATCTAAGCCCTGAGTTCAACACTCATGGTTGGCACCTGCAGGCACATGCATGCACATGCACACACACACACAAACACAAAAGAAAAAGAAAGCAAAACAAAGAAACCTGTTGAAATTGCTTTAAGAAAGGAGGAGAGTGATGTAAGTCAAGCTTAGAGACATGCTTTCTCTCATATGTAGAAGCTAGATCTAATATACATTGGCACATAATAAATTGTATAGCATAGACATTTATACACAGTGAAACCAAAGGAGGATACCCTTAGGAGAGGAACACAAAGACAAATGTCTATGTGATCATATAAAATATTGAGGGGCTGGAAAAGTGGTTCAGGGGTAGAGTGCTTGCCTTACATGCATGAGGCTCTGAGTGAGATTCCTCAGCACCACATAAACAGAAAAAGCCAGAAGTGGACCTGTGGCTCAAGTGATAGAGCGCTAGTCTTGAGCAGAAGAGCTGAGGGGTAGCACCCAGGCCCCAGAGTTCATGCCCCATGACCAACAACAACAACAACAAATTATCGAAATGAACTCCAGAAATGGAAACAAGAGGGTTTTTTTTTCTTTGTTGCTGTTTTTCTTTTCATCTTGTTTATCTGTCTTTGGAAGGGTGAGGGAGGGCACAGAAATGGAGTGACAATGGCTGAACAAATGCAGCAGTGGTACTCACTAGACACTATGTTGAAAATGAACTATACAACTTGTGGGTAAGGATAGAAGGGAAAAACTGGGAGAGTATGAAGGAAGAGGTGACACTGTCCAAAAAGAATTTACCTGAATTATGGAACCATAACCCTCCTTGTACATCACCTTGATAACAATTTTAAAAGGGGGGCAAGCAAACCAGATGCCAGTGGCTCAAGCCTGTAATCCTAGCTACTCAGGAGGCTGAGATCTGAGGATCACGGTTCAAAGTCAGCCTGCGCAGGAAAAGCCCATGAGACCAATAAACTACCAGAAAACCGGAAGTAGCGCTGTGGCTCAACTGGTAGAGCACTCGCCTTGAGCTGAAGAGCTGTTGGACAGTGCCCAGGCCCAGAGTTCAAGCAACACAACCAACAAAAAAAAAGCGGGGGGCAGTAGGGAAGTACAATAGAGGGGATGCTGTTGATTGGAATACATTGTATATATTTTGTGAAAACGTCACCATGAAAACTCTCCAAGGTAGAGCTAATTCATGTTAATAAAAAAAAAAAAATACAATACTCAACTATATAAGAAGTTACCTGAGCTGGGCATTGATTGTTCATGTCTACAATCTTAGCTATTCAGGAGGCTGAGACCTGGGGGATTGTAATGCAAGCCAACCCAGGCAGAAAAGTCTATCAGACTCTGTATCTCCTATTAACCAGTAAAAAGGCCAGAATGGCCAGGCACTGGTGGCTCATACCTGTAATCCTAGCTACTCAGGAGGCTGAGATCTGAGGATCATGGTTTGACACCAGCCTGGGCAGGAAAGTCTATGAGACTTTTATTTCCAATCAACCACCAGAAAACCAGAAGTGGCATTGTGGCTCAAGTGGTAGAGTGCTAGCCTTTTTTTTTTCTTCTTTTTTTCAGTCCGTCGTGGGTCTTGAACTCTGGGCCTGAGTGCTGTCCCTCAGCTCTTCAGCTCAAGGCCAGCACTCTACCACTTGAGCCACAGCACCACTTCCGGTTTTCTTTTTCTTTTTTTTTTTTGGAGGCGGGGGGTGGTCCGGTCATGGGGCCTGAACTCTCTGGGCCTGGGCGCTGTCCCTCAGCTCTTCAGCTCAAGGCTAGCGTTCTACCACTTGAGCCACAGCGCCACTTCCAGCTTTTTTCTTTTTGCTTATGTGGTGCTGAGGAATCGAACACAGGGCCTCATGCTTGCAAGGCAAGCGCTCTACCACTGAGCCACCTTCCCAGCCCTCCACTTCCAGTTTTCTAGTGGTTTATTGGAGATAAGAGTCTCACTGACTTTTCCTGCCCAGACTGGCTTTGAACTGTGATCCTCAGATCTCAGCCTCCTAAGTAGCTAGGATTACAGGTGTGAGCCACCAGTGCCTGGCTCTTTAAGCTCTTTTAATATAGAGCTCACATGGTACATCACTTGCCTGGCATTCCCAAAACCCCAGGTTTAATCTCCAGTACCATCAAAAAAAGAAAAAAAAAAGAGAGATAGAAGGTATTTAGAATTGTTAATGGTTAGTATGTTCAAACAGATGTAAATCCATTTCATCACTGAAACAATCCACATTCCTACCTGACAGTCCTAAAGATTATGACAGTGATTATAATAATTATAGCTAAAGCAGATTACTTTCTATATACCAGGAAGTTATATGCCTCTTACATATATTACATAATTTAACCCTCACAGCAATCCTATAAAATAGATGATAATGCTATTATTATTTTATATAAGGAAAAACTGAAGCACAACTAGGTTAAATGTTTGACTGAAAGTCATCTACCAAGCACAGAGCAAAAACAGGATTTTCCTCCCTGTGTTCCAATAACACTTAATATTACTCAGGTGGCTGGCCATGATCTATAGTTTGCTTGACTTCCCCAAACAGGATTTGAATGCAGGATTTTGGGTTCCAGAGTCTGTGTTCTTAACCACAACACTATACTATTACCTAAGGTAGACAGACTAATTTAGTCCCAACCACTTATTGGACTCTGACTGTGGCATACTGTGACAGGAACTCCAGGGGCTTGTTTTGGTTTGGGTCAGAGATGGAGAGAGAGAGTACCACAGCATAACTTACTGCAATTCTCTAACTCTGTGTTAAGGTAAATTCATGATGCTATAAGTTTCTTCATATGATTATAGAAGGTTCTAATAACTCCTAAATTATGGTAAGGATCAAAAAGAACAATTAATTTATAAACTCCCTAATTACTAGATGGTTGTTGCTTCACTTTCAGTGTTCATCCTGCTTTAAGAGACTCCCATTTGATCTGTGACTTCAGACTCAGTCCTCTCAGCAGACTGTGTGCCAATCCCAAACAGATCAGCACATCACTTTCCCCTGTTCACAAAGAAGTGGGGTGAGCCGGGTGCTGGTGGCTCACGCCTGTAATCCTAGCTACTCAGGAGGCTGAGATCTGAGGATCGCGGTTGAAAGCCAGCCCAGGCAGGAGAGACCGTGAAACTCCTACCTCCAATAAACCACCAGAAAACTGGAAGTGGCGCTGTAGCTCAAGTGGTAGAGCGCTCGCCTTGAGCTGAAGAGCTGAGGGACAGCGCCCAGGCCCAGAGTTCAAGCCCACAACCGACAAAAAAAAAGAAGTGGGGTGGGAGGTAGAAAGGTCAGTGGTGTGTGACCTGAACTAGTCCACTCACAGCAAATCTTGGGACTCTCCAGATGAGAATACTTGCACAAAAATGATCATTTCCTTGCGCATTTGAACCTGGGAACATGGCTCCAGGAACCATTCTGTAACCATCTGGTGGCCATCTTGTAACCAGTACCTTTTTGAACAGTCAACATAGAGAAAGCAAAGATGATGATGATGATGATGATGATGGGGAGGGAAAGTGTGATGATAGTGGTTAGACCCAGAACTGTTTAATTATGTTACCCAATACAGTCTTCATTTGTTTAAGCCAGTAAGACTTATTTCAACCTCCTGAAACTATAAAAATCATAACTCACTCAACAAACACAAACAAGCATAGTAAGTTCCTAACTGAATATAGTATATATAGAAAGATGCCTTGAAATTTTGAAAAGTAGTACAAATGTTAATTTCATTTTAATGGAAAAAGAAAATTTTTGCCAACTTACAAATACGCCAACAAGCCTCTCATTCATAATCTATTTAGCTGAAGATTTTAGTGGTATATATCTCAATTTCAATACTCAGGGGGCAGAGGCAGGAAGATTTCTAGTTTTAGTGTAGCCTGGGCTACATAGCAAGATGTTATCTCCAAATAAGCAAGGGCTAGGGATGAAACTCAGTAGTACAGCACTTGCTTAGCATGCGTAAGACCTTGGGTTCCATCTCAAGCATCATCAGTTCTGTTTTGTTTTTCCTTTATTTGCTTCCACCGTTCCATATCTGTTTATGTTACTCATTTGCTTATAGTTCTACTTTCTTATTATGACTTCTGTGTTTTATATTATATTTTATATTGTACTTTAGGCTAAAGTTTTAAGATCTCTCGGTTTAGAACAAATATGCCTAGTGGTCTTTGTTTTTTGTGCAGATCCTGAAGCTTTAAGTCAGGGCCTAAGCATTGTCCCTGAGTTTTTTTGCTCAAGGCTAGAGCCCTGACACTTGAGCCATAGCACCACTTCTGACTTTTGGGGAGGCTAACAGAAGGTAAGAGTATCATGGACTTTTCTGACCTGACTGGCTTTGAACCTTGATCCTCAGATCTTAGCCTTTGGAGGAGCTAGAATTATAGGCATGAGCCACCAGCACCCAGCTCCTACTGTTTTCTAAAAAATATTTGTTATTATAAAGGTGATAAGCAGATTACAGTTGCTTAAGTCAGGTAAAGAGTACATTTCTTGGGGCTGGGAAGGTGGCTCAGTGGTAGAGCGCTTGCCTTGCATGCACAAGGCAAGCACGAGGAGGCCCTGGGTTCGATTCCTCATCACCACATAAAGAGAAAAAAAAAGCTGGAAGTGGCGCTGTGGCTCAAGTGGTAGAGCGTTAGCCTTGAGCTGAAGAGCTGAGGAACAGCGCCCAGACCCAGAGTTCAGGCCCAAGACCAGACTCCCCCCCCCCCAAAAAAAAGAGTACATTTCTTTTTGGACAATGTTACCCCTTCCCTTGCTCTCTCCCAGTTTTTTCCTCTCCTAGTGCTTTTTAAATGTAAAACAATTCCTTTCTCCTTTCTCAAGAAATGGAAAACAACTTAGCAACAGACTTTTGTGAGTCAACTTTCCCTCACCATAACAAAATACACAGGATAAACAAATGATAAGAGAAAAAGTTTATTTTGGCTCACAGAGATTTCAGTCCTGAAAGAGGTATTAGCTTAGCTCTGTTGCTTTGGGCCTGTTGCAGACCAGTACCTGGGGTAGAAGTACATGATAGAAGAGTCCTAGTCTCCTCTCATAGCAGCCAGGAAGAAGAGAGAAAGAGGAAGAAAGAGACCTAATATCCTCTTCTTTTTTTTTCTTGTGAGTTGTGAGGCTTGAACTCAGGGTCTCGGCTCTGTCCCTGAGCTTTTTTGCTCAAGGCTAGCACTCTACCACTTTGAGCCAAAGCTCCTGTTCCAGTTTTCTGGTAGTTAACTGGAGACAGTAGTTGACTGGAGTCTCACAGACTTTCCTATCTTAGCTGGTTTTTAACCACAATCCTTAGATCTCAGCCTGATGAGTAGCTAGGATTACAAGCTTGAACCACCAGCACCCAGCCTAATAGCTTCTTTTCTTTTCTTTCTTTCTTTCTTTTTTTTGTTTGTTTGTTTTTTTGGGTCCGGTCATGGGGCCTGAACTCTGGGCCTGGGCGCTGTCCCTCCGCTCTTCAGCTCAAGGCTAGTGCTCTATCACTTGAGCCACAGAGCCACTTCCGGCTTTTTTCTTTTTGCTTATGTGGTGCTGAGGAATCAAACCCAGGGCCTCTGGCATGCAAGGCATGAGCTCTACCACTGAGCCACCTTCCCAGCCCCTCTTTCTTTCTTTCTTTTTTTTGCCAGTCCTGGGGCTTGAACTCAGGGCATGGACACTGTCCCTGAGCTTCTTTTTGCTCCAGGCTAGCACTCTACCACTTGAGCACAGCACCATTTCCAACTTTTTCTGTGTATGTGGTACTAAGGAACAGAACCCAGGGCTTCACCCATGCTAGGCAAGCACTCTACCACTAAGCCACATTCCCAGCCTGATATCCTCTTAAAGAGTACAACTTCCTTCCATTAGCCCCACCTCTTATAGGTCTACCACCTCCCAATAGTGCTACAAGTTAGGGACCAAGCCCTCAACATGGAGGCTTAGGAAGAAATTTTAAAATCCAAGCCAAAGCACAGATATTCCTTTACAAGAGATGAACTTTTTCTTTCAAACTACTACTAATATTTAAACTTTTACCTTATATTTATTTATTTTTTTTTTATTTTTTTTTTTATTGTAAAGATTCTATACAGAGGGTTACAGTTACATGAGTGGGGTAATGAGTACACTTCCTCTTGAACATTGTTACCCCCTCCATTGTTTTCTCCCTACCATCCCCTCCCTCCCTCCCTTCCCCAAGGTTCTTTTTTTTTTTTTTTGATTGTGATTAAGTGATTACTTAATTTCCGGAAATTCACAGTATTGTGGAATAATGATGCTCATTTAAAGTCACACGTTCATTCTAACTTTCCTGGAGCAAATTGTCTATCACAGTCTGTAATATATAACGGTGTTCATATGTTATATACCATACACGTGATCAGCAGCATGGGGATATTTAGTAGTGGTTCAACCAGATGAGTGGGAGTTCTTTGTTTCTTAAGTCCTGTTAGTTTTGTCATATCACCTAACATTTTGGATTTATCATCCGCTTATCAGGGAGACCATGTACTGTTTGTCTCTTCGTTCTTGGCTTACCTCGCTCAACATGATTCCTTCTAGCTCCATCCATTTCCCTGCAAATGCCATTATTTTGTCATTTCTAATGGCTGCATAATATTCCATTGTGTATAGATACCACAATTTTTGGATCCATTCATCTGTGGTGGGGCATCTAGGTTGTTTCCATATCCTAGCTATTGTGAACAGTGCTGCAATAAACATGGAGGTGCACGTGTCCTTGTATATTGGTTCCTGTTGTTCAGGATAGATGCCTAGAAGTGGTATGACTGGGTCGTAAGGGAGGTCAATCTTTAGCTTTCTAAGGACCCTCCAGACTGCTTTCCAAAGTGGTTGTATGAGTGTACATTCCCACCAGCAGTGTAATAGCGTTCCTCGTTCTCCACATCCCCTCCAGCATTTGTCGTTGGCTGATTTGTGGATGTGGGACATTCTGACTGGGGTAAGGTGGTATCTCAGGGTTGTCTTTATTTGCATTTCCTTCACCACCAGGGATGATGAACATTTCCTCATGTGTTTCTTTGCCATTTTTATTTCTTCATTTGAGAAGTCCCTCTTTAGTTCCCTTGCCCATTTAGTAATTGGTTTGTTAGGTTTGGGAGGGATTAGTTTCTTGAGTTCCCTGTATATACAGGATGTTAACCCCTTGTCTTTACCTTATATTTAGCTCAAATTCTTTTTATTTTTCCCTGGCCCTCTTAGATTACACTAGTGTTTCCTCACATCTACCACTTACTTGCTACCAAAGCACATAGAATAATTTAATGAAAAAAAAATCACATACCCCCCTACCCTGCTCAGTATTCCTAATGTTCTTATGGACACCATAAAGGAGACATCGACATTGCTACTGAAAAAGTATAGAGAAAGGGTATGTGGGTGGATGAAGATATACTAAGGATAGGACTTTATATTATGAAAGCTTCTAAATTCTTACTGAAATGTAACCGTACCAAAACCCACATCACCTATACAATTCTTGAAACTGTCCAGTAACCATCTGAATACTTCCAACAACAGAAACAATGCTTCTCAGACTTGCTGTTTTTGATCACTGTGCTTTTGCCCTAAACCAATACTACTCAAGTAAAGATGCAGTGATGGGAACATTGAGGAAGGTGGGAACACACACAGAGGCTGGGAGACATGGCTGGGAGCAATAGCACCTACACATAGCCAATATGGTGGGACAAACTGGGGCAGATTACCTAATGCTTTCATAGATGGATCCCGGCTTTTAGCCATAGCACTCACATTAATTAAGCAGGGGTAAGTCAGAAGAAAAGCAGATGGAGACAGAACACAGAACCTCCCTTAGTATCCCTATAAGGGTGGACCAGAAGCTTTTTTAAAAGAACTATAACAAAAAGGCACGAAGTAGGCACTGGTGGCTCACAGCTGTAATCCTAGCTACTCAGGAAGCTGATATCTAGAAGCCAGCATGGTAGAAGAGGAGTCCACGATAGTCCATCTCCAAAATAACCAACAAAAAGCTAGTCTGGATGAGTGCTGATGGCTTCCACCTGTAATTCTAGCTACCAAGGACCCTGAGATCTGAGGACTGTAGCCTGGGGCAGGAAAGTCCATGAGACTCCAGTTAGCCACCAAAAAGCCAGAAGTGGAGTTGTGACTTAGGTAGTAGAGAGCCAGCCTTGAGTGAAAAAGCTAAAAAACAGCACCCAGGCCCTGAGTTCAAGACCCAGTACCAACACATACATACAAGTTAGTCTGAAGGTGCAGCTCAAGTGGTCGAATGCCAGCTGAGCAAACACAAGACCCAGAATTCAAATCTGGGGAGGTGATAAAAGGGCTTTCTGTCAGAATACAGCATTCCTTTTTCTTCCTTTCTTTTTTTTTTTTTTTTTTTTTTTTGTTGTTGTGAGGCCGAAACTCAAACTGGGTACCTGACACTTTGCTAATTGCCTAGCACTCTACCAAAGGAGCAATGCCTCCAACCCTAAATGCAGCACACATAAGGACTCATCTTTTTTTCTTTTGTGCATACTGAGACTTAAACTCAGGGACTCTGCTCTTGCAAGACTTTTTCACTCCAGGCTGGAGTTCTACTACTTGAGCCACACTTCCACTTCTGACTTTTTGCTACTTAATTGGAGACTCGGCTATTTTTTGTGCTTCAAAATGTTTCTGACTGAAGAAATTTGGCCCATCTTTCAATCTCTACATAAGTCACCTTATCTTAGTCACTGAAATTCTCCATTCAGCAGATTCTAAATGTGAATATTAACACCCACCTCCTTCCCACCACCAGCTAGCCTACTATACACACATACGGTCCCCAGAATGCTCTCAAGATACAGAATGTGGAATCTATGCCTGTTACTTCTCAGACTCACGAAATCTTGGTTATTTCTGCTGAGTCACCTCCCAGGATATAATGCTTGCCTTGTTCTTCAATGTTCCAACAGATGCTTGCTTGGTTACATGTACTTCACTAGAGGAGTGGAAAATGTGGGCATGGAGGGGGACAGGTAGCAGTGGAAGATATTAAAAGCAGACCTAGCCAAAGTTGTCACTGTGAATTTCAGGAAGAACACAAAATCTCAGTTCTGGCATGAACATGCCTATGTCTTAAGGTAAAATGTTCCTATCAGGAGAGTTTCAGAAACTTCCACCCAATCCATTCTAATTCCTGATTGCTGCAAGTAGATGTAGCACCCCAGAACGAAAGAAGAGATAAACTCCATTTTCTAAATAGTAGCCTAAATGGTATGGCAAGTTACAATCATATATCCCTTCCAACTTTGAAAAATCTAATTCATATATGACTCATCACTACAGACAACTGTCTTCAAAACAGGAGAGATTAACCTGTATTAGCTGCCTCAGTAGAAGCCTCGCTGTTCAGTTTTTTCCTACTGCCTTTGCACTCATCCCAAAGCTGAAGTGAGTAAGCATATTTCATATGTCATAGGGATCTCTACCTACTTCTAACAGGGTGGTGTGCTTAATAAGGTGATGGATGTGCCAAGAAGCAAGCTCTGTAAATTCCAGAGGGTACATCTAATACTCTTGGTACTCACTAATCATACCCTCTGGTGTACAGCCAGGGCTCTCAAGCAGGGAGGATACACCTATCTCAAAGTAGAAGAGGACTGGATGAAAGGATCAGCATGCATCTTATATTTGGTGGGTAGAGGCACAAACTACAGCTGGTAGGACAAAAATGGCCCACTGCCTGTGTTCATAATTTGTCTGTCCTGGGGCTTGAACTCAGGGCCTGGGCACTGTACCTGAACTTCTTTTGCTCAAAGCTAGCACTCTATCACTTGAGCCACAGTGCCACTTTTGGCTTTTTCTGTTTATGTGGTACTGAGGAATCAAACCCAGGGCTTCATGCATGCTAGGCAAGCACTCTACCACTAAGTCAACTTCTCAGCCTATAACCAAAGTTTTAATGGAGCATAGCAATACTCATTCATTGATTCATTCTGTTCATATCTGCTTTTGTGCTATAATGGCAGAATGGAAAAGTTCCAACAAAGATTATATAGTGTACCACCGTTTTCTAATACAATTTAGGTTGCAAATTTCACACTAAAACCTGCACTAATGACTAGGGTTTTTTTTCCCCCTCCTTTGGTACTGGGGAGTGAACCCAGGGGCTTGCCAGGCAAGCACTCTACCACCTGAGCCATGCCCCTAGCCCTCAGATTAGGTTTTAGCTAGAATTCAGCTCAATATTACTCTTCCATATTTTAAGTTTGTAAATAGCAACATTTAAGATCTAAGCTTTGGGGGGCTGGGAAGGTGGCTCAGTGGTAGAGCGCTTGCCTTGCATGCCTGAGGTCCTGGGTTCGATTCCCCAGCACCACATAAGCAAAAAGAAAAAAGCCGGAAGTGGCGTTGTGGCTCAAGTGGTAGAGGGCTAGCCTTGAGCTGAAGAGCTGAAGGACAATGCCCAGGCCCAGAGTTCATGCCCCACGACCGGACCCCCCCCCAAAAAAATATCTAAGCTCTTCCCTCTACTTTTTTTTCACAGAAATTCGTAGTCATCAAATACTGACTGAGCACTTACACTGTGCCAGACCCTAGGTTAACCACCCCCATCTCAAAAAAAACATTAACTTGGGTCTATCCATACAGTATGATATTTCAGGAAAGAGATTATCACAAAAACTACCACAAGAGATGTTTATGCTAGTTCTTACAATAAAATAATTTATTTCTCTTTGGGGGGGGGGTGTAGGGTGGGACAGAGCCTCCTACATTCTAGGCAAGCCCTTTAGCATTGGACTAGATCCCTAGCTCCTGATAAACAATTTTACTCTGCTCCATTCTATCAGAAGACTCAATGGACAAACTCAGTTTAGAATGTGCTCTTCTTTAGAGTGGGCTACAGCCCACTTACCTTACACAGGTAAGACAGAGATTATGATAGACTTCAGGAGGTCGTTATATCTTTATTTTCATTAAATGATGCACCATTTCCTTCAGTTATGAACATGAGCAATAGCAATAATACTTGACATAGTAAATAATTTTACTACCAATAGAAACTGATATTTCCATATTATATTTGCTATGTGTCTTGAGATATTGTTTAAACTCAACCATTCTGAAGTTATAAGATTTACTGTGAGATAAAAATATTACTGTTGCCGGGCGCTGGTGGCTCACGCCTGTAATCCTAGCTACTCAGGAGGCTGAGATCTGAGGATCGCGGTTCAAAGCCAGCCCGGGCAGGAGAGACCATGAGACTCCTATCTCCAATAAACCACCAGAAAACCGGAAGTGGCGCTGTAGCTCAAGTGGTAGAGCGCTCGCCTTGAGCTGAAGAGCTGAGGGACAGCGCTCAGGCCCAGAGTTCAAGCCCCACGACCGACAAAAAAAAAAAAAAAAAAAAAAATTACTGTTACCAGACACCGTAGGCTCGTGCCTGTAATCCTATCTACTCAGGAGGCTGAGATCTGAGGATCACGCTTCAAAGCCAGCCCAGGCAGGAAAGTCCATAAAACTCTTATCTCCAATAAACCACCAGAAAACCGGAAGTGGCGATGTAGCTCAAGTGGAAGAGCGCTTGCCTTGAGCTGAAGAGCTGAGGGACAGCGCTCAGGCCCAGAGTTCAAGCCCCACTACCGACAAACAAAAAAAAAATTATTGTTAATAAAAATGCATATAGTATGCCAAGTGTGGTGACTCACACCTGGAATCCTAGCTACTTAGGAGGCTGAGAATTGAAGATCATGGTTCAAGGCCAGCCTGGGCAGGAAAGGCTGTGAGACTCTTATCTCCAATAAACCACTCAGAAAACAGAAAGTGGTGCTGTAGCTCAAATGGTAGAGCACTGGCCTTGAGCTGAAGAGCTGAGGGACAGTGACAAGATCCAGAGTTCAAGCCCCACGAACAAAGGAAAAAAAATGCATATAGTATTGTATCTCACAAATATTTTTTTTCTTTTTTTTTTTTGGTCCGGTTGTGGGGCCCGAACTCTGGGCCTGCGCACTATCCCTCAGCTCTCAGCTCAAGGCTAGCGCTCTACCACTTGAGCCACAGCGTCACTTCTGGCTTTTTTTGTTTTGTTTTGTTTGTTTTTGCTTATGTGGTGCTGAGGAATCGAACCCGGGGCCTCAGGCATGCAAGGCAAGCACTCTACCACTGAGCCACTTTCCCAGCCCCTCACAAATATTTTTATATAATTGAGTTCCTTTATAATTCTATGTATTTTTTGCATAAGGGGGCTGGGAAGGTGGCTCAGTGGTAGAGTGCTTGCCTTGCATGCATGAGGCCCTGGGTTCGATTCCTCAGCACCACATAAGCAAAAAGAAAAAAGCCGGAAGTGGTACTGTGGCTCAAGTGGTAGAGCACTAGCCTTGAGCTGAAGAGCTGAGGGACATCGCCCAGGCCCAGAGTTCAGGCCCCACGACCGGACCCAAAAATTAAAAATTAAAAAAAATTATTTCAGTCAAGTGCTGGTGGCTCACAACTATAATCCAAGCTATACAGGAGGCTGAGATCTGAGGATCAAGGTTCAAAGCCAGCCTAGGAAGAAAAATCTTCAAGACTATTATTTCCATTTAACTAGCAAAAAAAAGCTGGAAGTGGAGCTATGACTCAAGTAGTAGAGTGCCAACCTTAAGCAACAAAGCTTGAGATAGGACCCAGGTCCTAAGTTCAAGCCCCAGTACCAGCACCAAAATAAAGAAAAACATATTATTCTAAAAAAGACTTCATATGAGCATCATTATTCCACAATACTGTGAAATTTGGGAAATTATGTAATCACTTAATCACAATTTAAAAAAAAAAGCACCAGAAAACTAGAAGTGGTGTGATGGCTCAAGTGGTAGAGCATTAGCCTTAAGCTGAATTGTTCAGGGACAGCTCCCAGGCCTAGAGCTCAAGCTCCATGACAGACAAAAAAAAAAAAAAAAAGAGAGAGATCTTTCATGCGATTGTTTCTAACATATTTATAAGATTATGTCTTTGTTGCTTTGTATGTCCCTCCCCCATGGTACAACCCCTGCTTTCACTATATATGATGTTGGTATATGTGGAGGGGAAGGGAAAAAACAAATTGTTAAAACAGGGATATAGGAGGACCCATTGCAACAATGAGATGTACAAGTCGTTATGTCGAAAAACGAACTTTACAACTTTGGTGGGGGGAGGGGGAGGATAGGAAGGGAAGGGAAGGGGAAACAAAGCAGGAGGCTACAATGCTTGATAAGAAATGTGCTTATTATCTTACCCACGTAATTGTAACCCCTCTGTACAGTATTTTCACAATATAAATATATTAAAAAATAAAAATAAAAAAATCCATTCCATGATGAATCTAAAAGAAAAGAAAAGAAAAGAAAAGAAACTTCATGAAGTTTCATCATACTGCCAAGGAGTCATGACCTCCCCACAAAGAGATTAAGATCCTGACTATACAGCCAAAAAGTAGGCAAACACAATCACATGAGCAAGGTAGCCCGGTTTCTGTTAAAGGACATGCACTCATGTTCTCAAGTCTGGAGCAAAGACTAGATGCCACTATTTTTAGCAGTCCTCAACTCAAAAGTGGTTTCTAGTACTTATGAATGTGACTAAACAGCCTTGTAGATCTATGATTTTCCCAGCTCTTTGGCAGTCATCCTAATTCAAACATAGAAAGCCTTAAACTAATAGAACTTTCAACTTGTGATTATAAGAGGGTTACTAGAAGAAAAGGGAGGAAAGGGAAAACATTCTCTTTCTCTCTCTCTCTCTCTCTCTCTGTATATATATCACACACATATATGCATATATGTTATATACATATACATACACACATGACAATTCAATTACTTAGGAAATGTAAAACAAGTAAAAAGAAATAATGCTTCTCATAATCACAGAGTGAGTCAATGTTAGCATCAGATAAAGTAACCTGGGACTTTAGAATCAACCCAAGGCTCTATGCAATTAGACCATTCTCCTTAAGGAATCACATACTCAAAGAGGAGGACCCCCAAGGAAACAAAACCCCATGTGTTTATGCAAGGAGAAATGGTAAGTTGAGAGGAAACAAGCTTGCTTCTTTATCAACCAAGATATCATACAGGTTTTTTAAAGAGAATGTGAAGAATTAATTCATTAAGCCAACACAAAGGACCCCAGGAGTAATATAGTCCCCAATGCTAAGTGCCTCCTCTTCTATAGTTCATTACCTTGAAGCACATATTCTGTTCCAGAAAAATTCTTAGAATTCTTAGAATGTAGGTCAAATAAATACTCACTGTTCTGGAAAGAAAGTATAACTAAACCTTTTCTACCAAACAGGATATCCACTACCATTCTCAACCTTTCTGAACTGTCCTCCCATATTACTAACTGTATAGAGGGTAAGAATTGATAAGCAATTGGATTCATATGCTGTATGTTAAGTTAAAATGAAACATTTCTTCAGTTAGATTTTTTTTTTCAAGCACTAGTAGCACAATTGGTAGCACCTTCACAACAGGCTATAAGAGAGTAGGAGAGGGCTGGGAAGGTGGCTCAGTGGTAGAGCGCTTGCCTTGCATGCATGAGGCCCTGGGTTCAATTCCTCAGCACCACATAAGCAAAAAGAAAAAAAGCCACAAGTGGCGCTGTGGCTCAAGTGGTAGAGCGCTAGCCTTGAGCTGAAGAGCTGAGGGACAGCGCCCAGGCCCAGAGTTCAGGCCCACGACCAGACCAAAAAAAAAGAGAGTAGGAGATACTAACACTCATTTTAGTTAAGTTCATCTGCATTCTTAGCAACCCTCATGAAAGAGAATGTCCAGTAAATCAGGCTTAATCTCCAGTGGACAAATCATGGAGTTAGATAGCTACATACACTAAAGCCTCTTGAGGGTGATAATCTATTCACTAAGGGTGAGGCACTCAGCATATTCCTTTGGTTGACTTTTCTTCCTCATGATAGTCATCATGTGTTTATCACTATTACTACACCAAATTCCATTCTCAATATCCATTCCTAGCAATTCTCCTTCCCCCACTCTGAGTACTGGGACTTGAACACCTTAGCTTTGTCTGCTCAAGACTGGATCTCTACCAATTGAGCCACAACTTCTGCATTTGCAGTTAATTGGAGGTAGGAGTCTCGAGGACTTTCTTGCCCAGGCTGGCTTCAAACCTCAAATCTCAGCCTCCTGAGTAACTGGGATTAAAGGGTGAGCCTCTGACACCTAGCTTTTTTCTACCAAAACCATGTATACAGAATCACTAAATATTAGAGACATAATAGGTAGAGACATAATACCTTACCACTCCTATTACTCTTGCCAGTAAGGTTTTCTGTCCCTTACCAAGCCTCATTCCTATCCTCAGTTTCTCCTATCATAAACTCCTAACTTCTCACTGTCTCTATAAATGTTACTACTTTTTTTTCAATATGACTCTGCCTCTCTCAACAAAGATCCTGAGTTCATTTCTTGTAATAACTAGACACTTCAATTACATTTAAGAAACTCTCTTCAGTCTGATAGAGTCTAGCCACACATCCATTTCTCCTCAACTGCATTTTTGTACTTCCAAACAGTCCCCTAGTCATAGAATTATTACATTTTAGACCTTAAGAAAAATCGAACCTAACGTTTCTCCAATTTTAAAAACTACATTTTGCTTCATATATTTTAACATGCGTTAAATCCACTTTACAGCACAATCTCAAACACACATAACTAAACCACATTTGATTTAAAAATACCCTTAGGGCTGGGAAGGTGGCTCAGTGGTAAAGCGCTTGCCTTGCATGCCTGAGGCCGTGGGTTCGATTCCTCAGCACCACATAAGCTAAAACGAAAAAAGCCAGAAGTGGCACTGTGGCTCAAGTGGTAGAGCGCTAACCTTGAGCTGAAGAGCTGAGGGACAGCGCCCAGGCCCAGAGTTCAGGCCCCACGACCGGACCCCCCAAAAAAAATTATCCTTACTATATGAACACTGAAACATTCTATCCTATTCCTTTTTAAATAAAATGTCAGGTGTCATCTACTAACTTGACTTTACCTAACACAGCAGGATGGAACCCGTAGTTTGGGAGGCTTAATCTATAGAGCCCAAACTTACCACTCACTGATAAACTCAGCAGTGAGGTAAGTTTCCCACCCACAAGAAACTTGTCCAAAAAAATTACACTTGGTCTGTCTGACCAGTGAGTGTGGTTTCCACCAAAGACCTCTCTACCTAACACAGTGACTTACACCTGTCATCCCAGCAACTTGGGAGGCAGAAATTAAGAAGGATCAGGCTCAAGGTTTGTGTAGGGGAGGTTAGAGGGACCCTATATGAACAAAACAAGCTGGTTGTAGTGATACCTGCTGTTATGCCAACAAGTAAGTAGGAGGATTGCTGAGGTCAGCCAAGCACACATGTGAACACCTACCTGGGGGAGAGCGGGGAACTAAAGCAAAGTACTGGGGGTGTGGCTTAAGTGATAGGCCCTGAGTTCAAATGCCAGTACCTCAAACAAACAAACAGCAGCAGCAGCAACAAAACCCTCTTCTACCAAGTTAACAGCCAATCAATGGCACTCTATACAAAACTCAAGACTAGTATCATCCCCCCATTACTGGTCTCACATTTGGCTCCGCGTCAGCCCCTCAAAGTCACTGCTCCTCGGTCCGCGTGCCCTTGCGGTGGCTGCTTCATGGTCGTTCGCTCCGGTCAGAGTCCCCTGCCAGTCACTGTCCATCTATAGGCCTCCAGAGAGTCACCGCCCCGCGGTCACGGCCCCTCGCACTCACGGCCTCACACTTCCTAGGTCATGGTCCCGCCGCAGCCTCCGGCCCGCACCTCCCAGCTCGGGGGTCACGGACTCCCACGGGCCGCCACCCCCGGGTCACAGTCGCCTGGCTGTCACTGTACCTCGGTCACAGTGGCCCGCCAGCCCCCGCTTCACCCTCTCGCTGTCACCGACCCATTCTTCAGTCACAGTCTCCGCTCAAGCTGAGCCGCGAGTACGTGCAACCCCGGAACGCTCACCGCTGCTCGCGCGCCCTCGGCTCCGCTCCCGGCCGATTTTCTCGCAGCGCCGCGTCACCCACCCGGGAACTTGAAGCGGTTGCGGGGTGACGCCCCGGGAAGGCAGCTGACGGAACAGCGGGCCGGAAGTCCCGCCTGCTTCCCGCCCCCTTGTCAATCCGACCGCTTATCCCTGAAAAACACGACCCCTGACGCGATAGTTCCGCTTCCACCGCAGCTCCCCGGGGGAAGTGACCCGGCGGAAACACGCGAGGCTGGAACCAGGGCACGCCGAGAAGACGCCTCCTCTTCGTGGGGTGCAGGGGCGGGGGCTGGAAAGGCCTCTGGCCTTGGGGTGTGCGGGGCCGCCGTTCCGGCCCCAGTGATGGCGGACTTAGAGCTGCCAGCCCGCGCCGGTGCGCACACTCTTCTTGCTATGCTGGGCCTGGTTGGCACGCCCGAACACCCGCGCAGGATCTCCCGCAGGCGAGGGCGGCAGTGGGCTCGAGGACGCTTGTGGGAAACACTGGGAGGAACGCTTTCCTTGGCCAGATCCAGCCTTTGGAGGAGGCGTTCTGGTTTCCATAATGTAAGGCAATGAAGAAATATGGAAAAGAATTTTGGATGCATTCAGGATCTTTTTTAGGTCTAGATGCTTGACTTGCGAGTGGCTAAGAAACGATGGTACATGTGTGCGTCTGCTTGGAGCTTCAGAAAGCGCTCCAAATCTGAGCTCCTCCTTTTTGAGTTGCAAAAAGATATTTGAACAAGTGCCCCTAATATGGCCAGCTAGCTGGAGAAGACATCGGGCCTCTAAGGGGAAGAGCATGACTAAGATAGTGGGAGTTGGGTAGTAACCAACATAGGAATCTACAAGGCTTAACGAAGTTTTAACTTAATTCATAGCTTCAGACATCTCAGACCCCGACACTAGCTAACTCTAGAGATGCTGATGGGCGTTTAAAACAAGCTAATAAGCTGTGTAAACCACAGGATGGCAGTTACTGAACAAAAACTCAGAGAAATTCAAAATATAAAGGAAAGTTTGACGCACAACCAAATTCATCTTTGTATTTTTATAGTAGTGCAAAATTTGAAATAGTTGCTCAATAAGGAAACAGCAAAAATACCTATAATATAACAATAGAATAAATGCAACTATTATTCTGTACTTCCCAAAATCCTAACAAAATGACATAACTGCGTGTGACATTATGAGATGTGCAATTTTTCAGAGGACTACAATGTGTATATGATTTTTTAACTCTGCAAATAAAAATCCAAATGTTTACAGTTGATTGTGTTTAAACAATTAAAAGGAGTTTTCCTGCTTTTTTCTGTTTTCAAAATATGAGTACATATTAACATATTAAAAAATACAAGACCTTGGTCTGGGAATGTTGCTTAGTGGTAGAGTGCTTGCCTAGCATGCATGAAGCCCTAGATTTGATGATTCGATTCCCCAGTACTACATAAGCAGAAAAAGCTGGAAGTGGCACTGTGGCTCAAGTGGTAGAGTGCTAGCCTAGCACAGAGAGGCTCAGGGCAGTGCCCAGGCCCAGAGTTCGAGCCCCAACTGGCAAAAAAAAAAAAAAAAAAAAAAAAATATATATATATATATATATATATATATATATATATACACACACACATATGTAAATATATATATGGCCTAAAATACAAAAGATACTAGTTGCTGAAGAGCCAACTTGTTTTTATTTTGTCAAGATATTTAACAATATAAAGAGTTCGTATTTCTTCTTTCCCACTTTTTTCAAAGGTTCAATAGTAGAAACACCCAAATGCCGCTACAACACAGAATAAACTGTCCTAAAAAAAAACCAGAACAGAAAACACACATAGAAATCCAAAATGTTAGTACGAATGCAGAAATAAAGGGAAACAGGCAACTGAAATGAACATCATCCCAGACAGAGCTTTGTCGATTTTCTTTTTTACTTCTTGGTGCCAGTAATGGGGCTTGAACTTAGGGCCTAATACCCTTGCTTAGTTTTTTTCTTCTCAAGACTGGTGCTCTACCACTGGAGCCACACATCTACTCTGGATTTTTTTTAATTAGGTAATTAGAGATAAGAACTCTGATTTGTCTGCCTGGGCTGGCTTTGAACAAAGCTCCCTGTCAGACTTTAGTTTCTGGAATTGCTAAGATTGCACACCTAACCCACCAGTGCCTGGCTCTTCTTTTTTTTTTAATTTTATTAAAGTCTCAATACATAGTCCACATTGGCTTCAAACTCTAAATTCTCTTGCTTTAGCTTCCCAAATGCTAGGATTACAGGCAGGAACCATATTAGCAGCTCTTTATGATATTTCAATCATAAAACCTTCCTTCTTCAAGAAATAAAGCTTTCCTAGGTCTCCTAAGTATAACTACAGAATTGCTTACTAAAGGGTAGATGGAGGGTAATTAAGGGTAGTTGAGAGACTGGATGTGATCAAAGTAAGCTATACACATGTACATGTATGGGAAGATCACAATGAAGTCCATTAATATGTACAGTTAATATGCATTAATGATTGTAATATGAGGGACAGGGCTAGTGCAGAATGATCAAGAATTTAAAGCCAGCCTGAGCTACATGGTGACTGTTCTTTAAAAATAAATAGTAATAGCTGGGCGCTGGTGGCTCACGCCTGTAATCCTAGCTACTCAGGAGGCTGAGATCTGAGGATCGTGGTTCAAAGCCAGCCCGGGCAGGAGAGACGGTGAGACTCCTATCTCCAATAAAACCACCAGAAAACCGGAAGTGGCGCTGTAGCTCAAGTGGTAAAGCGCTCGCCTTGAGCTGAAGAGCTGAGGGACAGCGCCCAGGCCCAGAGTTCAAGCCCCACGACGGACCAAAAAAAAAAAAAAAAAATAGTAATAAGGTTAAAAAAATAGAATCAGCTTGAATCAGGTCTGGCATCCCTATGTTAAACAAGATCCCTAAACTGGACTGCCAATTTTTGGAAAATCTACTTCCTAATGTTCTTGATACAGTCTCAGAAAGATCCAATGAGCTAGCTAAAGGCATAGAATTAGAAAGTGACAGAGCTGGAATGGAACCCTTTCTCCCCACTTAAGCCCTCCAGTTTCTGTTCTATAACAGATCATTTCTGGAAACAGTATAAAATAACAGCATATAATTAAAATACATAAAATATTTGTGCCAATAACTTACTCATGCTTAAATGAACTCTGTTTTTAAAGATTCATCTTTATTTTGTTAAATTTGAGGAATGGTTTTGAGATAGAGTAATTTTATTAGTTAAAGAAAATACAGCCGGGCGCTGGTGGCTCATGCCTGTAATCCTTGCTACTCAGGAATGCTGAGATCTGAGGATCGTGGTTCAAAGCCAGCCATCAAAGTCAGTACAAAAGCCAGTAAAGACTGTGAGACTTATCTCACAGTCCTATATCCAATAAACCACCAGAAAACTGGAAGTGGCGCTGTGGCTCAAATGGTAGAGTGCTTGCCTTGAGCTGAAGAGCTGAGGGACAGCGCCCAGGCCCAGAGTTCAAGCCCCATGACTGACAAAAAAGAAAAAGAAAATATAGCCAGGTGCTGGTGGCTCATGCCTGTAATCCTAGCTACCCAGGAGGCTGAGATCCAAGGATCCAGGTTCAAAACCAGCCATCAAAGTCAGTACAAAAGCCAGTAAAGACTGTGAGACTTATCTCCAATAAATCACCAGAAAACCAGAAATGGCACCGTGGCTCAAGTGGTAGAGCACTAGCCTTGAGCTGAAGAGCTCAGGGACAGTGCCCAGGCCCAGAGTTCAAGCCCCACGACTGACACAAAAAAAAAAAAAAAAGAAAAGAAAAACAGAAAGAAAAGAAAATATAACTTTTGTTTAATAAAATCCAAAGTAACTTTGTAACTTAGTAAGGTGATTTGTTCAAATGAACAAATATGCAATTAAAACTTTACTCAGGGGCTGGGAATGTGGCTTTAGTGGTAGAGTGCTTGCCTAGCATGCATGAAGCCCTGGGTTCGATTCCTTAGTACCACAGAAAAAGCTGGAAGAGGCACTGTGGCTCAAGTGGCAGAGTGCTAGCCTTGAGCTAAAGAAGTTTATGGACAGTGCCAAGGCGTGGCTAACAACAACAACAACAAGAACTTCAATCAGCTACTAATCAGGATTATCAGAATTGGAGTTTAGAACAGTGATTTACAAGGCAGATGACAAAAAGATTTTAACAATACTAGGCTATATAAGTAATACACTTTCCCTAAATTTAAATCTGAAATTGAACTCTGCTATCTCCTTACCATAAGCAGCATCCTGAGTTTGTTTCAGTAACACAAGAAATAACAGTAAAATCACCTTATCCAGAAGCCATCTAAGACAAATGCCTGAAACTGAAGTATCCTCACATCGTGGTGGGGAGAAGGGGAGAAGAAGGGGTACTGGAGCTTGAACTCAGAGCCCAAGTGCTGTTCCTTAATTTTGCTCAAGGATGGTGGCTCTACTACTTGAGCCACAACTCCACTTCTGGCTTTTTGCTTAATAAGAGTATCATAGACCTTCCTGCCCTGGCTGGCTTCTATGTTCCTTAGATCTCAGCTTCTTGAGTAGAGAGGAATTCAGGTGTAAGCCACTGTCACCCAGCTGATGTCCTTACATTTTATTAAGTATTAAGCAGGTTGGTCTGAAATGTCCTCATTTCCCAATAAAGGAGAAAAGGCTTCCCCAGAGACTTACATTCATGAAAACATCGTGAATGTAGTTGTCAGTGTCAGCATCCCAGAAACACCGGGCAGCCATGCTAAAAAATCAGAGAAGGAATAACAATTAACAATAGTATGTTATATAACTAATATAACAATATAACAAGCATCTGAACTTCACTTATCTTCCAGGAGCAAGTTATTCCTTCATACATTTTTTGTTGTTGTTGTTGTTGGTCTTGGGGCTTGAACTCTGGGCCTGGGTGCTTTCCCTGAGCTCTTCAGCTCAAGGCTAGCACTCTACCACTTGAGCCACAGTGTCATTTTTGGTTTTCTGGTGGTTTATTGGAGATAAGAATCTCAGGGCCTTTCCTTCCTTCCTAGGCTGGCTTTGAACCGTGATCCTCAGATCTGAGCCTCCTGAGTGGCTTGGATTACAGGCATGGGCCACAGATGCGCAGGCCATACATTCTTCTTTTTTTTTTTAATTTTTTATTGTAAAGATACTATACAGAGGGTTACAGTTACATGAGCAAAGTAATGAGTACACTTCCTATTGGGCATTGTTACCCCCTCCATTGTTTTCCCCCTACCATCCCTTCCCTCCCTACCTTCCCTGAGGTTCTTTTTTTTTTTTTTTTTTTTTTTTTTGGCGGTCGTGGGGCTTGAACTCTGGGCCTGGGCGCTGTCCCTCAGCTCTTCAGCTCAAGGCGAGCGCTCTACCACTTGAGCTACAGCGCCACTTCCGGTTTTCTAGTAGTTTATTGGAGATAGGAGTCTCACGGTCTCTCCTGCCCGGGCTGGCTTTGAACCACGATCCTCAGATCTCAGCCTCCTGAGTAGCTAGGATTACAGGCATGAGCCACCAGCGCCCGGCTGGTTCTTTTTTTTTTTTAATTGTGATTAAGTGATTATATAATTTCCCAAATTTCACAGTATTGTGGAATAATGATGCTCATTTAAAGTCACAAGTTCATTCTAACTTTCCTGGAGCAAATTGTCTATCATGGCCTATAACATATAACGGTGTACACATATACACCATACATGTGATCAGCAGCATGGGGATATTTAGTAGTGGTTCAACCAGATGAGTGGGAGTTCTTTGTTTCTTAAGTCCTGTTAGTTTTGTCATATCACCTAACATTTTGGATTTAGCATCCACTTATCAGGGAGACCATGTACCGTTTGTCTCTTTGCTCTTCCAGGCCATACATTCTTTTTTTTTTTTTTTTTTTTTTGCCAGTCATGAGGCCTGAACTCTGGGTCTGGGCACTGTCCCTCAGCTCTTTAGCTCAAGGCTAGCGCTCTACCACTGGAGCCACAGCACCACTTCTGGCTTTTTCTGTTTATGTGGTGCTGAGGAATCGAACCCAGGGCCTCATGCTTGCAAGGCATACACTCTACCACTGAGCCACCTTCCCAGCCCCCAGGCCATACATTCTGATAGAACAGTGCTTCAAACCTTTCCATAGATTAGCCCGCAGAGAAAAATCTTGTTTTTCTGGTAGAATATGTTGGGTAATCTGGACAGCCAGTCATAGGTTAGGCTGCTCATAGCTTGACTTGACCAGCTCCAGGGCTCTAAGCAGTCTCAGATCCCAGATCCCAACAGCCTGCCTGAGGACAAGGGTTATCTTTTTGTTGTTTTGTTACCATTTTGGAGTTTGAACTCTGGACCTAATGTTTGCTAGTCAAGTGCTCTACCACCTCAGCTACATTGCTGATATTTTTACTTATCTATGTTTCAGATAGGGTCTCATACTTTGGCACAGGGCCAACCTTGAACTTTGATTCTCCTACTTATGCCTCCTGTTTAGCTAAGATTATCAATGTATACCATTATGTCCAGCCTCTTTCTTTTCTTTTTTTCTTTTCTTAATTTGGTGCTGGTTCTGGGGCTTGAACTCAAGGCCTATTCCTTTCCCTGAGCTCTATCCACTCAAGGCAAGTGCTCTGCCACTTGAGCCACAGCTCCACTTCTGGCTTTTTGGGTGGTTAATTGAAGAGAAGAGTCTCACAGACATTCCTGCCCCAGCTGGCTTTAAATCATGATCCTCTGAGCTCAGCCTCCTGAGTAGCTAGGATGATAGGTATGAGCCACTAGTGCCAGCTGAGATTTAACTTTTTGCTTGTATGAGCCTTGATCCACAGAGGTCAATATCTTAAATATTCTGGATGCAGTGCTGCTATAGTTTACTTCTGCTAAGACACTTATATGTGACTTTCAGTGAGCGCAATTCCTGTACAATTCTTTCTTCACAAGGTCTGCAAAGGACCCAAAAGATCAGTCCAACCTGATCATTTTATAGAGTCCCAGAAAACTCTGAACTAAAATTCAGTCTTCAAACTAAATCCAGATTTGTCTCTTACAGGATGCTACTATGTTCCCTATAAATGTTCATACTGGCCATTCTACATTTCCCAATTCTTGAGTAAGAAAAAAAAATTACTCAAACTAAAAAAATGGAGGCTGGGTACTGGTAGCTCATGCCTATAATCCTTGCCACTAGGAGGCTAAGAGCTGAGGATCACAGTTAGCAGCCACCATGGGCAGGATAGTCTGAGACTTATCTCCAATTAACTGGCAAAAAAGCAAGATATGAAGCTACACTTCAAGTAGCAGAGTGCTAGCCCTGAACACAAAAACTCAGGGACAGTGCCCAGGCCCTGAGTTCAAGCCCCAGGACTGGCACCAAATAAAGGAAGCCCCAAACCCCTAGGCTCAAGGGATCCTTCTGCCTCAGCCTCCACAAGACGCTAGGATTATAGGCACATGCCACTGTGATCCCACTTCATATGTTTTTCCCTCTTTTGGGGGGAAGGGGGACAGGGAAGATAGGGGAACAAGGTCTTACTATATAACACAAACTGGCCTCAAACTTGCAATCTCCTACCTTAGCCTCTTGAATTCTGGGATTACTGGTGTTTGCCACCACACCTAGCTTCATACTTTCTTTTCAAAGGTTTCATCATGGGCTGGGAAGGTGGCTCAGTGGTAGAGCGCTTGCCTTGCATGCATGAGACCCTGGGATCGATTCCTCAGCACCACATAAGCAAAAAGAAAAAAGCCGGAAGTGGAGCTGTGGCTCAAGTAATAGAGCACTAGCCTTGAGCTGAAGAGCTGAGGGACAGCACCCAAGCCCAGAGTTCAGGCCCCACAACTGGCAAAAAATAAAAAATAAAAAGAAAATTTCATCAACTTCCAAACTGTATCACTAACAATATGAAGTAAAATTTGCAGACTTAATTAGCCAGTTCAAAAATATTTATTAGCTTAGTGGTTAAGTGTTGCCTAGTATGCATGAAGTCCTGGGTTTGATTCCTTACTACCACATAAACAGTAAAAGCCAAAAGTGGTGCTGTGGCTCAAGTGGCAGAGTGCTAGCCTTGAGCAAAAGAAGCTCAGGGACAGTTCAAGTCCTAGGACTGGCAAATACATATTTTATAATATATAATATTGTAATATAAATATAAATATATACTATTTTAGATAGATAGATAGATAGATAGGGGTGCAAATTAGTGATAAAGCATTTGACTAGTATACATGAGACTGTGTTCAATCCTCAGCTATGGTGTAGTATACATGAGACTGTGTTCAATCCTCAGCTATGGTGTGTGTACACAACAAATCAATTTCTAGCTAAATGGGGGTAAGTAACACACATGAATAATTATGCTTATTGCTCACTTGTAACTTATTGGGATTAAATGATTTTAATGTCTATCTAACCTCAGCCTCCAAGTTATGCAATATTTGAAATCTGTAATAGTTCCACACAAGTTTAAAGAAGTTGGAGAGAAGAAAAAGGCAGGCCTAAAGGAAGCCATGCCCAAACATAGCAAGAAAACATGAATGTATTAACAAACATTTGTTGAGTAACAATTATATAGATCAGTCAAAATGCTGCATTTGAAGAAAACAAAGATTTGCATAACACAGTCCTTGTCTCTAAACTCTGGTCTCTTCACACCATTTCCCAGTAAAAGGAACAAGACTCTTTGGACAAATGTCCAACTCTAGGTCTAGGGTTAAAAATGTTCAATAGAAGCTGGGCACTCGAGGCTCATGCCTGTAATCCTAGTTATTCAGCAGGCTAAGATCTGAGGATCACGGTTCAAAACCAGCCCTGGCAGGAAAGTCTATGAGACTCTTATCTCCAATAAACCACTAGAAAACTGGAAAAGGAGCTGTGGCTCAAGTGGTAGAGAACGCCCAAGCACAGAGTTCAAGCCCCACGACTGACAAAAAAAGAAAAATGTTCAATAGAAACCTAGGTCATATAGTCATACAGAAAACTTTGTTCAACCAGGAAGCATGCTGTATGTATGTACAGGTACATACACATATGCATACACATGTGAATGTACATACATATGTATGTACATACATACATACTTACACATACATTTATATATATGTTAACTCTAAAAGTCTTAGCAGTATGGTAGAAGAGCTTGTGTAGTAGGCTAATGCTTCCACTGAGATCATTTAGGAAATCTGGATAAAATGTCGAAGAGCTACATAAGCAAGCAGATTTTAAGTAGCCAAAATTACATTAAGATATGACTAGAGAGGTAAGCTACTATTCCACAGCAGAATTTCCCCCCAAGTCTTTGCCAGTTCTAGGCATGGTTACAGGCCAAGAATCTTGGTTTTGCCTATGTGAGGAAAGGAACCCAGCAGGACTGTCTCAAAAGGACAGAGAGAAATTTGGAGTCTGGAGGGACCAAGATAGCTATAAATGGGTCAGAATAAAACTAAGCTTTTCACATGGTAGGTTTCTTTTCTTCAAGATGTCCTAAATTCTGCACTTTGGTGGCAGAATTTTAAAAAGCTAAGTGTGGTAGACAAAATATTAGTCCTTTAAATGTTCACATTCTTAGTTCTATAAATGTATTTTATTACATGGAAAAAAAGAGGCTTGCAGATAGATGTATGAATAAATTAAACATTTTTTTTCCAGTCTTGGGGCTTGAACTCAGAGCCTGGGCACAATTCCCGGCTTCTCAAGGCTAGTACTCTACCACTTGAGCCACAGGGCCATTTCCCACTTTTTCTGTTTATGTAGTACTAGAGAATCGAACCCAGAGTTTCATGCATGCTAGGCAAGCATTCTACCACTAAGCCACATTCCCAACCCAGACACCTTTTATCTTAACGAAACCCACTTTGGATCCTTGATCTCCATAACTTTAAAATACTATTTGCTGTTTTGACTCTAGGTTTGTCAGTACAAATCTAGAGGGGAAAAATAAAAACCTAAGGAAAAAGCCTATGAGCAAAGTTTTATGTAATCTTTAAATAAGGACTAAAAGTCAGTATTGGCTGGGTCTCAGTGAACATTCCAGGCTGTTAGTTGAAAATCCTAAAGAGCTACAATAAAGAAAGAAAAGGAAGTGGGCTGGGAATGTGGCTTAGTGGTAGAGTGCTTGCCTAGCATGCATGAAGCCCTGGGTTCAATTCCTCAGTACCACATAAACAGAAAAGGCCGGAAGTGGCACTATGGCTTAAGTTGGTACTATGCTAACCTTGAGCAAAAGAAGCCCAGGAATTGTGCCCAGGCTCTGAGTTCAAGCCCAGGACTAGCAAAAAAAAAAAAAAAAAAAGTAAGGTGGTGTACACCTGCAATCCCATCTCTCAGGAGGTGGGAACAGTAGGTCAAGAGTTCAAGGCAGCCTGGTGCTGGTGGCTTCCGCCTGTAATCCTATCTACCCAGGAGGCTGAGATCTGAGGATCATGGTTCAAAGCCAGCCTGGGCAGGAAAGTCCATGAGACTCTTATCTCTAATAAGCCACTAGAAAACCAGAAGTGGCGCTGTAGCTCAAGTGGTAGAGAACTAGCCTTGAGCTGAAGAGCTGAGGGACAGCGCTTAGGCCCAGAGTTCAAGGCCCACAACCGACAAAAAATAAAATTAAAAAAACAAAAAGCTCAAGGCAAGCCCTGGCTATGTAGTGATACCTTGTCTCAGAAAACAAAACAAAGTAATCACAATAAAGTATGGATTTAATAATGCTTCAACATTGTTGTATTAAATAATAAATGATTCATGCCGCTCTAAAACATTAGTGATGTGGGAAAAAATGTAGGGTACATGGGAAATTTCTGGACTATCTCTGTAACATTTCTGTAAATTTAAAACTTACAGCTGGACCTTGTAGCAAATGCCTGTAATGCCTGCACTGGAGAGGTAGAGACAAGAGAATCCTGAATTTTCTTTCAGACTAGAGAACGTAAATTCAAGGCTCAGTGAGAGCCTGTCTCAAAACACAAAAAAGAAAAAAAAGAAAGAAAAAGAAAAAGAAACAAAAAGAATCTACTGTAAAATTATATATGTATATATAAAATGAGAAAGAATTTTCTCAAATGGGTTCAAAACATCCACCCACAGATTGAAGAAGAATCCCAAAGAGAACAACTACAAAGAAAAATCAACGTCAGAAAATGACAGAGATACACATCGTAAAGTGGTTAGGGAAAAAAAGAAACAGGAATTTCAAAAGTGATCTTTCAGCTATAATTAGACTCACAGATGAAAATAAGAAAACAGGACTCTTCTCCCTGGTAAGGGCTGTGAATGTAGTACTGAGCCACTCTGACGATGTGCACAGATATAACAGAACAGCCTTATCTTGGACCCCAGTGAGGCACCATAGCAAGGGATTAGTTACTATCTTGTAACCACTGAAAAAAGAAAGAATGGATCTAAAACATGCTGCTCAAGCCATTAAACATACAGAATCTGAGAGTTTAGAAAGGATGAGTTTGTTATAACTTTGAGGTGGGGGATAAGTGGGGGAGGTAGGAAGGGATGGTAGAAGAAAAACAAAGGAATGGGTAACAATGCTCGACAAGAAATGTACTCATTACCTTACTCATGTAACTGTAACCTCTCTGTACAGCATCTTTACAAGAAAATAATTTATTTTTTTAAAGAAAGGATGTTTGTCTCATAGAAGTATTTCTTCTTTCCTTCCTTCCTTCTTTCTTTCCTTTCTTTCTTTCTTTTTTTTTTTTTTTTTGTTGGTCATGGGACTTGAACTCTGGGCCTTCAGCTCTTCAGCTCAAAGCTAGCACTCTACCACTTGAGCCATAGCGCCACTTCTGGCTTTTTCTGTTTATGTGGTGCTGAGGAATCAAACCCAGGGCCTCATGCATGCAAGGTAAGCACTCTACCACTGAGCCACCTTCCTAGTCCTCATAGCAAGTATTTCTTATTCTTTGTGGTAAGGAAATCTGTAGCCTTGTCGCCAAAAGTGCAGGGCACTGTGCTGAAGTCACTTACCTGAGTCAGAACACTGGCTCTTCCTATTGCTCCTGATACTAACCACATAGATAATTTTGGGTAAACCTTGCATATATCTCATCTATAAAATAAGGACACAAAATAATCTCAGTGTTTTCCAGAGCTAATATTCTATAGAGGAAACTGATAATATCTACACAGGACACTTGAAAAATCCATCAAACCAACTGTTTAGTATTTTCTTACAAAATACTAGGCATTGTTTACAAAGGAAGGTGGAGGAGTCACACTTGGGCATAGGAAAAGACAAGAAACAGATTTGGGGATCAAACATACAAAAATGACAATTTCAGGTCATAAGAAGGAATGAGCAAAAAAAGTACTGAGAATAAGACCAAGAACTGAGCCTTGAAGAAATCTCACAGCTGGAGATGCAAGAGACAACCAGAAGCCAATAAAGGAGAAAAATATAAGTAGTTAGCAAAACAAGTTCGATAACTGACGTAAGGTCCAAATAATCAGAGCAAAGTTTAAGACTAGCCAAGAACAAGAACTTAAGGAACAGCTATTAATTAGCTCAGCACGGTGGTAATACCTATAATCCCAGCACTGGGATGGTAGAGGCAAGAAGATCCTGAGTTCAGCCGGAGCCTAGGCTACATAGCAAGACTGTCTGAAAACAGGGACAGGAGGTATTAAATCTGCTAATAAGGCTCAAGTAACTCTTTTTAAAAAAACTCTGAGAGAATGATAAAAAACTGGGCAAAAAAAAGAGTTCAGGAGACACATAGGTTCATAATACTCCATTGTCTATGGAAGCATACATGCAAACTCTGACATACTCGTTAGGCCGTAGATATATGAGGAATGAGTTATCTGGAAGAGCTCTACTATACTGTCTACCTATTATTTTAGTACCAAGACCTCTTCAGGGTCCAGCTGTCCTTACTGACACGATCTTACTGAATTATCAAGAGCATCCTTACCTCCTAAGCAACACACATGAAGAAAAATAAAAAGCGAGAAGGACTACTCACAACACTCCTTCACCTCTTTGTTCCCCAATGAGTACTTGCACCACCATTTTATATCGATCAAATCCCATTCCTAGAAAGGAAAGATAGGAAAGTTACCTATTAGCAAGTATTTAATAAAACTGCATGCAAATCTGCTTGAAGGCAAATCATCCAGAACAGACACTGAATCCACAGGTACTTGTGGAAATAATGGGAAGCTGAGAATCAGAAGCCAGGAGCTAGACTCTAACGTCAAAGTAACCAAGAGGAAGATGTTGGAGAACTTAGCTAACTTTTCTATTTGCATTCATTCATCTCCAGGTGCTAGTGGCTTAGACCTGTAATCCTAATGACTCAGGAGGCTAAGATCTAAGGATGGCAGGTTCAAAGCCAGCCCAGGCAGGAAAGTCCGGACTACGGGACTCTTATCTCCAATTAACACCAGAAAACTAGAAGTGGTGCTGTGGCTGAAAATGGCAGAGCACCAGCCTTGAGCAAGAGCTCAGAGACAGTGCCCAGGCCCAGAGTTCAAGCCCCATGACTGACAAAAGAAAAAACTTTCCTCATCTGTTAAAGGGGAATATTTTGCTGAAACAAGGATACAAGTTGACCCATTGTAACAATGTACAAGATAGTAAATTGAAAATGAACTTTACATCTTGAGGGAAAGGAGTTAAGGAGGTGGGCAAGTGGGGAAGGAAGGGATGGTAGGGGAAAAACAAAGGAGGAGGTAACAATGCTCCATAGGAAATGTACTCATTACCTTATTCATGTAACTGTAACCCCTCTGTACAGTATCTTTACAATAAAAATATATATTAAAAAAATAAATGGGAATACCTACCTGCCTAGGAGGTTGTAAGGTTAGGCAAGATAAGGTATAGCAATCTACAGAGCATCTAGTCTAGTAGCTACACTTGGTAGTCTCTCAGTAAACCTTTGTTTGCTTCCCTATCCTTTCCCTATGTCAGGTCCTGACATAAGCCTGGGGTTACAGACACCAATAAGACATCCTTTGTCCTTAGAAAACTCATAGTAATAAAGAAGTTACAATCACACTCACACACACACACACACACACACACACACACACACACACACAAACTCAATGAAATTGCCACATAGGGGGCTGGGAAGGTGGCTCAGTGGTAGAGCGCTTGCCTTGCATGCATGAGGCCCTGGGTTTGATTCCTCAGCACCACATAAGCAAAAAGAAAAAAAAGCCGGAAGTGGCGCTGTGGCTCAAGTGGTAGAGCGTTAGCCTTGAGCTGAAGAGCTGAGGGACAGTGCGCAGGCCCAGAGTTCAGGCCCCACGACCAGACCCCCCCCAAAAAAAAAGAAAAAGAAAAAGAAATTGCCACATAGTAGCCACTCAGGAAGTGGTATGCTAAGGTATGTGAGAGGAAGGTCATTACATATCACATATGATCCATGAAGAAGAAATCAGTGGTTAGTCTTACAGAATATGGCAGACCTCAACATAATAGTGGGAGACTGTGAATTAGGTGACACTACAACCAAAATGGACTTAAGACATCTACAGAATATCTCACCCTGCAACCCCATAATTCACATTCTTCTCAGCAAGCATAGATCTTCCCTGTGACCCAGCCATACATCAAAATAGAAAGGTTTAAGCTGGCACCAGTGGCTCACACCTGTAATCCTAGCTACTCAAGTGGGTGAGATCTGAGGATCACAATTCAAAGCCAGCCTAGGCAAGGAAAGTCCATGAGACTCTTATCTCCAATAAACCACTAGAAAACCAGAAGTGGTGCTGTGGCTTAAGCGGTAGACTAGCACACTCACCTTGAGCTGAAGAGCACAGGGACAGCATCCAAGCCCAGAGTTCAAGCCCCATGATGGACAAAAAAAAAAAAAAAAGGGTTTGCATAGCTTAAAAACATAGTTATTAAACTAGAAAGACTGCCAACAGACTGGGAGATCTTTTCCAGCACTACATCTAACAATGGCCTAATTCAAAATATACATAGAGCTCAAGAAACTAACTCCTCCTAAAGTTAATAAAACAATCACTGAATGGGCAAAAGAGCTAAGGAGAGACTTCTCAGAATGGCAAAGAAACACATGAGGGTATGCTCATCATGCCTGGCTATAATGAAAATACAAATCAAACCAACCGAGATTCCATCTTACCCCAGTTAGATAAGCCAACATTGTGAATTTGAACAACAAATATTGGTGGGGATGTGGGGGAAAAGGTACCTTATTGCACTGTTGGTAGGACTGTAAACTAGTACAACTACTCTGGACCGCAATCTGAAGGTTCCTCAAAAAACGTATTGCTGGAGCTGGAAAGGTGGCTCAGTGCTTGTCTTGCATGCTTGAGGCCCTGGTTCAATTCCTCAGCACCATATAAGCAGAAAAAGCCAGAAGTGGCACTGTGGCTCAAGTGGTAGAGTGCTAGCCTTGAGCTGAAGAGCTG
Source organism: Dipodomys merriami (assembly GCF_024711535.1). Classification (NCBI taxonomy): domain Eukaryota; kingdom Metazoa; phylum Chordata; class Mammalia; order Rodentia; family Heteromyidae; genus Dipodomys; species Dipodomys merriami. The sequence goes on along the minus strand of NW_027203381.1, from coordinate 69,218,306 downwards.
AGGGACAGTGCCCAGACCCAGAGTTCAGGCCCCACAACTGACAAAAAAAAAAACACCAACTTGGGGCTGGGAAGATGGCTCAGTGGTAGAGCGCTTGCCTTGCATGCATGAGGCCCTGGGTTTGATTTCTCAGCACCACATAAGCAAAAAGAAAAAAGCTGGAAGTGGCGCTGTGGCTCAAGAGGTAGACCGCTAGCCTTGAGCTGAAGAGCTGAGGGACAGAGCCCAGGCCCAGAGTTCAGGCCCCACGACTGGACCAAAAAAAAAAAAAAACACCAACTTATTGCTGCACTATTCACAATAGCCAAGTCATGAAAACACCCAAGTGCCCTACAATAGATGAGTACATTCAAAAACTGTGGTAGCTATACACAACAGAATTTTACACACCTATTAGAAAGACTAATATTATGTCCTTTGAAGGGAAATGGTCCTAGAACAAATCATGTTAAGTGAGGTAAGCCAAGCTCAGAAACACAAAACAGTGCATGTTTTCTCTCATACGCTAAAGCTAGATCTAAAATACCCTGGGACATGATAAATCAGATAGGATTCTAGACACACACAGTGAGACAAAGGAGGATATTCTTAGTGGAGGAATACAAAGGAGAACGCCTCATGCATCTGATCATATAAAATAATATTTATTGAAATGAACGCCAAGAAATGGAAATGAGGTTTTTTTTTTCTTTTTTCTTCATGTTTTCTTTTCTTTTTGTCTTGTTTATCTGTCTTTGGGAAGGTAAAGGGGGGGACACAGAAATGGAGGGCTGAAGGGTGAACACTAGACACTAGACACTATGTTGAAATGAACTATACAACTTGCGGGTAGGAACAGGAGGAAATAGTGGGAGAGAACGAGAGAAGGGGTGACTCTGTACTCTTCATCTGACATGGAACTGTAACCGCTCTGTATATCACCTTTATAATAACAATAAAAGTTTAAATGAAAAAGGAATTAGTACATGTGGGTGACAAAGACAAATCACGTGTCCTGAAGAGACTATACAACAAATGAAACAGAATTCTGAGGTAAAGAAAATGTGCTTGAGGGCTGGGAAGGTGGCTCAGTGGTAGAGCGCTTGCCTCGAATGCATGAGGCCCTGGATTCGATTCCTCAGCATCACATAAGAAAAAAGAAAAAAGCCGGAAGTGGCGCTGTGGCTCAAAGTGGTAGAGTGCTAGCCTTGAGCTGAAGAGCTGAGGGACAGCGCACAGGCCCAGATTTCAGGCTCCACAACTGGACCCCCCCCCCAAAAAAAAAAAAAAAAAAGAAAATGTGCTTGAATGAAAAAATCAAGCTGGGGCCGGTGGCTCACACCTGCAATCCTAGCTACTCAGGAGGCTGAGATCTGAGGATTGCAGTTCAAAGCCAGCCCAGACATAAAACCAGAAGTGGCTCTGTGGATCAAGTGGTAGAGTGCTCGCCTTGAGCTGAAGAATGTAGGGACAGTGCCCAAGCCCAGAGTTCAAGCCCCATCACCGACAACAACAACAACAAAAAAAATCAAAAGCTGCAGACTGAAAGATAGATGTTCAATACCAACCTCGAGGGCAAAAGGACAGGACTCTGCTTTCCTGCCATGCCAGAGAATGAACCCTCAGCCTTATTCGTGCTCAGCAAGCACTCTACCTCTGAGCTATACCCCCAGCTCAAGGACTTTTTAGATTCAGATTCCCCCATAGACAATTCATGTTCATTGCCAGAATGCAATAAAGTACACAAGACTCAAGAAAACAAATTATTTTCCCAAAAATGTTATATTTGTACAAGGTATATTTTAGTTTAAAGTCAAAAGGCAAGAAACAACACAGGAAGTAGAGCATTTATGAGCTTTAGCTGAAAAAAAAAACTTACAAGAGTTCGTTAAAGCCAGGCATTAGTAACTCTCACCTATAATCCTAGCTTCTCAGGAAGCTGAGACCTGAGGATTGAAGTTCAAAGCCAGGCCTGGCAAGAAAGTCTATGAGATTCTTATTTCCAATTAACTACTAATAGCCAAGTAGAGCTATAGCTGTACTGTAGCAAAAAAGCTCAGGGAAAGCAGGCCCTGAACCCCAGGACTGGCACCAAAAAGGAAAAAAAAAGCTCACCAAAATCAAGAATATATATTGTCCAAGTAGTTTATATGCATGCATGAAAACAGAACAATGAAACTTGTTGAAATCATTTTTGAAGGGGTCTATGGAAAAGGGAATGATAGAGGAATGAGATTAATTGGGATACATCATATCCCAATTAATGTCACAGTGAACCCTCCCCCTTGCACAACTAATGTATACCAAAAAAGAAGACCTCATATCCATGAGTTAAAAAAAAGGATTTAATTGTGATCAGTTATTCCATTTAAACATTGAATAAGGCCTAGCACAGTAGCTTACACCTATAATCCTAGTAGGGAAGTAGACATCAGATGGATGATGTTTCAAGGACAGCCTAGAAAAAGTTAGTAAGACCCCATCTTAACCAATAATCCAGGTGCAGTGGCTCATGTTTGTGATTCTACCTATGCAGGAGATACAGGAAACATGATCATGTGATCCAAGGATATCATGGGGCAAAAACACAAACCCTATCTGAAAAATAATTAAGAGATAAAATATCCAGGGTGTGGCTAAAGTGGTAGAACACCTGTCTGGCAATGTCTGAGTCCCTGAGGTCCACAATAAAAAAATAAAATTATACACACACGTAAAGCATTAACACTATACAACTACAGAAAATAGTATATACAAGTCGGGTGCCAGTGGCTCATGCCTGTAATCCTAGCTACTCAGGAGGCTGAGATCTGAGTATTGAGTTTCAAAGCCAGCCCGGACACGAAAGTCTGTGAGACTCTTATCTCCAATAAACCACTAGAAAACCGGAAGTGGCGCTGTAGCTCAAGTGGTAGAGTGATGGCTTTGAGCTGTAGAGCGCAGGGACAGTGCCCAGGTCCAGAGTTCAAGCCTCACGACCAAAGGGGAGGGGAAAAAGTCAGGAAACAAAACACTAAAATATTAACAATGCTTAATTCTGACAGAAATACATGGGATTTCTTCTTTGTACTTATATATTTTTTTAATTCCTAAAAATTAAAATAAACTCAGGAAAATAAAACAGATCAAAATGGTAAGTAGTTACCTTTGAGTCATATTTTATATAATTTTTAAATGGTAAGTATACTGTTCTATATTGTCCAGTTTGATTACAATGAGTGTGGGGTTTTTTTGTGTGTTTTTGTGTGGGGGGGGGGGTATGATCATGGGGCTTGAACTCAAGATCTGGGCACTTTTGCTCAAGGTTAGTGCCCTACCACTCTGAGCTACAGCACCACTTCTAGTTTTTGAATAATTAACTTGAAATAAGAGTCTCATGGGAGGGACTGGGAAGGTGGCTCAGTGGTAGAGCACTTGCCTTGCATGCATGAAGCCCTGGGTTCGATTCCTCAGCACCACATAAGAAAAAAAAAAAAGCCGGAAGTGGCACTGTGGCTCAAGTGGTAGAGCGCTAGCCTTGAGCTGAAGAGCTGAGGGACAGAGCCCAGGCCCAGAGTTCAGGCCCCATGACCGGATCCCCCCCCCCAAAAAAAAAGAGTCTCATGGGGACTTTTCTGCCCTGGATGGCTTCAAACAGCAATTCTTAGATATCAGCCTCCGAGTAGCTGGGATTACAGGTCTGACCTGTAATCCTGTGTCTGGCTGTGTGTGTGTGTGTGTGTGTGTGTGTGTGTGTGTGTGTGTGTGTGTGTGTGTGTGTGTGTGTGTGTGTGTGTGTGTGTGTGTGTGTGTGTGTGTGTGTGTGTGTGTGTGTGTGTGTGTGTGTGTGTGTGTGTGTGTGTGTGTGTGTGTGTGTGTGTGTGTTACTTTTACAAAAACATTTCTTCCCTCCAAAAAACCGTATCTTTACAGGTCTGACCTGTAATCCTGTGTCTGGCTGTGTGTCTGGCTGTGTGTCTGGCTGTGTGTCTGGCTGTGTGTGTGTGTGTGTGTGTGTGTGTGTGTGTGTGTGTGTGTGTGTGTGTGTGTGTGTGTGTGTGTGTGTGTGTGTTACTTTTACAAAAACATTTCTTCCCTCCAAAAAACCGTATCTTTACAGGTCTGACCTGTAATCCTGTGTCTGGCTGTGTGTGTGTGTGTGTGTGTGTGTGTGTGTGTGTGTGTGTGTGTATGTGTGTGTATGTCTGTGTGTGTGTCTGTGTGTGTGTCTGTGTGTGTGTCTGTGTGTGTGTCTGTGTGTGTGTGTCCTGTGTCTGGCTCTGTGTGTGTGTGTGTGTGTGTGTGTGTTACTTTTACAAAAACATTTCCTCCCTCCAAAAAACCGTATCTTTAAAGAAGAGGCTGTCAGCCTCCTGCACATGGCATCTGGAGCCACAGTGAATTATGATACAAAAGTAAGCAAGTAAGGAAGACATCTACAGAAGAGATCACAAAAAGCAAGCAAATGGTTCTCTCCTGCATACGTGGTAACAGAAGACAAATTATTGTGGAAAAAAGCAGCTGATGTTGGAGGTGACATGTGACACTGCAGAGGACCCCTCACGTCTTCTGTGAAGTTGCTGCCTCTGATCATTACACAGCCTGTCAGTGGCTGCTACTTGACTGCTTTATGCAGTTATTTTTAAGTAGAACCCAAACAATGTCTTTCTGTCTTTTGATACTGTTGGTTTGAGTTTTAGTTTTTTGGAGACAGGGTCTGGCTATGTGGCCCAAGGACGGTCTTGAACTCCTGCCTCTGCCTCCTGAGAGCTGAGATGACAGTCCCGTTCCCATCCCTTCCTGTCTCTATACCTCCCTTGCAGCACGCTCAGTGAGTGACACTGCCAATGTAAACAGCTTAGAGAACTGCAGAGGGTAAGCTAACTAAAGATCTTGAAAGTATGATCTGCTGGTCAGGGAGTAAACTTTTCCAGTAACATTTATAGTTGTACTCAATTGCAGTACTGTGAGGTGCTGGGACATTTACAGGACACCTGCTTTGGCAAGCCTATTTTTGTTAAATGTAGCAAAGGATTTGTGTGCGTGCACGTGTGCACTTATCAGGGCTTTCATTCAGGGCTTTATGCTCGTACTTGGCCTTCTTGTTCTCAGTTGGCATGCTACAATACCATTTGAGCCACAATTCCAGCCCAGCAGGTGTAGAGTCTGGCAGGAGTGGAGGATTGAGTAATATAGTTAAGAATTCAGTGGAGAGATAGACTGAGGACAGCATGAGACAGTACTGGGAGAGGCTGGAGAAGAGATGACTGATAAAAATGCAGCCAAGAACTATGGGAAAAAGTAGTATATGAGTTCCAGGCAAGCATTATAGCTCTTGACCCATACTTACAGCTCTTTTGCTTATATTTTGTTTTTCAGATAGAGTCTCACTACGTTTGCCTAAGATGGCCTTGAACTCAATACTCCTACTTCAATAACTCCTGCCTCAACATCCAGAGCAGCTCAGATTACAGGAATATGTCACCATGTCCTTCCTTCTAGCCTTTCTGAATATGTGTATCTCTTGGGCAACCATTCGCTATGATGTTTTATTTCACATCTCCCCCCTTCCCACCATCTGAAAACACCTTCATGAATAAGAGTCATGAAATAATGATAGAAAAGTAGACATTGAAAATAAAATTGTCTTTAATAGAAACCACAGTTTATGTCTCTTATTTAAGATGGGGTCTGGGACAAACGGGCAAAACAAGTATTTGCAGTGAATAGTCATTTGAGTTATTACATTACCTTTTAATTTATCTTTAACGGTTTCTGATAAATGTTTTGTGAGCTGAGGCATTTCTTCTGGAGAGTATTCAGCATTTGTCAGCTCCTCCTTGAGCACAGCATGGATACAGTCTTTAACCACGGAGGGCCTGAACCTGATGAAACAATTCAGTAACAAGTGTCAGTAACTCCAAACCCCAACCTACCTGCATAACTTAACTTTCCTCGGGTGCTTGTCTGTCTGTTTGTTTTTGTTTAGTACTGGGGTTTGAACTCAGGCCCTTGTACTAGCTAAGAAAGCACTCTACTACTGAACCACATCTCTAGCCCTTTATTTTTTTTTTTTTTTTTTTGCACAGCTTTATTTCTTTTTCTGGTGGTTAATTGGAGATAAGAGACTCATAGACTTCAGTTTTTTTTGAGAGAGTCCTCCTTTTTTCCGAAGCCTGCACCTGGACCACAGTCCGCCTATATTATGCTTCCTGTCATAACTAGAATGACAGGCACATACTATAATTCCCAACTTCTTCTGTTGAGATAGACTCTAATAGACTTGTCTGCTCAGGCTATTCTGGAATAGCAATCCTCCCAATCTCAGCTTCCCAGATAGCTGGGATGACAGGAATGTACCACTATTCACAGTTATTAGTTGAGAAGGGGGTCTTATATGTATGTCTGGGTTGGCCTCAAAATGTAACCCTCCTGATTTCAGAGTTGGTAGGATTAGTTGTGAGCCACCAGTTTTTTACCTTCAGTACCCTTAAAACCTTCCTCTTTTTTGTATTTGTTCATTATAAAAATAATATAAAAGCCAGGTACCAGTACCAGTGACTCACACTAGTAACCCTCGCTACTACTCAGGAGGCTGAGATCTGAGAATCACAGTTCTAAGCTAAGGCAGGAAAGTCCATGAGACTTATTTCCAATTATGCATCAGAAAACCGGAAATGGTGCTATAGCTCCAAGTGATAGAATGCTAGCCTTGAAAGAAACAGCCCCCACTCCCTGAGTTCAAACCTCATAACCAACCAACCAAAAACAAAATAACAAAAAACAAAACCCATGGCACAGCCCAAACAAAAAAGAAATGCACTCATTACCTGACTTATGTAACTGTAACCCCTCTGTGCATCACCTTTATAATAATAAAAATTTTAATTTTTAAAACATAAAATTTTAGAAAGTAATATAAATAAAAATACCTCAGAACAAATCATATCTCAAATTCATATCTACAGCCTACAATACTCCTCATTTTAATACCAACACACTTCATCTGGATGTCAAACAGGATACCTTGAACAGATCTTTTCTCTCCCCTAGACTGGGTCTATCTCAGAAATGTAAGTCAAGCTGGGCACAGTGGCTCAAGCTTATAACCCTAGCTACAAAAGAGGCAAGGGACACCATGAGCTGAGGCCAGTGACTGAGCAAGGTGGTGTGTGTCTATTTATCCTAGCTATGAGGGAAGCACAATGGCTAGGCCCAGTGACGAACATCTGTCATCACAAAGTACAAGTCACAAAGTACAAGTTGGAGGACTGCACCCCAAGGCACTTGGGCATAAAGTAAGACCCTGCATTGAAAATAACCAAAGCACAAAAGGGGCTAGAGATTTAGCTCAAGTGGTAGAGCACTTGCCTATAGAAAAGAAAAAAAGAGAGAAAGAGAGAAAGGAATAGTAAGTCAGGTGTCAGGGGCTCACAGCTGTAGCCCCAGGAGGCTGAGATCTGAGGATTTCAGTTCAAAGGCAGCCCAGGCAGGAAAGTTCTTGAGACTCTTATCTCCAGTTAGCCACCAAAAAGCTGAAAGTGGAGGAAATTGGAAGTTGCAAAAAAATACAAGCAAGAATGTAAGGGCCAGAGTTGACACTCTAGTAGTGGCACAAGAAGAAGAAAAGAAATGGACACCCAATTCTCCCATTTTCCCAAGTCACTGATTGCCTTTCATCCCTGCCAGACAAAACTCCCACAAGAGCTAGGATTATTATTTTTTTTGGTGCCAGTCCTGGGGATTGAACTCAGGGCCCAGGCACTGGCCCTTAGCTTTTTCACTCAAGGCTGCTGCTCTACCACCTGAACCACACCTCTATGTCCACCTTTATTGGTAGTTAATTGGAGATAAGAGTCTCAAGGACTTTCCTACCCTGACTGACTTCAAACCACAGTCCTCAGATCTTAGCCTCATGAGTAGCTAGAATTATAGGCATGAGCCACCAGCACCCAGCTGAGAGATGGGTTTTTATTTTCTTGGTAATACTAGGGACTAAACCCTTATGTGTACTGGGTAGGTGGTCTTCCACTTGAGGAGTGCCTCCAGAGCTTTTGTTTGTATTTTGTCTTTGAGAAAATTTGGTCATTACCTTTTCCCAGCCTGGCCTCAAGCTCAAGATTCTCCTGCCTCAGCCTCCAGAGTAGCTAGAATTAAAGGTATGTACCACCAAGCACAGAAGAATTTTGTTCATTTACATTGCCATTTCCAAAAAAATAAAAACCCTAGTACAATAAGTAGTGGTACTGGGGTTTAAACTCAGCTCCTCAGGTTCTTTACTGATGAGCCACATCTCCACCCCAAGTAAATGAGCTATTAAATTAAGACAAATGGAAAATGCTTCTTGTAATTCCACTACTCTATAACATCATTAGCATACTGGTTGAATTTATTATACATTATAACCTTACGTTCCTTTCCAAGGCTGTTTCTTCCATGAGTTGATATGTCTAACATTATGAGGTTATCAGAATATTTCAAGTTTTATACTTGAAGTTTTGAATGCAGTTTGACATTTGGTAGTACTTGTGTCCCTTAGTATATCTATGTTTTCTTTGGAAGTGGTACTGTGGCTCAAGTGGTAGAGCACTAGGCTTGAGCACAAAGAGGCTCAGAAACAGCACCCAGGTCCTGAGTTCAAGCCCCAGGACCAGAAAAAAAATCCACCTAAAATATTTTCTTTGCTCTCTGTCTTGGTCATTCTCATATAGGAACTTTAGAATCATCAACAAATTTATAAGTTATTTGGGGGATCAGGAATGTGGCTTAGTAGTAGGGTGCTTGCCTAGCATGCATGAAGCACTGGGTTTGGTTCCTCAGTACCACATAAACAGAAAAATCTGGAAGTGGGAGCAAAAGAAGCTCAGGGACAGTGCCCAGGCCTGAGTTCAAGCCCCTGAGTTCAAGAACTGGCAAAAAAAAAAAAGATATTTGGAGCACAGTGACAGAGTGCTTGCTTAGCAGTCACGTGAGGCCCTGAGTTCAATCTCCAGCAACACACACACACACACACACACACACACACACACACACACACACACACACACACAAATAAATCCACAATTTTGTCTGTTCAAAATGAGAATGAGGGAGCCAGGCACCGATGGCTCATACCTGTAATCCTAGCTACTCAGGAGGCTGAGATCTGAGGATCACTGTTCAAAGCCAGCCCAGGCAGGAAAGTCCATGAGGCTCTTATCTCCAATAAACCAGTCAAAAAACTGGAAGTGGTGCTGTGGCTCAAGCAGTAGAGCACTAGCCTTGAGATGAAGAGCTGAGGGGCAGTGCCCAAGCCCAGAGTTCAAGCCCCACAACTGACCAAAAAAAGAGAGACAGAGACAGAGACAGAGAGACAGAGACAGAGAGACAAAGAGACAGAGAGAGAGAATGTGGGAGCTGGGAAGGTGGCTCAGTGGTAGAGTGCTTGCCTTGCATGCATAAGGCCCTGAGTTCAACTCCTTAGCACCACATAAGCAGAAAAAGCAAGAAGTTGCACTGTGGCTCGAGTGGTAGAGCACTAGCCTTGAGCTGAAGAGCTGAGGGACAGCACCCAAGCCCAGAGTTCAGGCCCAGGACCAACCAAAAAAAAAAAAAAATGAGAATGAGGTCTTCTCATTCACAAACATACTATAGTCTTTTCCTTAAGCTGTTCAGTTCTCCATAAAATGTTTAAAGTGTATATGTAGTCATAGGATTATTCTTACATAAAATATGTGTTGTTAATCTTGTTCTGCACTATCTTACAACAGGAACACATTAAAATATCATTCTATGCATTTAGAGCCTTTAATCAAGATGACTGAAAGCATTTTTTTATACTGGGGCTTGAACTCTGGGCCTGGGCACTATCCCATTGCCTTTTGCTCAGGGCGAACCACTTGAACCACAGCTCCTCAACCCAGTTTTTGGTGGGTAATTGTAGATATGGCTGTCAAGGACTGTCCTGCTGGCTTTAAATCAAGACCCTCAGATCTCAGCCTCTTGAATAGTTAGGATTACAGATGTCAGCCACCAGAACCCAGCCGGCTGCCTTTTATGTCCATTTTATTCATGAAAAAAGTGCTGTATGAAATGATTATTATAAACAACCAAAGTTCCTGGTTTCTAATACTTATCTGGTTTCTAACAACAGAGGACAAGCTTGGAGCGTTGTTTTTTTTTTAAATCTTTTTCTCTTGTAAAGAGGTCGCGATCGATCCTACAGACCTAGCTGTCTGCCCTCTTCCCACAGTATGTCAGCATGGCAGTCTAAAGGATGCGCACATATATACAGGTCCAATGCCAAGACTACGTGCATTCTGATACAGATGTGCACATGAGAACCCTAGGAACACTGCGTCCCAAAACGCATTTTTTTTTTCTGCTTCTACGCTATCCATTTCCCTTCCCCATTGCGAACGTTGTCTTAGAGATCAACCATTCCTGTGGCACCAGAATAAGATTTTTCCTGCACCCTAACCAGGGACCCACTCCTCTACTGCCCCCTGCAGCCCGCTAGTCAGACATCGGGTCGGAGGCGGCCCCGCCCCCTCGCTTCCACACCCGACTCCGCCCACTCCACCCCTCCTCTTCCCCTCGGGAATAGCCCCGCCCAGTCCCCCGCCCACATACACACTGACTCCGCCCAGTCCTTCCCATCCCTGCTCTCTGCCGGTTCCAGCCCCGCCCAGACTCCGCCCAGTCCTCCACGCCCTGCGGGCAGTAGCCACGCCCACTCTCCGCCCCACCCCACCCGGCCTCTGACCCCTGACCTCCCGAACCCAGCCCCAAACCCTCGTGCTCCCCGTCCAAACTCGGTAATCTCTGCGTGCCAGTCGCCACAACCTGTGGTCGCCCCTCGCCACGTCGCATCTACTACTCGCCTTTGCTGGAAAATGGGCCTCAGGATATATGTGTTCTCGGACTCCGCTGCATTCTTCTCAGCCTCCGGCGCCCCGTCGCTCAAAGAGAGGGATGTTCCCACTACGAAGGACGGGCGACTCGCCATGGTCAGGACGCCGGGGCCGGGTGCACACCGTCTGGAAGGCCCGGCCGGTTGCGGCGTCGCCAGGGAAACAGGCCCCGCCCTTGGTCCTCACGTGACCCGGCTATGAGTTTCGCAGCCACTCGGGGAGCGGCGGGCTTTCACCGGGCCTGCACGGCGCCTGCGCAGCTGATGCAGGGCCGGAGTGGCGGCCTGTGCTTCATGCCAGGCCTTTGGCCTTGTTGCGCCTACGGAGCTCTGGAACACGCCTGATCTCTTAGAAATACTCATGGAACCTGAAGCGCTTAGAGTTTAAGAAATTTGACCCCGATACTCTATTCTAAGGGTCTCCCGTAGACCCAACCTAGCATGCCTTTTTTTTTTCTTCCTTGTATGAACAAAGGACGTACATATAGGTGTCCTGTAATCCCAGCACTCAGGGTGTTGAAGCAGGAGAAAACAGGAGTTCGAAACCTGGTGCCTTTGGCTAACACCTACTCAGCTACTCAGCTGGCATCCAGAGGATCATGGTTTTAAGTCAGCCAGTGCAGAAATATGAACCAGTAAAAGGTTGGGCAGGGGGCGTGGCTGAAGTGAAGTACCAGCTGAGCAGGAAAACCAAGTGAGAGACCCCGAATTCAAGCCCTGGTATAGACAGAGGAGAGGTGGGAACAGAGTGTATGTGAATGAAAGTCTAACCTGGGCTACATTGCAGGGCCATATCTAAAAAAGCACCTTTCGTTGGCCCTGTGTTAGAAGTCTGTAGGTCCTGGCCTCTTTTGAAAAGAATATCCTCCAATATCCAGGCATCCCTTGATAACCTTCTTTCTGTTGGCTGTATTTGTTGCCTGAAGTGGTTGGTGATGGCTTCAGGGAGGTCTCGGAAAAGAAAGGCTCTGCCTGGTGGTTAGGGAATGTGGCTCCAGAGCTGGAAATAGGGCTTAGTGGTAGGGTGCTTGCCTAGCACGCATGAAGCCCTGGGTTCGATTCTTCAGTACCACATAAACAGAAAAGGCCAGAAGTGGCACTGTGGCTCAAGTGGTAGAGCGCTAGCCTTGAGCAAAAGCTCAGGGACAGTGTGTCTAAGCCCTGAGTTCAAGCCCCAGGAAGGGGCTGGGGGAAGGTGGGGAGCTGAAAACGAGCACGATTACTGCTCTGACATCAATAGTATTTATGGGGAAAGTAAGTTGGAAAATTGCCTCTATATACTTTTTGTGTGTGCTTTTTTATTCAAGGCTAATGCTCTACCACTTCAGCCCCAGCTCCACTTCTGTTTTGGGGGGTACTTAATTGGAGATAAGAGTCTCACGGGTTTTTCCTGCCCAGGCTGACTTTGAAGCATAACCCTCAGATCTCAGCCTCCTGAGTAGCTAGGATTACAGGCCTGAGCCACCTGCGCCCAGCTTCTTTTTTCTTATAAGTGTACCAATCCTCCCAGGCACTGGAGGCACTGGTGGCTCACACCTGTAATCCTAGCTACTCAGGAGGCTGAAACTTGTGAATCGAGGTTCAAAGCCCTCCTGGGTAGAATAGTCCATGAAACTCTTTTTTTTGGGGGGTCCGGTTGTGGGGCCTGAACTCTGGGCCTGCACGCTGTCCCTCAGCTCTTCAGCTCAAGGCTAGCGCTCTACCACTTGAGCCACAGCGCCACTTCCGGCTTTTTTCTTTTTGCTTATGTGGTGCTGAGGAATCAAACCCAGGGCCTCAGGCATGCAAGGCAAGCACTCTACCACTGAACCACCTTCCCAGCCCTCCATGAAACTCTTACCTCCAATAAACTACTCAAAAAAAGCCAGAAGTGATGCAGTGGCTCAAGTAGTAGAGTACTACCTTGAGTAAAAGAAGATCAGGGATAGCACTCAGGCCCAGAGTTCAAGCCCTGGGTCCAGCAATACCAATCCTGTCAGATCAGAATTCCACTTGTGGCCACATTTTACCTTTATTATGCTAACAACCCTATCTTCAATATTAGGGTTTAGGGCTTCATTCTGTGAATTCGAGAGTACGCAATTCAATACAAAACAACTAATTGAACTTGAATTTAAAAATAGATCAGGTGCTGAATATGTATTAGCCCTACCTGTATGCTTTGGACTAACAAGTTCATTATCTTCTAGGAGCCTCAACTCCTCTATTTGTAACAATGCTGCTCTTGATGGGGTTGTTGAGGGGCTGAAATGAGATCATGGCTGGAGAATACCTTGTAAGTGGAATTCTAGGCCAGAGCACCTACTCTGGGGTTTCCAGTAGGGCAAGTCTGCCCATTTGCCCTAACACATCAAATAAAGAGACAAGAGGTGAAGGGCAAGAGAAAAATGATTTATTACATGGTCTGTCCACACCATGAGAAGTGGCAAGGAAAGCACTTCAACCCATCTTCAGGGTATACTCATGAGTTACCCATTTACATAGAGGAAAAGTTGAGGCTGGGGTGAAGTATGCATAATTCATCAGACCAGGGCAGATAGAATATGGCCTGCTTGACCATTATTTCACACCCCATTCTATAAGGAGTTGCAAAGTTGTTGGCAACATTGTCACTTAAGGGGAGAAATTGGACTCTCAGGAGATGATTTTTCCTGCTCCAGGGTGCAGCCTCATCGCCCTTCCTCACGTCGAGGTAAAGCTAGCCTGAGAGTTTCTGCTGTTTCTTGGGAATCATTTTGGCCCTGGACTAAAGGTATTATCCATCAGTCCTGTCTTTTCTGGAATTTAAGGTAACTATAGAAGAGAGAGATTCAAAGCAAAGTAGATACAAAATGGAGACTAGCTTTTTCTTGTTTTTATTTAATTTGTGGGCCCAAGGAAGGAATCAGTGGTTTTCAAAAGAGTAGGTGTTGTTGCTTGAGGCTACCAGGACTTGAACTCAGGGCCTCAAACTCTCCTTTGATTTTCTTACTCCTAGCTATTGTTCTACCACTTGAGCTGTGTCTTCAGCAGCTTTTTGCTGTTTTTTGGGGGGGTCTTTTTCAAGATGGAATCTCACAGACTTTTTTACCTGGTAAACCTCCTGAATAGCTAGCATTACAGGCATATGACACTGGTGCTTGGCTAGGAAAAGCAGTTTGTAAGTATCTGTTACAACATTAATATACCTATACAACATTAATACATTTTCACTGTTGTTCATTATATATAATGTGACTTTAAATAAATTGTTTAATTCATGCTACATGCAAGGAATTATCATTGTCATCATCTCTACAGGAATACCTAAAAGGGAAGCTTGTTGGCAACTCCATTCCCACTACTTGCAGAAAGGGTACCAGGTGGCTCCGACACAAACAGCAGTGTGTGACGCAGCATGACCATCACTTCTCACAGAGGCTGCAGAACAGGCTGAGGAAGCTGTTGATGAAATGAATGACCCCCAGGAGAAGCTGGAGGAGGCTGATGCCCAGCAGGATGGAGAAGAAGGACACATGCCAAATGACAGCCTTAGAGGGCTCCAGACAGACAGAACTCCAGAGCGAACGGTCATACAGGTAATTCCTATTCCAAAAAAAGAAGGAAGCCAGGGGTGGAAAATCAAGTAAGAAAAGCCAAACAGGAAACCCAATAGAAAGTGAGGGCTTCCAGACACCAGTGGTCCACACATGTAATCTTAGCCATTCAGGAGGCTGGGATCTAAGGATTAGTATTCAAATCCAGCTTAAGGCTGGAAAGTCCACGAGACTCTTATCTCCAATTAACCATCAAAAATCCAGAAGTGGCCCTGTGGCTCAAGTTGTAGAGTGCTAGCCTTGAACAGAAAAGCTCAGGGACAGCACTCAGGTCCTGAGTTCAGGCCCCAGGAAAGTGAAAGAGAAAGAGAGAAAGAGGACTGGGAAGGTGGCTCAGTGGTAGAGCTCTTGTCTTGCATACATGAGGCCCTGGGTTCGATTCCTCAGCACCACATAAGCAAAAAGGAAAAAGCCAGAAGTGGCGCTGTGGCTCAAGTGGTAGAGTGCTAGCCTTGAGCTGAAGAGCTGAGGGACAGCACCAAGGCCCAGAGTTCAGGCACCACAACCGGACCTAAAAAACAAACAAAGAAAGAAAGAGAGAAAGAGAGAAAGAAAGAAAGGAAGGAAGGAAGGAAGGAAAGAGGGAATGAAGGAAGGAAAGAAAGAGAGGGAAGGAAGGAAGGAAGGAAGGAAGGAAGGAAGGAAGGAAGGAAAGAAGGAAGGAAGGAAAGGGAAGGAAGGAAGGAAAGGGAAGGAAGGAAGGTAGGTAGGGAAGGAAGGAAGGAATGGAGGGAAGAAAGGAAGGAATGGAGGGAAGGAAGGAATGGAGGGAAGGAAGGAAAGAAAGAGAGAAAGAGAAAGAAAGGAAAGAAAGAAAGAAAGAAAGGAAAGCTGGAAAGATGAAAGAGAGGGAAGGAAAGAAAAGGAGGGAGGGAGGGAAGAAGGGAGATTGTAGAGGCCATCCTGGCTCCGATCCCAGGATTAGGAAATTATTTTGGTCCTCAGAAGCATGAGATTCAAACATCTGTGACCAGAAGAGTTTGTAGACCATCTGTGTGCCATTTTGTCTCTGAAGACTGCAAGTCCAGGTCTCCACTCACATACCTGTTATACAGGTCTTTGAAAGGGTAGCCATATTTCCAGGCTTGTGTCTGATTGAAGGACGAGACATCAAACATGCAGAAAGGACCATCTTTCAATGCTACTCCAGAGGTGATAAAGGAAATCAAGGCTCCAAGCAAAGCCAGGACACTTGATAGCAAAGCAATGAGCATCTGCAGGGCAAGAGGAAACAGAACTGACACAGGCTGCTGTTAGGTGGCTTGTTGGATAATCTGGATAGGTCTAACCCTGCTTGTGACACCAGAAATTCTCCCACCCTGTCATGGAGAAGGTGAATAATTTTACTCACACCTTTTTATGTGTGTGTGTGCCAATGCTGGGGTTTGAACTCAGAGCCTGGACACTGTCCCTTAGCGTTTTTGCTTAAGGATGGCACTCTGCCACTTGAGCCACACCTCCACATCTGGCTTTTTTGTTGATTAATTGGAGTTAAGAGTCTTGAGGATTTTCCTGTCTTGGTTGATTTTGAACCTCAATCCTCAGATCTCAGACTCTTGAGTAGCTAAGATTACAGCTGTGAGCCACCAGTGCCAAGCTACCAACATAGTCTTTAGATCATGACTGATAGGTAGCTGATGAGGGCTCCCTGGATAGAGCCAAGAAATTGAGACCCTGTGTATAACTACTTAATAGATATTTTTTAAAATATAAGCACTTACAGGGGTGGGAAAGCGGCTCAGTGGCAGAGTGCTTGCCTCACATGCATGAGGCCCTGGGTTTGATTCCTCAGCATCACATAAACAGAAAAAGCTGGAAGTGGCGCTGTGGCTCAAGTGGTACAGTGCTAACCGTGAGCTGAAGAGCTGAGGGACAGCGCCCAGACCCAGAGTTCAGGCCCCACAGCCGACAGAAAATAAAATAAAAAGTACTTTCTAAAAATATAAATACAAGAAGGAAAAGGAGGAGGAGGAAGAGGAGGAGAAGGAAGAAGAGTAGGAGGAGGAGGAGGAGGAGGAGGAGGAGGAGGAGGAGGAGGAGGAGGAGGAGGGAGAGGGGAGAATCTGGCGCTTACATTCCAACAGGGAGCACTCATGCTGAAGCAGCAACATCGCCAGCCCATCATGGAGATGAGGGCAGCTGCAGTGAGAACCTGGGGAGGAGAGAAGAATGTTCAGGAGACAGTTGATTCTGGATGCTAAGATCACCCAACCAGTATGGCTGGAAGCCACAATTCAGGAGGCCTTGACAAGTCTTCCAGTCCTTTTAAGGGTCTGTGTCCCAAGACCAGCTTGTTGGAATAGGCTATTTATTTTTTATTTTTTATTTTTTTTGTCCGTGGTGGGGCTTGAACTCTGAGCCTGGACACTGTCCCTGAGCTCTTCAGCTCAAGACCAGAGCTCTACCACTTGAGCCACAGCGCCACTTTCAGTTTTTTGGTGCTAATTGGAGATAAGAGTCTCTTGGACTTTCCTGCTGGGGCTGGCTTTGAACCGTGATCCTCAGATCTCAGCCTCCTGAGTAGCTAGGATTACAGGCCTGAGCCACCGGCACCCAGCTTTGATTTTTTTTTTTTTAATTAAAGAACTGGGTACCAGTGGCTCACCCCTGTAATCCTAACTACTTAGGAGACTGAGGCTAAGATCTGAGGATTGGGGTTCAAAACTAGCCCTGGGCTGGGAAGGTGGCTCAGTGGTAGAAAGCTTGCCTTGCATGTGTGAGGCCCTGAGTTCGATTCCTCAGCACCACATAAGCAAAAAGAAAAAAGCCGGAAGTGGCGCTGTGGCTCAAGTGGTAGAGCGCTAGCCTTGAGCTGAAGAGCTGAGGGACAGTGCGCAGGCCCAGAGTTCAGGCCCCATGACCGGACCCCCAAAAAAAAGAAAGAAAGAAAAACTATACCAGCCCTGGCAGGATAGGATATGAGATTCTTATCTCCAATAAACTATCAAAAAGAAAAAAAAAAAGCCAAAAGTAGAGCTGTGGCTCGAGTGGTAGAGCTCTAGCCTTGAGCAAAAGAAACTCAGGAACAGCACCCAGGCCCTGAGGTCAAGCCTCAAGACCAGCATCAAAAAAAAAAAAAAGCAACACATTTCCCCTACAACCCCCTAGGTCTACCCATGAGGGATATTTTGGGAATTCACACCCAGAAGACCCAAGACACTTACCATGAGGCCTCCTCCCCAAAGTCCAGAGCCCAGCATGGCATGCCTGCCGATGAGGCCCCTCAATAGGTAGCTCACATCCCAGTTAGGAAAGAGGAGTGCCACGTTGGCCCCGGCAGCAAACAGGGCTGCAGTCCCAAGGCTTAGCCCCAGGATGCGGGAGCAGGTTCGGGAGCAGCCCATCAAGCAGGTGGACGACAGCATCTTGGAACTGGTGAAAGAGTCAGGATGTAGCACAGGATGGAGGCAGCCCAGAGCACATCATGCAGTGAGGGACTGTTACCACGAGAATGAAGTCAAGAAGAGCTGAGGAGCTGCTCAAACACCATGCTCCTTATACATCTACTCCAATGAATAAGCCTAACTACTCTTTTTCCTACCACCCCCTTTCACACACTCCTGCCATCACACACACACACACACACACACACACACACACACACACACTGCATTTCATCATTTCTATTTGGCTAAAAGGAAAAGAAAAAAGAAATAAAAGTGCGATCATGATGTCATTTCTTGGTACCTCTAGCCAATGTTATCCTCATTGCCAATCCAGTGAAATAAGAAAATAAAAAGAATGGCTTCTCAGCCTTTTGGCTAACATCAGTTATAGGATCTGTTCTTTTCTGCTTATATCCTCTCTTCAAGGACAAAATAGTAGATGGCTTTTGGATCAAAGAGAAGAACTAGGAGTTTCTCCATCTACTCCATGAGAATGGTGCACCCCCTTGAGGAATTTTTTTGGGGGGGGCAGTTGGTCGTGGGGCTTGAACTCCGGGCTTGGGCGCTGTCCCTCAGCTCTTCAGCTCAAGGTTAGCGCTCTACCACTTGAGCCACAGCACGACTTCCAGTTTTCTAGTGGTCTATTGGAGATAAGAAGCTTAAGGCTTTTCCTGCCCAGGCTGGCTTTGAACCGTGATCCTCAGATCTCAGCCTCCTGAGTAGTTAGGATTACAGGCGCTAGCCACCAGCACTTGGCAAGGAATTGTTTGTAAAGAAAGACGAGAAACGAGAAGAAGCAAAAGTTTCAGGAGTACACTTCTGTAATTCTGTAAGCTACCTGACAATCCTGAGAAGGATTTTGAGTTCAAAGCCAGTCTGCACTATATAGCAAGATTCTGTCTCAAATAAAACAAAATACATGAAGACAAGAGAGAGAAAAAGTAGCATTGCCTTTATTCACAGATAACATGATCATATATGTAGAAAATCCTAAACAGCCTGGTGCTAGTGTCACATCTATAATCCTAGCTACTCAGGAGATTAAGATTAGAGGATCACAATTCGAAGCCAGCACAGGCAGGAAAGTCCATGAAACTCTTGTATTGTATTGTATTGTATTGTACTGGTAATATACAGAGGGGTTACAGTTACATAAATAAGGTAATGAGTACATTTCTTGTTGAAAATTGTTACTCCCTCCCTATTTTTCTCCCACTTTCCCTCCCCTCCATGAAACTCTTATCTTCAGTTAAGCATCAAAAAAGCTGAAAGTGGAGCTGTGGCTCCGGTAAGCACAGGGACAACACCCAGGTCCTGAATTCAAGCCCAAGACCAGGAAAAAAAATCCTAAGCAGTGTGTCAAAAGCTATTAAAATATGTTTGTTCAGTCAAGGTTATAAAAGACAAATGTTGGAAGTGGCGCTGTGGCTCAAGGGGTAGAGCGCTCGCCTTGAGCTGAAGAGCTGAGGGACAGCGCCCAGGCCCAGAGTTCAAGCTCCACGACCGACCTAAAAAAATAAAAAATAGGGCTGGGAAGGTGGCTCAGTGGTAAAGAGCTTGCCTTGCAATGCATGAGGCCCTGGGTTCGATTCCTCAGCACCACATAAGCAGAAAAAGCCGGAAGTGGCCCTGTGACTCAAGTGGTAGAGCGCTTGCCTTGAGCTGAAGAGCTGAGGGACAGTGCCCAGACCCAGAGTTCAGGCCCCACAACCGGCGAAAAATAAATAAATAAATAAATAATAAAAATAAAGACAAATGTTTATCTATTTCAATTTAGAAGTAATGACAAAGTTAAATAGAAATATTAAAGATATCATTTACAATAACATAAATATTCATGAATGCCTATAACAAAATAGTATACATGTCTGTGTAAGAAATTGCCAAGAAAAATTAAAGAAGGCTTAGATAATTGAAAAGACATACCATGTTTCAAAAATAAAAATATGGGAGGGGGGGATGGGAAGGGATGTTAACGGGAAACAAAGGAGGAGGCAACAATGCTTGATAAAATGTACTCATGGGGCTGGGAAGGTGGCTCGGTGGTAGAGCGCTTGCCTTGCATGCATGAGGCCCTGGGTTCGATTTTTCAGCACTACATAAGCAGGAAAAAAAAAGCCGGAAGTGGCACTGTGGCTCAAGTGGTAGAGCGCTGGCCTTGAGCTGAAGAGCTGAGGGACAGCGCCCAGGCCCAGAGTTCAGGCCTCACGACCAGACCCCCCCCCCAAAAAAAAAAAAGATATGTACTCATTACCTTGTTCATGTAATTGTAACCCCTCTATACAGTATTTTCACAATTTAAATAATAAATAAATACATGCTGGGCACCGGTGGATCACACCTGTAATCCTACCTACTCAGGAAGCTGAGATCTGAGGATCGAGGTTTAAAGCTAGCCCAGTCAGTAAAGTCCAAGAGACCCTTATCACCAATTAACACCAGAATACTGGAAGTGGTGCTGTGGTGCAAGTGGTAGAGCACTTACCTTGAGCTGAAGAGTTGAGGGACAGTGTCCAGGCCCAGAGTTCAAGCCCCATGACCGACCAAAAAATAAGTAAAAATTAAAATGCGGACAATACAAAAATAAAATACAAACGAGGCTGAAAGAACTCAAGAGGCAAAGAAAGCACTTGCCTAGAATGTGCAAGGGTAGAATCACAAAACATAAAGACGATTCAAAAGGAAATGAAAAAGCAAATAGAAAATATTCACAGTACATATTTTGTATCATGAATGCATGCTCATCTGACAAAGGATTTATATCTAAAATACATAAATTGTAAAAAGACAAACTTAGCTTTAAATGGGAAAATATTCTAACAAATACTTCATTTTGCATAAAAAGATATATATGTGAAAACTAAGAACATGAAAAGATGTGTAACATCATTAACATGGGGAAATATGAATTAAATCAAAAAACAGCATATGTAGGAGCATAGACTTGTAGTTCCAGTTATTCAGAAGGTTCAAATAGGAAGGTAACTTGCACCCAGGAGTGGAAGATCAGCCTGGGCAACATGGTGAGATCCTTCTTTTTTTTTTTTTTGGGTCTGGTCATGGGGCCTGAACTCTGGGCCTGGGCGCTGTCCCTCAGCTCTTCAGCTCAAGGCTAGCGCTCTACCACTATGAGCCACAGCACCACTTCCGGCTTTTTGCTTTTTGCTTATGTGGTGCTGAGGAATCGAACCCAGGGCCTCGAGCATGCAAGGCAAGCACTCTACCACTGAGCCACCTTCCCAGCCCGTGAGATCCTTCTTAAAACAATAGTCTTAAGACAGGTGCTGGTGGCTCATGCCTACCCTGCTAGCTACTCAGGAGGCTAAGATCTGAGGATCATAGTTCAAAGGCAACCTGGGCAGACAAATCTGAAAGATTCCTTTCCTCAGTTAATCAGCAAGTCAGGAAATAGAAGTGTGTTTCAAATGGTAGAGTACCAGCCTTAAGCAAAGAAGCCAAGCAAAAACAGAGGACACATACATACACAATAGTCTTAGTAGAATAAATATGTTATATCCATGTAGCTAAATGCTATTACTAGCCAATAGAAGTTAATAAACTGCTAGGCACCGGTGGGTCACACCTGTAATCCTAGCTACACAGGAGGCTGAGATCTGAGGATCTCGGTTTGAAGCAAGCCTGGGCACAAAAGTCTGTTAGACTCTTATCCCCAATAAACTACTTGGAAAAAGCCCAAGTGGTGCTGTGACTCTAGTAGTAGACCACTAGCCTTGAGCAAAAGCAGCTCAGGAAATGGCGCCCAGTCCCTGAGCTCAAGCCTCAGGACTAGCAAAAAAAAAAAAAAAGTATAAACCATTGATACAGATAACAACATGAGTGAATCACAAAGCACCATCTTTTTCTTTTTGTCAGATGTGGGGCTTGAACTCAGGGCCTAGGCACTGTCCCTGAGCCTCTGTACTCAAGCCTAGAGCTCTACCACTTAAGCTACAGCTCCACTTCTGGTTTTTGAGCAGGGGCTTTTTTGCTCAGGCTAGCTTCCAACCAAAACCCTCCATCTTAGCCTCCTGCATAGCTAGGATTACAGGGTGAGCCACTGACACCTGGCTCAAAGCACTATCTTAAGTGGGAAAAAGGTGAGAAACAAATACTACTTAGAATATGATTCTATGTGAAATTCTAGAGAAGGCAAAACTAGTAACAGAAAGCAAATCACTGTCAGGGCCTGAGACTGGGAGAAAGTCAAGAGGTTAGTCAGCCACCAATGGTTCACACTTATAATCCAAGGTACTCAAGAGGCTGAGCTCTGAGGATCGTAGTGCAAAGCCTGCCTGGGCAGGAAAGTCTATGAGCCGCTTATAACTAATAAACTATTCAGAAGAAGCTGAAAGTGGTGCTGTGGCTTAAGTGGTAGAGTACTAGCCTTGAACACAAAGAGGCTCAGAGACAGTACCTAGTCCCTGAATCCAGGCCCCAGGACAGGTTAAAAAAAAGGCAAGAGGTTTTGCAGGAGTTACACCACAGCAAAGTAGCAGAGCCAGGTTTCATTTGCATTAAAAGTTTGTTTTTTTAAGTGTTATGCCCTGTTATTCACTGGCCATAATCTCCCTGGATCCTTTCATCTTTGCTTACCTGTATCTGCTGACAAAAGTCCTGGTGGAAGACAAGGTAGAGAAAGCCACGCTCCTCAAAGTGAGCCTTCCTTCCTGCAGCCGGGCAAGATTCCTTGCAGCCAGACCTGCAAGCCCCTTTCAGACTCTTTCAAGAGGGCCAGAGAAGCTATTTATAGGGAGAAATCACTCCAAATGTGGGCCCACATGCCACCACCCACAGGTCTCCATTGAAGAAGCTTCCTGTCCCCAGAGGGCCCTCTCCTTATGAGCCATCCTCTGCTCATTTTCATGTGACTTCAAGGAAAGAAACAGGGGGCAGAGCTCACTGTCTTAATGAGTCACTGGATGCTCCCATGAGAAACCCCTCACCCCTTTGTGCCAGTATTAGAGCTTGAACTCAAGGCCTGGCTCTGTCCCTGAGCTTTCTGCTCAAGCCATTGCTCTACCACTTGAGCCACAGCTCTACTTCTACCTTTGTGGTGATTAATTGGAGATCTTTTTTTTTGCTACTTTTGTTTTCTTTTTGTCTTGTTTATTCATTTATATGTCATTGGGAGTATAAGGGGAGGCACAGAAATGGAATGATAAAGGTGAGCAAATGCAGCGGTGGTACTCACTAGACATTCTGTTGAAAATGAACTATACAACTTGTGGGTAGGGATGGGAGGGCAAAACTGGGAGAAAGTGAAAGAAGGGGTGACAGTATCCAAAAGGAACTCTTTGCCTGATTTATGTAACTGTAACCCCTCTCTTTTCAGCATTTTCAGATAAAAATAGTTTCTTTTAAAAAAGTCTCAAGGACTTTCCTTCTAGGGCTGGCCTTGAAACTGCAATCATCAGATCTCAGTCTCCCGAATAGCTAGGACTATAGGCATGAGCCACCAGCTCCCCACCCCCCCGACCCCTATCTCTTTTGCCCTACACTTTTTGCTCCTACCTCCTCACAGAATCCAGGCCCTGTGGTAGAACAGCTGTTCCTTCTCACTTTCTTTTTTTCTTTTTCTTTTTTGTCGGTCGTGGGGCCTGAACTCTGGGCCTGGGTGCTGTCCCTCAGCTCTTCAGCTCAATGTTAGCGCTCTACCACTTGAGCCACAGCGCCACTTCTGGCTTTTTCTGCTTATGTGGTGCTGAGGAATTGAACCCAGGGCCTCATGCATGCAAGGCAAGCTCTCTACCACTGAGCCACCTTCCCAGCCCCCTTCTCACTTTCTTTACTTTGCCTCAGTGAACCATAATGCTGCCTGGCTTCTGGACTAACCTTCTGACTTTCATGCAAGGCCCAGGGCAGCATGCTCTTGTACCTATCCCAGCAAACCACTGCTATATGCATGGGAGACAGCTTTGACAAGTTCCTACTTAAGAGCTAATTCCATGAAGGATAATGAAAGGACAAAGGTTGGACAAATGAAGAAGTGTTACTCACTAGACACTACACTGAAAATGAGCTATACAACGTGGGCGGGGATGGGAGGGGAAAACCAGGAGTGAGGGAAGGGGTAACACTTCAAAAAGAAATGTACTCATTAGCTGATTTGTGAAACAGTAACCCCTCTGTATATCACGTTTATAGCAACAATAAAAAAAAAAAAGAAAAGTTTTTAAAAAGAACTAATTCACACTTCCTCAGCAAAGACGTTCCTGATTTCCTCAGAGTCAGGCACATCTTTTTCTCTGTTCCCACTGGATTGTAAAATTTCCATTTCATGGAAAACAATAAAATGTACAAAGGATATTTGTAAAAGTTGATGGATTTTCCCATGAATACCCAAGAGAAGCACCACACAGACCAAGACAACAACGCGTCCAAACCCCTCCCGGCTCTATGGAGTCCTCTCCCATCATTGTACCCAGCACCTAATGGTAACTGTTATTTTGGCTTTTACCATTTTTGGTAAGGTTTTGATTATTCTTATATTTCATTTGTGTCTGGCTTTCTTCAATATTCTGTGAGGTTTATACACCACTTAATTCTTTTGTCATTACTAAACATGATTTGATTATATAAATACTTTACATTTTAATTTACTCTTGATGGATAGTTAGATGATTGATGATGATGACAATGATGATGATCATTTTTTGTGCCAGTTCTGGGGCTTGAACTCAGAGCCAGGGCACTGTCCCAAGCTTTTTGTGCTCCAGGCTAGTGCTCTAGCACAGCTCCACTTCTGGCTTTTCTTTTCCGGCGGTTAATTGGAGATACAAGCTTCACAGACTGTCCTTCTCCCACCTTGCTTTAAATCACCACGCTCAGTCATCAACCTTTTTATTTTTATTTTTTTGTTGGTCATGGGACTTGAACTCTGGGCCTGGGCACTGTCCCTGGGCTCTTCAGCTCAAGGTGAGCTCTCTACTACTTGAGCCACAGCGCCACTTATGGTTTTCTGGTGGTTAATTGGAGATAAGAGTTTCACAGACTTTTCTGCCTGGGCTGGCTTTGAACCATGATCCTCAGATCTCAGCCTTCTGAGTAGCGAGGCTTACAGGCATGAACCATCAGTGCCTGGCAGTTCTCAGCCTTTTAAGTAGCTAGGATTATGGGTGTAAACCACTAACACCTAGCCTGTTGATGAGTTTGTGCTGGTAGTGGGACTTAAAGTTAGGGCTTCACGCTCTTAATCTTTTCTGCTCAAGGTTGGTGCTCTACCACTTGAGCCATACTTCACTTCCTTAGGTTATTATTTTTTATGTGTGTTCCAGTCCTGATGCTTGAATTTATGGCCTGGGCACTGTCCCTCAGCTTTTTCACTCAAAGCTGACACTCTACCACTTGAGCCTCAGTTCCACTGCCAGCTTTTTGCTGGTTAATTGAAGACTCTCACAGTCTTTCCTGCTAAGGCTGACTTTGAACCTCAATCCTCAGATTTTAGCCTACTGAGAATCTAGGATTACAGAAGTGAGCTACCAGTACACAGCTTACCCATATCTTTTGAAAGAACTTTGTACTATTTTCCAGGAACTAAAAATAGTATATCTACCCCTAAAAGTAGTATTTCTGGATCTTGGGTGAATGTTTTATTTTGTCAGCTATTGCCAAATAGTTTCCTAAAGTGTTCTGCCAGCTCATGCTCCTTCAGCAGTGTATGAGTTCCAGTTTCTCCACATACTCAGAGTTTTAGTTTTAGGATCTCTGGTAGGCGTTTAGTGGTATTGTTTTGTGGTTTAATTTGCATTTTCTTGATGAGGTAAGTGTCTTTTGTGTGTTTATTTGCCATCTTCTCTTTTTTGTAGTTTTTAAAAAATAATTTGGTTACTTTCCCTGTTATTTTATTAACTTTATTTATTTATTGATTATGTCATACTAAGGAATCAAACCCAGGTCCTCAGGCTTGCTGGGCAAGCACTCTACCATTAAGAGCTCATGTCCTGCCCTAGTTTTTATAAACCTAGTATTTTGTTTTTTCTTCCTTTTTAAATTTGAGAATCCTTTTATGTAATGTTTTCTGTTCATGTTTTTTGCTCTTTCCTTCCAATCAATTTTTTTGGGGGGTGGGGGGAGTGTTAGTCATGCAGCTTGAACTCAGGGCCTGGGTGCTGCCCATGAGATTTTTTTTGGGGGGGGGTCGGGTCATGGGGCCTGAACTCTAGGCCAGAGCGCTGTCCCTTAGCTCTTCAGCTCAAGGCTAGTGCTCTACCACTTGAGCCCAGCACCACTTCCAGCTTTTTCCTTTTTGCTTATGTGATGCTGAGGAATCAAACCCAGGGCCTCATGCATGTAAGGCAAGCGCTCTACCACTGAACCCTTCCCAGCCCCAAGATTTTTTTGTTCAAGGCTACTATTGTACGATTTAAGCCACAGCTCTACTTTTGGCTTTTTGTGTTTAATTGGAAATAAGTCTCATGTAAGGGAATATGGCTTAGTGGTAGAGTGCTTCCCTAACATGCCTTAAATCTTGGGTTCGATTCCTCAGTACCACATAAACAAAAGCTGAAAGTAGTGCTGTGGCTCAAGTGGTAGAACACTAGCCTCGAGCAAAAAGAAGCTTAGGGACAGTGCCCAGGCATTGAGTTCAAACCCCAGGACTGGCAAAAAAGAAAAAAATAACTAAATAAAAGAGGCCAGTGGCTCATGCCTGTAATCCTAGCTACCCAGGAGGCTGAGATCTAAGGATCACGGTTCAAAGTCAGCCTGGGCAGAAAAGTCTGTGAGACTCTGATCTCCAATAAAACTACTAGAAAACCGGAAGTGGTGCTGTGGCTCAAGAGGCAGAGCACTCACCTTGAGCTGAAGAACGCAGGGACAGTGCCCAGGCCGAGTTCAAGCCCCACGACTGACAGAAAAAAAAAAAAAAGAGTCTCATGGATTTTCTTGACCAGGATGGTTTTGAACTACAATCCTCAGCTCTGTTTACTGAATAGATAAAATAACAGGTATGAGCGACTGGCACCTGGCCAACAAGGCATTTTAAGAAGCTGTCTACTTGCCTAAACAGGCACGCTACTAAGTCAGTCCATCATCCTTCTCTGAGGATGCCATTCAAGAAACAAAGCACTGGGGCTGGGAAGGTGGCTCAGTGGTAGAGTGCTTAACTTTCATGCATGAGGCCCTGGGTTCGATTCCTCAGCACCACTTAAGCAGAAAAAGCCAGAAGTGGTGCTGTGGCTCAAATGGTAGAGCACTAGCCTTGAGCTGAAGAGCTGAGGGACAGTGCCCAGGCCCAGAGTTCAGGCCCCATGACTGACCCCCCCCCAAAAAAAAAGTCTATGAGATAATTGCTGCCAATAAACTACTAAAATACTAAATAAACAAATAAATAATAAGTATTTTAAAAAAAGAAACAAAGTACTACTTTTTCTTTTCTTCTCTCTCTTTTTCTTTTTTCTTTCTTTTTTTTTGTCGATTATGGGGCTTGAACTCTGGGCCTGAGTGCTGTCCCTCAGCTTTTCAGCTCAAGTCTAGCACCTACCACTTGAGCCACAATGCTACTTCCAGTTTTCTTGTGGTTTTTTTTTTGTTTTTTTTTTTTTGGGTCCGGTCGTGGGGCCTGAACTCTGGGCCTGGACGCTGTCCCTCAGCTCTTCAGCTCAAGGCTAGCGCTCTACCACTATGAGCCACAGCGCCACTTCCGGCTTTTTTCTTTTTGCTTATGTGGTGCTGAGGAATCGAACCCAGGGCCTCGAGCATGCAAGGCAAGCGCTCTACCACTGAGCCACCTTCCCAGCCCAGTTTTCTTGTGGTTTATTGGAGATAAGAGTTTCTCATCTTTTTCTGCCCGGGCTGGCTTTGAACTGTGATCCTCAGATCTCAGCATTCTGAGTAGCTAGGATTACAGGCATGGGCCAGCGGCTCCCGGTCCAAAGCATTACTTTTTACAGATGTGCTAGTCTTAGAAGTTGGCTCTAGTGGAGCCATGGCTACTGGCAATTACATTGTTGGTGGTAACTTTGGGAAGGAGCATATGACATTCAGAGAACACACATTATATACAGGGCCTAGGGGAGAAATCTAATTCCATAAAAGGCTTCCTCAGGATAAAATGCCTGGAGAAGAGGAGAGAGATGGTCCATTCTAGGAGGTACTGGGCCTTCTGGAGGTGGGAGTTGAGCAACAAGTGGGAGAAGTTGAAAAAAATGGAATCCCATGAGGAATGAAAGGGAAAAATCAACAGACTCTTTTGATCTTCTCTGGATAGTGATCTTTGTGAATGAACTGCAGCTTCAACTGACAACTGACTAAATAACAGAGCCATTCGCTTAATCAGGGAAAGAAAAAGGAAGGTAAGACTGGGAGCTTCCATTAATACCAGTGCTCTGAAGAGGAAGTTTGTGGGTCGTTGTTGGTTTGTTTGTTTTTCCATTTCCTGGGGTTCTTTTTTTTTTCCACTAGTATAAATATTACAGACCTCGCCTCAGTCAAATTAGGCCTCCTTCCAACTCTGCACTGAAATTGCACTTGTTCTTCAGTGACTTTGTGTGGCTAATGAATACTTTATGGCCATTTGTCTTTGACTAGTTGGCTATGTGATGCTTCTTGGTCATTCTCACTCTTGGCTCCCTTACAACCCACTCTGGGGATCACTCCTCTCCTCTCCAAGCAGCCACACCTCCTTACAACAATGCTCATCCACAAGATTGGTCTATGGATGAATGCTGGTGGCTGGCACTTATCCTAGCTACTCAGGAGGCTGAGATATAAGGATTTATGTTCAAAGCCAGTTTGGGCAGAAAAATGCAAAAGACTCATCTCCAATTAACCAGCAATAAGCAAGAAGCGGAGGTGTGGTTCAAGTGGTGCTACCCTAAGGAAGAGCATGAGGCATTGAGTATAAACCCTAGTACTAGTACTGGCACCAAAAGAATTGTCTGTGATTCTCTTTTGTTGTTGGTGTTGTCTCTACAATTTTAGAGTGAGTATAATTTGCTTCACAAAATGACTTTACTAGCATTCCTTTTCTATTTCTTTCTTTTGTTGGTCGTGGGGCTTGAACTCTGGGCCTGGGTGCTGTCCCTCAGCTCTTCAGCTCAAGGCTAGCACTCTACCACTTGAGCCACATCACTACTTCCAGTTTCCTGGTGGTTAATTGGAGATCAGAGGCTCAAGGACTTTCCTGCCCAGGCTGGCTTTGAGCAGCGATCCTCAGATCTCAGCCTCCTGAGTAGCTAGGATTACAGGTGTGAGCCATGGGCACCTGGCTTCCTTTTCTATTTTTTAAATAAGGTTTTTATTGTGTAAATACTGTACAGAGGGGTTACAATCACATGAGTTCCTTTTCTATTTCATGGCAGAGTTTGAGGGGTAATGGAAGTTGTTTTTCTTTGAAAGTCTGGAAGAATTCTTCACACAGTGAATCCATCTAGCCCTGGGCTTTCTTGGCTGGGTGATTATTACTGTTCCAATCTCATGACTTCAATCTTCTTATATCTCTTTAAGGGTCTTCTATCCTCTTAGCTCAGTTTTGCTGAGTCAACTGTATCCAAAATTTTATCCATTTCTTCTAGATTTTCCTATACTCAAGTTAGAGTATATAGGTTTTCAAAGTATTTCCTCATACTACTGTGGATTTAGGGGGGCATTTGTTATATTCCATTGTTTTATCTCTAATTTTGTTGTTTGAGTTTCTTGGTTAAACTGGCTAGGGGCTTATCAATCTTATTTTTTTTAAAGAACTAACTTTTTATTGATATTTTATATTTTAATCTTCATTTCATTAATTTCTTCTCTTTTACTCTGCTAGTCTTGGATGTGGTTTGTTATTGTTTTTCTAGAAGTATGAGTTGTAAGGAAGGTTATTTATTTATTTATTTATTTATTTTTAGTCAGCTGTGGGGCCTGAACTCTGGCCTGGGCGCTGTCCCTCAGCTCTTCAGCTCAAAGCTAGCGCTCTACCACTTGAGCCACAGCACCACTTCCGGCTTTTTCTGTTTATGTGGTGCTGAGGAATCGAACCCAGGGCCTCATGCATGCAAGGCAAGCGCTCTACCACTGAGCCACCTTCCCAGCCCTAGGGCTTTGGCTTTTTTAGTCCAGACCAGTGCTCTACCACTTTGTGCCATAGTTCCACTTCTGGTTCTGTAGTGGTTAATTGGAGACAAGAGTCTCATGGACTTTCCTACCAGGGCTGGCTTCAAACCACAATCCTGAGATCTCAGCCTCCAGAATAACTAAGATTACATGTGTGAGCCACCAGCGCCCAGCTTGGATTTTTCTTTCAATAGTGTCTTATATCCCAGAAGTTCTGATAGGATGATATTTCATTTCATTGCTTTCCAGAAAATTTTTCGTTCTTTCTTCAGTGACTCATATGCCTTTCAACAATGTGCTATTACTTGGAGCATGTATGCTGATTACTGTAGTTTCCTATTCATGAATTATTCCCCTTACTAAATTCATCTCTTCACATTTTAGCCTGAAGTTTATTTCATCAGATGTAATTGCTCCTGCCTGTTATTAGGGTCCCTCTGCTTGGAATGTCTTTTTCATTCTTTCACCTTAAAACTGCATTCATCTCTGTCAGTGAGATGTATTTCTTTTTGTTTTTGTTGGTCATGGGGCTTGAACTCTGGGCCTGAGCACTGTTCCTCTGCTCTTCAGCTCAAGGCTAGCACTCTACCAGTTGAGCCATAGCACCACTTCCAGTTTTCTGATGGTTTATTGGACATAAGAGTTTCAAAGGCTTTCCTGCCTAGGCTGGCTTCGAACTATAATTCTCAGATCTCAGCCTCCTGAGTAGCTAGGATTACAGGCACGAGCCACCGATGCCCACCTTTTGCTGAGAGTTTTAATTATAAACAAATGCTTAACTCTAATGCTTTGCTACATCTATTAAGATGATCAATTGTTTTGTGTGTGTGTGCAAGTTCTGGTGCTTGAATTCTGGGCCCTGTGAGATGTATTTCTTTTCTTTTCTTTCTTTTTTTATTTTTTGTCATTTGTGGGGCTTGAACTCTGGGCCTGGGCACTGTCCCTGCGCTCTTCAGCTCAAGGCAAGCACTCTACCGCTTGAGCCACAGTGCCACTTCTGGTTTTCTAGTGGTTTATTGGAGATAAGAGTCTCATGGACTTTCCTGCCAGGGCTGGCTTTGAACCATGATTCTCAGATCTCAGCCTCCTGAGTAGCTAGGATTACAGGCGTGAGCACTGGCGCTTGGCTGAGAGGTATTTCTTGTAGACAACAAATGGTTGGATCTTGTTTTTTATCCTACTTGTCCTTCTACAGTTGAAACTCATTAACTTCAATATTGAGAGGTGTGCCATATTTTCTGCCATTTTATTTTTATTTTTTGTGATACTTTTCTTGCTTTGCTATTCTACTCTTCTAGTAGGGTCTATTTTTTTATGTAATTTTTTATTTTCTTCTATGGGATATAATTCCCTTGTGTCTTGCAGCACTTGCTTAACATGCATAAATTCCTTTAGCTTTTGATGCTCATAGGTTTCTTTGTATCTCCATCAGTTTTGGTGGATAGCTTCAAGGGCAGTGTAGTCTAGTTGGCAATTATTTTTTAGGCTTGAATTGTCTATAACTCCCTTGAATTTAGTGTATCAAGAAATCTGCTGTTGGGCTGGGAAGTTGGCTCAGTGGTAGAGCACTTGCCTTGCATGCATGAGGCTCTGGGTTCGATTCCTCAGCACCACATAAGCAAAAAGAAAAAAGCCGGAAGTGGCGCTGTGGCTCAAGTGGTAGAGCGCTAGCCTTGAGCTGAAGAGCTGAGGGACAGCACTCAGGTCCAGAGTTCAGGCCCCACGACCGGACCCAAAAAAAAAAAAAAAAAAGAAATCTGCTGTTATTCTAAATGACCTTATAAGTTATTGGTTTCCTCTCTTTTATAGCTTCCAATATTCTTTTTTTTATTGTGAAAATACAGAGGGGTTACAATTACATGGGCAAAATAATGAGTACATTTCTTATCAAGCATTGTAGCCTCCTCCTTTTTTTCCCTTTCCATCCCTTCCCATCCTCCCCTCGTCCCTCCCCCCTCCAATATTCTTTACTAGTGGATATTTAGTGTTTTACTGTGTGTCTAGCAAATTTTTTTCATGAGTTTTTTTTTTTTTTTTTTTGGTCAGTCGTGGGACTTGAACTCTGGGCCTGGGCACTGTCCTTCAGCTCAAGCCACAGCGCCACTTCCTCTAGCAAAAGTTTTTCTTTGATCTTGTTTGCAGTTCTGGGATCCATCACACAGATGACATTACTTCTTGAGATTAGGGATTTTTTCCCCCATTGTTTTGTTAAATATGCTCTCCATGTCTTTAGTTTTTATTTCCTCGTCTGTCCCAGTTACACATAGATTTAGTCTTTTGATGGAGTTTTAAGAGGACTGAGAAGGCCTTTGGTATGTTCTAAGTGTTTATTTGATGTCACTGGTTATTTGATCTAATCTCTAGCTTATCTTCAACTTCTGATAAATATATAACATAAATATATAACATAAATATATATTATATATATATATTTTTTCTGCCAGTCCTGGGGCTTGAACTCTGGACCTGGGTGCCGTCCCTGAGGTTCTTTTCTTCAAGGTGAGGGAACTACCACTTGAGCCACAGTTCCACTTTGATTTTTGAGTGGTTAATTTGAATTAAGAGTAGTGGAGAGCTGAAAAGGTGGCTCAGTGGTAGAGTGCTTGCCTTGCATGCATGAGGCCCTGGGTTCAATTGCTCAGTACCACATAAGCAGAAAAAAGCCGGAAGTGGTGCTGTGGCTAAAGTGGTAGAGCGCTAGCCTTGTGCTGAAGAGCTGAGGGACAGTGCCCAGGCCTAGAGCTCAGGCCCCATGAACCCTTCATTTCCATGGTTTCAGATCAGGTTTTTTTGTTTGTTTCAATTTTTTTGTCAGTCATGGGGCTTGAACTCTGGGCCTGGGCACTGTCTCTGCACTCTTTAGCTCAAGGCTAGCGCTCTACCACTTGAGCCACAGCACCACTTCTGGTTTTCTAGTGGTTTATTGGAGATATTCTTAGACTTTCCTGCCAGGGCTGGCTTTGAACCATGATCCTCAGATCACAGCCTCCTGAGTAGCTAGGATTACAGGTGGGAGCCACTGGCACTGGCTTTCAACTTCTCTTTCTTTATGGAATTCTCCTCTCATATCCTTTACTACCTTTAGTTCACTCAGCTGTTTATGTTCGTTTGTTCTAATTATCTTGATGCCCATCCAATTTTTAAAAATCCAGGGCTGGGAAGGTGGCTCAGTGGTAGAGTGCTTGCCTTGCATGCCTGAGGCCCTGGGTTTGATTCCTCAGCACCACATAAGCAAAAAAAAGCCGGAAGTGGTGCTGTGGCTCAAGCGGTAGAGTGCTAGCCTTGAGCTGAAGAGCTGAGGGACAGCACCCAGGCCCAGAGTTCAGGCCCCATGACCGGACCCAAAAAAAAAAAAATAAAAATCTGTTCTTTCATTTTAAAAAAATTATAATTTTTATGGAGCTGATCATTTGAACCCTTCTTTACTCTGAAGTTCTTCATTGCCATATTATTGGCTTCTGAGGAAGGTATGCAGCCTTATTTATCCATGAATTTCATGAATCTCTAATATACTCTGTTGACGGTTTCTTGCAGCGTCTTAAAGATGTGATGACTCAGAAGTGGTTTATGGATTTGGGAGGGTGGGTCTTGGCTGGCAAATAGTTAATTTCAGTGTTCAAGATACTATGTGTGAGGCTTGTCTCCACTTAAGGTGAGGAAGCTGAGTTTCAAAGTCTATTGCCATGGGGCTGGAAAGGTGGCTCAGTGGTAGAGCGCTTGCCTTGCATGCATGAGGCCCTGGATTCAATTCCTCAACACCACGTGAGCAAAAAGAAAAAAGCTGGAAGTGGCGCTGTGGCTCAAGTGGTAGAGTGCTAGCCTTGAGCTGAAGAGCTTAGGGACGGCGCCCAGGCCCAGAGTTCAGGCCCCACGACTGGACCCTCCCTTCCCCTCCAAAACAAAGTCTCTTGCCATGGTAAATCATGGCCTTGTGTTTGTGTTTAATGAAGAGTCACTACTATCTGTGTTCTCAGAGGGGACAGCCATATTGGACACTACAGTTGCACAACTTATCAAACAAGGCTTATCCAAACAAACTTATCCAAACAAGGCTTATAGCTAACATGCTTTTGGGTTGGTTTTTTTTTTTTGACACTTTCATCAAAATCTTCCACATAGTAAGCATAGAGAAAAACCTAGCATACATTATACTTGACAATGAAATTCTAAACTAATCTTCATCAGAGATACTAAGTTGCTCAAATATGGGAATACAAAGGCAAACTTTTGGAATCTAAATTACATCAATGAATGTAATATACAGATTTCTACCTCACAAAAAAAAGCAACACAAAAAATACTGAAAACTTTTTATTTTTATTTCCAAGATCAAATATTACAACAGGACATTTACATGTATTTATAAAAAATGCAGCAGTTTAATTTATAGATCAGAGGTTTCCTTGAGTTTGGTCCCTCTCTCAGCACAGTGAGCTGACGTCTTCAAAAGACTTATCGTCCCACTCCCTTCCCTCCCCCACCCAATTGTCCCACCCACCATCCCCAATTCAAGTTGCAATATTAATATAAAGCAACTGGGTACAACACAGCAAGAATATTCACAATTTGGTACAGCCAAAACTAGAGGATCACCAACGGAAAGACCCTCACTTTGAATAAGTATTTGCCTATAGACTATGTGTATCTATAGATAGATCACACCCAGTTATCTAAGATTTCCCTGGTATTAGAGCAAGTGGAAGTTTCCATTGAGTCTTAGCCAGCAGTTACAGCTCTGCCTTATCTAATGGCATGTTTTTCTCCCTAAGTTTAGAATGTAAATTACCTCCATGTGCCTTTTAGTATCAGGCTTTCCCTAGCACCTTTGTTATCACTTCCTAACTAGGAGGTTTCTGGTTGTTTTGAATTTTTAAAAAATTGATGGTCCAGTCACCTCTCGCTCACTGGTTCTAAAGTTTGCTTTCCAACTTTGGGAAGAGCTATAGAAACAAATCTCCTAGCACCATAGAATTAAAGACCCAGAAAACTGAGAATTCTGCATTCTAGGGAGCACTTGCCAGAACACTACAATAAAAGCATTGACTTGGTCCATGATCTCCTTGAATTTAGTAACAAAGTTAAACTACACAATATATTTAGAGCCAGTCCTGCATTAAGAATGAAAATCTTAGAAAGACCACCACTTTGTCCAGATTAAGGTGAGTACACAAACATTTCAGGGAATTTCTAAATACTGTTAGTAACTGCTTGAGAAGACACTTTTAAAGCAAATTATCTCACTCAAGTCCCCAATCCACCCTCATCCCTATTCCCAAACAAATTTTATTCCTTGACTAAACTCTGAATAAGATGAGAAATAAGGTTTGGAAATAAGAAATGTTTTAAAACACAATTGTAAAAACATGCCAGAATTGGACAGTCCAGATGATTCTAAACTTATTTTTCAAACTGAATTCATACAAAACATGCAGAATCCATAAATACTCCTGAGAATTTCCATGGAGCAATCAATACTTCTAGAAAGAGGGTTTTCTTAAGGGTTAAAAGAAAAAAGAAGAGACAAAACACAACTATGCTTAGAGTTTGGTAACAACCAAGAGAAAAATCATCCTGAAAAAAAGTTCTTAAGAACAGTGAAAAATTGACAAATTCATGTCAAAGCTTGAATAAAAGATTCTCAGTCTAGGCATCATGTTATTTCAAACGGTACTCATGCCTCTGTATTTGAGATTAGAAGATTATCTTTACAGCTTTACTATCTCCTAGTGTTTTTAAGAACTTTCCAAAGCAGAGGGCTAACCGAGGAGAGTAATAAGGCCCAGCCCCCAAGTGGGCAATATAAATAGTCCAATAGTCCCTACTACTTGCTACTTATTTACTGAAAGGCGGATGTCACATGTTAACTTTCACTCTAATAGGATTTTTCTGATGCCAATACCATTCTATGTGAGGCTTAACGTACAGGGCAATGTTATCAAAATTTTGTTAAAATCACATGATCATTATTATAATAAACCTGTTTGTATCTTGAATCATATCATATAGTTGCTATTTTCCCTTATTAAAAACACAACAGGCTGGGCGCTGATGGCTCACGCCTGTAATCCTAGTTACTCAGGAGGCTGAGATCCGAGGATCACAGTTCAAAGCCAGCTTGGGCAGAAAAGTCCATGAGACTCTTATTCCAATTAACTACTCAGAAAAATGATGGAAGTGGTACTGTGGCTCAAGCAGTAGAACACTCAACTAGCCTTGAGCATAAAGGGGCTCAGGGACAATGCCCAGGCCCTGAGTTCAAGCTCCAGGACCAGAGAAAACAAACTTTTTTTTTTAACATACTATAATTTTGTTAAAAATTGATCTTTAACTATCAACATTCTAATGTCCTTATGTTGGATTCTGGTGGCATGTACTCTAAAGTCAGTTACCCTGATTTTTGGGGTGGGGGGACAGTAGGGGGGAAATAAATGGTTCCAGATTAAGAATATCTCCCCCATCAGTTATCATTCCCGAGTCTATGGACAAGGCAAATTAAAATGGGAGGATTCAATTACAAGTTAGAATTTAATGATTTGAAATTTTCCCCATTTTCTAATAAATGACTCTTGCTAGCCCAAGTAGATTAGTAACTTTTTTCATTTCTTTTTTCCTTTTTTTTTAAACCAGTGCCAGTCCTGCAGCTTTGAACTCAGGGCCTTGGCACTGTCCTTGAGCTTTTTTTGCTCAAAGCTAGCACTCTACTACTTGAGCCAGTTTTTCTCTTTATGTGGTACTGAAGAATCAAACCCAGGGCTTCACGCATGCTAGGCAAGCACTCTACCACTGAGCCACATTCCCAGCCCCATAACTTTTTTCTTGATGGAGGTTAAGATCACTTATGTTTTGTCTAGCTTGATTATTTTTAAAATCTAAGGAATCACCTAAGACATATAAAATCTTAGGACATTTTTATGTCTATAGAGAAAAAGTACTATTAAACAAAAGCATGCTGCTGTCACAGAATGAGGACTACAACGTCCATATGTATATTTAAGAAATGAGTGTTCTTAGGCAAAATATTACCATTGCTATTTCCATGTAATCCTACAGTCTGCTCACCTTTCAAAACCATCTCACTATAGGAATCCTAAACTGTTTTTTACTGAAGTAGTTCATATTGGATTGCCCAACTTTACTTTGGGATCATGTGGCATATTAAAGAAAGGCCATATTAAAAATATAGCCCAAATTAATCAAGTTTATGAGATTCTAAGTGATATAACAGTTATCGTAGCCCTCTGACCCCCCCCCCCCAAAAAAAAAGAAGAGGCATCAGAAAACAAGCAATTTTTCTTTTTGGAAAAAACGAATTCTTGTTAAGTAGAAAGAAGATGAACTATAAAAAGGATGTTTGCCTCAAACTCTTCTCTTGTATGTTAATCTACAAAAACTGAGAAATTTAGCAGGTATAATTCATACCTGTAATCCCAGCATTCAGGAGCCTGTGGCAGAACAATTGTGAGTTTAAGGCTAGTCTTAGATCACACAGTGAGACCTATACAAAGGAAGGGAGGAGGGGGGACATGTATTTTCAAATGGAATTTCTTAAACATATCCAATTACATTATAATCATGTCAATTTTGGGAAAAAATGTTAAAAATCAAGAACAGAGAACAAAGAAGTAAAAAAAATGTTTTTGTTTAGGACTGGAGCATAGCTCAAGTAGTACAACAGCTGCCTAACAAGTGTGAAGCCCTCTGATTTCAATCTCATGTACAGCAGGGGGGAAAAAAGTTTTTTAAGCCAGGAGCCAGTGGCTCAAGCCTGTAATCCTAGTTACTCAGGAGGCTGAGATCTAAGGATCATGGTTCAAAGCCAGCCCTGGCAGGAAAGTCCATGAAGATTCTTATCTCCAATTAACCACCAGAAACTGGAAGTGGCACTGTGGCTCAAGCAATAGAGTGCTCACCTTGAGCTGAAGAGCTGGACAGCGCCCAGGCCCAGAGTTCAAGCACCACGACCAAAAAAAAAGAAAAAAAAAAGAAAAAAAAAGTTTTCATATCCAATAATCTTAACACTTCAAGTTACTTCACAGGAAAATAAATCAAGGCCATCATAATTCTATTGTAAATAACAACTGTTGATTCTAAGCTGCCTCTTTAGTAGAGATCACACGTAAGTAATTAAAAGAGAACAACCACTAGCCGGCACCGGTGGCTCACGCCTATAATCCTAGCTATTGAGGAGGCTGAGGTCTGAGGATCATGGTTCAAAACCAGCCCAGGCAGAAAAGTCTGTGAGACTCTTATCTCCAATAAACCACTAGAAAACTGGAAGTGGCGCTGTGGCTCAAGCGGTAGAGCGCTCGCCTTGAGCTGAAGAGTGCAGGGATAGTGCCCAGGCCCAGAGTTCAAGCCCAATGACCGACACAAAAAAATAAAAATAAAAAGAAGAACAACCACTGAAATGTCAAATCAGTGAGACATCAATATATTAGGTTATTGCCGGTTATTTGCAATTCTAAAGAATATTCTTGACACTATTCTAAAATGTGTACTAAGCAATACTAGGTTTCATGACAAAACAACTGGAATGCTAAGCAAGGCAAAGCAATGAAGTTAAATATTCATAGTCCACAGCTGTCTGGCAATAGTCTGTTTCATCAAGGCTTATACACTACTAGAAAATTGCCATGCTCATCAGAAAGGTTGGTTCTTGCTCTGCTCATTACTTTTAAGTTTTAATTTTACCAGACATTATTCATCAGTCCACACTCAAGTAACTGAGTAGTTCAGTGGAAGATGGTCAAACAGGCCTGTGACGTCGGAGAATGGCCCACTATGGGATATGATAAAAAAAATTTTAAATCACCTTAAAGGGATGTAGAAAAGTTGCATCTGCTCAAACTGTAAGTGAATTCTACAATGTATACAATTTTCCAACAATTGCTAAGCCAGTTCTTTAAAACACACAAAACAAAAATTTACTCTACTGTGACATACTGTTTTCATTAATTACATTTTAGACATACTCAACATTAATTGACACAGCATAAAGGTTTATAAATTAATTGCTTAAAAGATCATTATCAGATCAATTACTATG
This sequence comes from Dipodomys merriami, assembly GCF_024711535.1. NCBI lineage: Eukaryota > Metazoa > Chordata > Mammalia > Rodentia > Heteromyidae > Dipodomys > Dipodomys merriami. The sequence continues at coordinate 69,179,414 of NW_027203381.1, read as the reverse complement.
AAACTTTTGTTTTAGGGGATTGCAGTCATCACAGTGAGGTTAGATCAAGTTACTGGGCAAGTGACACCTGGATACAAAAAGAAAAGCAAAGAAGCTAGTGAATAAGCACACTTTTAATCAGCCTGAGGATAACATAATAAAGGGAGACTAGATGTATGAGATTTCTTAGAGGACACTTCTGGTTGTCCAGTGGGTCCCTAGAGTTTCCGCAAAGGCTGCAGTTCCAGGTGTATATTTGCACTTTATGGAACTAATAGCCCCACTCACAACAGAACTTATAATGTATTGTATACTTAGTTCATAATAGGATGGAGAAATTAGATCTTTCCTACATTTTTCAGTTACTAGTGACTTTCTCTGATATTTTTGTAAGTGAGATCTAGTGAGATCTCTGCTAGTGAAGAATTCTGAGTCTTGGGAATCAATAGTCCTTACCCACTTGAATACTTACAACTTAATGCCCTAAAACCTAGCAGTTGCAAAAGGTGACAATAAAGAATATAGGTGAGTTGAAACTATTTGAAATGTTTACCACTTTTCAGTCTTTATAAAATTTCCTAACTACCACCTACACTACTCTTTCTCATTTCTAAACTTCTATTATAATTAGCTCAAACTCAAAAGGTAAACAAACATTTGTATGTTCTCTAATTACTTCCTGTGTAGTTTCCCACCTTAACTGAGACTGCCAAGAATCATATTCTTAGATTCCACATTATTTCCAGCTTTGACTAAGGACTCAATAGGTAATGCTGCTTTACACAAGCAACAAAGTAAAATGTTATAGAATTTAAAACATACAGAAGCCTGGTGTCAGTGGCTCACACTTGTAACTCTAGCTACTCAGGGGAGGCTGACACTGAGGACTGTGGTTCCAAGCCAGACCAGGTAGGAAAGTCCATGAGACTCATCTCCAATAAGCCACTGAAAAAGCTGGAAGTAGAGCTGTGGCTCAAGTGGTAGAGCACTAGCCTTGAGCAAAAAAAACAAAAGCAAAAACACTCTCAGGGACAGTACCCAGGACCAGAGTGCAAGGACCCAAAAATAAAACAAACAACTCATTTACAGAGGATTTAGTTCAGCGATCTAGCATGGATGGAATATTAAAAAGATAACTAAATATTCTTTTTCATGTAAGAAAACAAAACCAGATGATAATTTATAGAGCCCAAAAGCAAGAATATTAACTTCTGGATAAAATGATTACCCTAACAGAAGAAAACAGAGCATGGATTGAACAGAAGACAGACTCTGGGTCTCAAGTGTGAATTGCCCATGACCAAAGTCATGAATTCCAATCTTCTTCTTATTTATTAAATGAAAATATACTTTTTATAGGATTCATAGGAGGACTTAAGGAAACAATACTCATAAAGTCCATAACACGTCAGCTGCTCAAAATTACTTCCTTGTTCTCCCCTCATTTGCCACTGTTTTTTTCTTCTCTAGTTCCTTCCTAGGATCAAATTCAAAAAAGTATTCCTCTCATTTTGTTTTTCTCATTACTTTTCATTTTTATCTTCCTGTATTTCTCTTATGCTCAGTGTATATTGTTCTTTTCATTTTCCATCTTTTAAAACTCTTTTTGAAACTGTTAATTATAGGAAGTAACTCATAGGAAGTTAACTACTTTTAAGTAGCCTGACTGACCACATTTAACCTATTTAATGACACTACTCCCTTGAAGAGCAAAGTAACTTGCAGCAGAAATAAAGCAAACTAAGCAAGCATGCTCCTTATGTGGATTAAGTTCATGAGCAAGGCAATACTCTTATTTACTCTTCCACTGGACAATCATAACCTCCCACACTGTCTACTCTATCAAACCCAAGATAATAACACTCTTCTCTCAAGATACTCTCTACATCTTGTATTCTAAAGTCATCATTATATCTAAGTTGGATGACTGCATTATGCCCAGTCTCTTACTTAAATCATATACGTGGGCATTCCACAGTAACTTAAGTTGAAAAAGTCACTTTCGTTTCTCATAGATATGCCAGTGCTGAGCACATAAAAAAAGAACTACACCCTCTCACTTACATACATGCTGCCTCAGATTCTCAAGATATGTTTTATGAAGAAAAGCTAGTGGGTAAGAGGATGAGAGAGTCCTAAAGGGAACATGCTTGACTTCATTTTTTGGATTTGGGCTTTAGCTATTAGTGTGCTGAGGATTAAAGAAGGGTCCAGCACAGCACAAATCTGAGCATACCCAGGCTTCTTACCCTGTGCCTCCCTAAAGTTTTAGATTTCTGACCTTAACTACCATCAATAAGTGTTTTCTCTCCATTGTACCCTTGATAGTCTATAGCTCTATTCCTCAGATAGCAAGTATGCTATCCAAGTTCTGAGACATAACTGAGGAATTAAAGTATAAGTCACTTCCTCAATAAATTAGGAGCTGCTAGTTAAGCCTCGAAAGTCTGTTAAAAACACCAAAGTGGTATTATTCAGCCACCAATCTGAAGAGGGAACTTTGACTCAAGGTATAAATGAAACTGTAATTATATAAATATATTTATAAATATTTATACAATTATATACTTATACATAGCACTTACACAGACAGAAAAAAAAGAACATTAATTCAAAAGGACTCACTGAAGAATAACAACTTTCCATGATTTCCTTGAGAAGATATATAATCCATTCTTCAGAAAGGATCCTCAAAAATCCAGCCATTAAAAACCATATTGTGTACAAGCAATACACAGCATCTGTTTTTTGTTTTTTTTTTAATCCCCTACTTGCCAAGAGAACAATCTTAAAGTAGATGGGAACCTAAAGGTCTCTGAGCAGTAATTCATGTTCCTTAAATATTAGAATTAATCTAAATCCCCAACTGACAAAATAAGTCATTTATATTATTTTAATGGTTGCATAAGTTAGAAATTCTGATTTTGTCACCAGATCACTATTACCTCATTAGAGTACTCAAAAGCTCAAGGTAAAACTGAGCATATAGTGATGCTGACAAGTTAAAAGCATTATACATATTCAAGATGGCCTTTTTGAAATAATACTGAAAAGAGCATTCAACAACTACTGTTTGAATGTGGCTTTTGTTGGCAGAAACTCCCTGCAACATCTGAAGATTACTAGTAATTCTCAACCCCCCACCCTTTTACTAGCTATTGTCTTATGAGCTGACTTTAAAGGTCTTCCCCTCAGAGACTTTCAGTTTTGATTTCTTCCGAGAAAACTGTGAGGATTAAAACCCATCAGTCACTAGAGCCTTTCAGTAATTATTCCAACCAGGGGTAAAAAAATGAATCACTTCTAACCAAGGGAACATGGTTACCAACTCTCAGCTGTATGTTTTTCTTCTTCCCCTGGGACACACATAAGTATGCCATAAGCACATAGGACAATCAATAGCCACAGTGGTTACAATCACAAGCCATTGTACTGCATGATTATCGAACAGCTGCCTTCCTACAGATCACTGTAGACCCAGACAACGAGGAGCTAAAGGAACTAATATGCTGCACTGGCAAAAACAGCAAGCACCTCCCTACACCAATCACATTATGCTCACTAAATGTGTACTCTAGGACTAGCAGGATCAATATACTTAATAGAGTAATAATGAAGAAAGCTCTCTCAAGCTAGGACATTGAAAGCCGCCCCATGCTACACATCCTTCACTGAGCACTCACTCTGCCAATGACACATATTAAGGAAATAACTCTTGTAACTTCAATATAGGAATCCTCTGGGATAAAAACTGAATATGGTGAGCAATAATTATAAGGGAGGTATTTTCCATGTAAATGAAAGCCTAAATATTTTGTCAGAAGATATTTTCCTACTGTGTTGAAAGAATTTCTTTTCCCAACTACAAATGGGAGCTTACAGAAAAGGGGCTTGTTTTTATTCTGAATCTGGACAGTTTTCTTTTCAGAGTCTGAACGCATTATCATCTGATCCCAAAGTGCCGTGCAAATGACCTCTTCATGGGACGCATTTCCTGCTGCCAGTACTAGGGAAGATCTTATCCTTACACTTCCATTTGGTCACCAGATTAGGGAAGAAAGAAAGAGGGAAAAAGAAGAAAATTGAAGGCAAGAGAAAAGGAGGAAAAAGTAATGGGGGAGAAAGAGACTGAGTATAGACAAGAACAAGAAGTAAGAGAAGGCAGGTGACTTGCTTGCCCAACTTTGGCTCTATGGTCCTATGAGCCAAAATGCATTACTTAGTAACATGGTATCTCACGAAAAAAGGGAAAAAAGGGGTAAGCTGAGAGAGGTCAGGCCATGATGTTAATTTCTTTCTTGTACAAAGACAGTCTCTTGAGGACAAAGGCCAGCCTCCTGTAATGTAATATCATAGTCCAGGTGAGATAGTTTTCTTCGAGGGAAGTTGGTGAGTAGTTCAAAGCGTTCATTTGGATATCCTTTAGATTGGACATGCTTTACCAAAGCCTATAAGAAACAAGAGACAGATATAACATCATTATAAATAAAAGGTAACAGCACATTAATAAATGGATATATAATACCACTTTATCATATTAGATGAAATACAAAGCATTATTCTTTCAGATATCCAAATATTATTCTTGAAGAAGGGCCAAGATAAATCTATATCCAACAACTTCCAGTGATACTGAATTATTACTGACTCTGCAATATACAAGCAAATTCAAATTTATAAAAAAAAATTTGGGGGGGGGGGTCCGGTCGTGGGGCCTGAACTCTGGGCCTGGGCGTTGTCCCTCAGCTCTTCAGCTCAAGGCTAGCACTCTACCACTTGAGCCACAGCGCCACTTCCGGCTTTTTTCTTATGTGGTGCTGAGGAATCAAACCCAGGGCCTCATGCATGCAAGGCAAGCACTCTACCATTGAGCCACCTTCCCAGCCCGTAAACTGTAAGACTCTTTTTTTTTTTTTTTGTCAGTCATGGGACTTGAACTCTGTGCTTGGGCGCTGTCCCTGTGCTCTTCAGCTTAAGGCGAGTGCTCTACCACTTGAGCCACAGTGCCATTTTCAAATTTATAAAATATTGTACCACATTTAAACATCTGATTAGTTTTCCTTCCTAACTTCATCAGGGAAAGATACGGTTTTCATTCTATCTATGGCTAGTCCTGCAACCAATGTAGACTTTCTTCTAGTCTTTGCAGAAACCATATCACTGCAGAATAACCCATTAAAATTTCTTCACTATGTCCCTCTATATAGATGCTTACTATCATACTTAAAACATGCTCAGTCTCCTCAACCATTATATTTCTTCTATCTATTGCTCATTCTTCCATCCAGTTTTCCCATCAAACTTCTCAAAAGAATGGTCTATAGGGGCTGGGAAGGTGGCTCAGTGATAGAGCGCTTGCCTTGCATGCCTGAGGCCCTGGGTTCGATTCCTCAGCACCACATAAGCAAAAAGCCGGAAGTGGTGCTGTGGCTCAAGTGGTAGAGCACTAGCCTTGAGCTGAAGAGCTGAGGGACAGTGCCCAGGCCCAGAGTTCAGGCCCCACGACTGGACAAAAAAAAAAAAAAGAATGGTCTATACAGTAGTGCTCTCTGCAAGACAGGTCCCAAGATTCCCAGCTAATGTCTGAAAGCAAACAGTATATCCTGTATGTAGTATTTGTGTGTGTGTACAAAATTATGTATACGTAACTTTTTGTACATACATATCTACAATAAAGTCTAACATCATAGAGACACTGGAGATGATAAAGAATAATAATAAAACAGAAAATATACTGTAATAAAATTACCAGTATTATTGCTCTTAAGCTTTGGAACCATTAAGTAAAACAAAGATCACTAAATAATTACTAACATTACAAGTATAAGTATTTTTTAAACCTAATTATTTTGTTTTTTTAAAATAAGGGTTACTTGAAAACAAGCACTACGATACTATTAACAGTTAGTCTGAAAATCAAGATGCCTAGTAACTCACAGTTAGGTAGCACATATAACCTGGACAAAGGAATGATTTACAACCCAGGTAACAGAATGGAAAGTTACAAGTTTTCATCATGTGACTCAGAATGGTATGTAATTTAAAACTTATGAATTATTGAATGTTTTTAGAACACAACTGACCATGCTAACTAAAAGGGCACATAAAGGAGGACCTACTGTACTTGCTCTCTCCTTAATCTCCTCTCTGTTTTCTTCCAAACACTAAGACAGGAAGACAGAATAGGTTACTAGCACCAGAGGCCAGATCTAGTCACACAGTCTTCAAGAATCAGGCAAGAAGCCAGGCGCCAGTGGCTCACACCTGTAATTCTAGCTACTCAGGAGGCTGAGATCTGAGGATTGCAGTTCAAAGCCAGCCTGGGCAGGAAACTCTGTGAGACTCTTATTTCCAATAAACTCTCAAAAGACGGGAAGTGACGCTGTAGCTCAAGTGGTAGAGCGCTCACCTTGAGCTGAAGAGCTGAGGGACAGCGCTCAGGTCCAGAGTTCAAGCCCCACGACCAACAACAACAACAAAAAAATCAGGCAAGTAAAACAAAACACCAGAATTTAGATTAAGGGAATGATTCAACTGTAGAACACCTGTCTAGCAACCACAAGGCTTTGAGTTCAAGCCCCAGTACCAAAAAGTAAATAAATAAATAAACAAATAAACAAACAAGAAACCCAAAGAATCAGTTAAAGTACTTCTAGCCATAATGAATAGGATATAGATGCCTGACCAAAAGAGGGTTTTATTTATAGGCTAAGCAAAGCTAGCTACACTCATTCTTTTCCAGAGGGAAAGCTGTGGATTTTAGATGAAAAGAACCTGAGCATCACCATGATGGATCATGCCATGTGCAAACTGAGAAGTAAACAAAGCCACCAGCTTACAGAGAGAGGAGAAGCACATTTAGTAGAGTCACAAGGAGAAAACTTTAAAACTTTCAGCAGGGAGATGGCCTTTATTCTTAACCACTTTGCAGTAAAAATACTTAGGAAACCCAAACTCTCTCTCCCCCTGTAGTCATCAAATAACCCCACTCCTTTTTCAGAAGTAGTAATTTCAACTGGGTTTATATTCCATAGTTACAGAATAGAAAAACTTTCACTGGTCCATGACTTGCCTAAGAGAAGGAAATACACTAATTACAAATAAAATTCACCACAATCAAGTTTCCAGTTACATACTGGAGCTTACACCCATAGCAAAGAACCAGGCAATGCTCACTGGACTTATTAATTATTATTTCTCTGGACTAGCAATACAGCTCATGGTAGAGCACTTGCCTAGCATGACTAAGGCCTAGGGTTGGACATCTAGCACTAACAACAAAAAAAAAAAAAGAGAAAAGAGGGGCTGGGAAGGTGGCTCAGTGGTAGAACGCTTGCCTTGCATGCCTGAGGCCCTGGGTTCGATTCCCGAGCACCACATAAGCAAAAAGAAAAAAGCCGGAAGTGGTGCTGTGGCTCAAGTGGTAGAACGCTAGACTTGAGCTGAAGAGCTTGAGGGACAGCGCCCAGGCCCAGAGTTCAGGCCCCATGACTGGACTCCCCCCTGCCAAAAAAAAAAGAAAAAAGAAAAGAAATTTCTCTCTGCTTTCACTAAATGCTTCAAATGAGATATACTTACTAGCAGTTTAGCTTGTTCTGGAAGAGTGATCTGCTCCCTTTTTCCATCTGGGTACCGCAACATCAGCTGTGCTTTTGGTCCTAAGGGAAGATAATAGTAACAATAATAAAAGATTTAGTTCAAGACAGATTAATTTAAATAGGTAAATCAAGTAATTCAGTAATATCCAAGTTTCAAGTAAAAGAAGTCTATTCTGTAACCCACCATTTACATCTACCCCCTCCACTATTCCATCTGATTTTTCAGGTGACATCTCCAGGATCTCTGTATCCACAGCTGTCAATACTTGGTGGTTAGTGGCTGCTCCAGGGTCAGCTCTGGCTGGGGGCTCAGTCAGTGGCCTTCTGTTCTCTTCTTTTCTATGCCCCAAATCTTTGTGGGGAGACTTTCTGGATTTGGCAAGATTCTCTATCTCCTCTTCTTCATCAGAACCACAAACAGATATGAACTCCTCACTGCCAGAAAAAAGTTCAGATTCAGATTCTTCATCTGAACGGCTATCCTGTTTTGTCTGTGTTGAATCGAAATGTGTCTCTTGCAAGGAGGCTCTGATGGCAGCTTCTAACTGGCTGTCTTCACTTGCATCTATAAGGCTCTCCTGTGAGATGCAGTCATAAAACACAGGCAGAAAGAAATCAGTTAAACCAAAAACAATAATCAAGGCAAAAAGGATAAAAATCATAGTAATCTATTTTTCATTATTGTTTTCCATTGAAAAAAAAATTTTTTGCCAGTCCTGGGGTTTGAACTCAGGGCCTGGGCACCATCTCTGAGTTTCTTTTTGCTCAAGGCTAGCACTCTACCATTTGAGCCATAGTGTCACTTCTGGATTTTTCTGTTTATCTGGTACTGAGGAATCGAACCCAGAGCTTCATAATGCTAGGCAAGCAAGCACTCTACCACTAAGCCACATTTTCAGTCCTTGAAAGTATTTTTAACAGTAATTTTATGTCATCTGAGAGCAGGAACTTAGTCTTACAAAGCCAAAGTGAAATGGATTATCTTTAGAAACAAAAGTAAAAAGCTATCATAGCATCTAGCACACTGTTGTTTCAAGCATAGGCATATTTCACATGAGGATGAGCAAAACTAGGAAAACAGCTTATTCCTTTCCAAGAAAAGGGAAAAATTAAACTTTTACATTATAAAGCCAAAACACTCTTAAATTGACAAACAAGCCAGGTGCTGATGGCTCATGCCTATAATCCTAGTTACACAGGAGGCTGAGATGTGAGGACTGCAGTTCAAAGCCAGCCAGGTCAGGAAAGTCTATGAGACTCTCATCTCCAATTAACCACCAGAAAATTACAAGTGGCTCTGTGGCTCAAAGTGGTAGAGCACTATCCTTGAGTAAGAGAGCTCAGGGACAACACCCAAGCCCTGAGTTCAATCCCCATAACCAACAACAACAACAAAAAATGGACAAACAACAGTAAAAGATGTCTGCCTTGATTATCATTCTATTTTTCTAGCAATGATTTCCCTCCTTCCTTCCTTCCTTCCTTCCTTCCTTTCCTTCCTGCCTTCCTTCCTTTTCTTTCTTCCTTCCTTCCTCCCTCCCTCCCTCCCTCCCTCCCTCCCTCCCTTTCCCCCTCTCTCCCTCTCTCCCTTTCTCTCTCTTTCTTTCTGTCGGTTGTGGAGCCTGAACTCTGGGCCTGGGTGCTGTCCCTCAGCTGTTCAGCTCAAGGCTAGAGCTCTACCATTTGAGCCACAGAGCCACTTCTGGCTTTTTCTGTTTATGTGGTGCTAAGGATTAAACCCAGGGGCTCATGCATGTAAGGCAAGCACTCTACCACTGAGCCACCTTCCCAGCCCTCTAGCAATGATTTCTTACATACAAACCAAAATACTAGCCAGGAATCAAGCGACTTACTCTTGTAATCCTAGCTACTCAGGAGGGTGAGATCTAAGGATCATGATTCAAAACCAGCCTGGGCAGAAAAAGTCTGTGAGACTCCTATATCCAATTAACTAGATGTGAAGCTGTAACAAGTGTTAGAGCTTCTTTCTTGAGCAAAAGAGCAAAACAGCAACCAGGTCCCAAGTTCAAGACCCTGTACTGGCACAAAAATAAACAAATAATATTTCTATACACCAAAAGAGAACAGGTGAAGAACAAAATCTGGAAAACAGTCCCATTCACAACAGCCTAAAAACTATAAAATATCTAGGTATCAACCAAAAAGCAGGAAAAAAAAAAACTATAAATTCTTTTTTTTTTTTTTTGGGTCCGGTCATGGGGCCTGAACTCTGGGCCTGGGAGCTGTCCCTCAGCTCTTTAGTTAAAGGCTAGCGCTCTACCACTTGAGCCACAGCGCCACTTCCGGCTTTTTTCTTTTTGCTTAGGTGGTGCTGAGGAATCGAACCCAGGGCCTCATGCATGCAAGGCAAGCGCTCTACCACTGAGCCACCTTCCCAGCCCCACCCCTAAAAATTCTTTTTTTTTTTAATTTAATTTTATTTCATTTGTGAACATACTGTACAGAGGAGTTACAATTACATGGGCAGGATAATGTGTACATTTCTTACCAAGCATTGCAGCCTCCTCCTTTGTTTACCCTTCACATCCCTTCCCAGCCTCCCCCCTCCCCCCCCTAAAAATTCTTAAACAAACTAAAGACACCAGAGAAAATGTGAACACTTTCCATTCTCATGGATCAGAAGAGTAATGTGAAAATGGCCATACTGCCAAAAGTACCCTATAGACTCAATGATGGATATGTCTATCAAAATCCCAATGTCATTGCTTATAGAATTAGAAAAATCAATCCAATAATTCATATGGAAACATAAAATACCCTGAATAGCACAAGCCATTCTAAGTTACATGCTAAAATTACATTCTAACATGCTAAGTTACATTCTAAAATACATGCTGGAGGAATACCAGGTTTCAAATTATGTTACAGGACCTTAGTCACAAAAACAAATTGGAACAGACATAAAAATGACCTGAAGACCAAAGGAGCATTATTATTAGACCCAGGAATAAAATCACACAGCTAGAGCCACCTAATTTTTAACAAAGCAATCAAACTACATCCACTGGAGATAGGCTTCGGTGACTCATGCCTACCTACTCAAAAAGATCACCATTCAAAGCCAGCCAGGGCAGGAAAGTCCTTGAGACTTTTATCTCCAATTAACCAGCAAAGAGCCACAAGTTGAGCTGTAGATGGAGTAGTAGAGCATTAGCCTTGAGCACAAAAGTTCAGGATAGGACCCAGGCCCTAAGTTAAAGCCCCAGGACGGACACACACACACACACACACACACACACACACACACACACACACACACACACACACACACACACACACACACACACACACACACACACACACACACACACACACACACACACACACACACACACACACACACACACACACGAGAGAGAGAGAGAGAGAGAGAGAGAAAAGATAGGGTCTCTTCAACAAAGTGCTGAGAAAATTGGTTATCTACTTGCAGGAGCCTGAAACTAGATCTCTAACACACACACACACACACACACACACACACACACACACACACACACACACACACACACACACACACACACACACACACACACACACACACACACACACACACACACACACACACACACACACACACACACGAGAGAGAGAGAGAGAGAGAGAGAAAAGATAGGGTCTCTTCAACAAAGTGCTGAGAAAATTGGTTATCTACTTGCAGGAGCCTGAAACTAGATCTCTATTTCCTACTCTGTACAAAAAAAATCAATAGACTTAAAATCTGAAACCTTATTCTGACTACAGAAAAATGCAGGGAAAACCTTGGAACTTACAGGCACAGGCAATTATGTTCTGAATAGGACTACAGCAAAAACTGACAAATGAGACTACACCAAATTAGAGAGTTTCTGTAAAGCAAAAGAAACAATTGCTAGAACCAAGAGAAAAATACAGAATGGGAGAAAATTTTCACCAGCTAGTTAACAGATAACAGATTAATATCCAGCATTTACAAAGAACTAAAAAAAAATTAAACAGCAAGAGAATAATAAAGTTAACAAATGAGCAAGCAAACTGGACAGTTCTCAAAAGAAAAAAATGGCTAATAGACACAACATCTTAGCTGTAAAGGTCATGCATATCAAAGCTACACTAGGATTCCATCTCAGCCAGAATGGCACCCATCAAGAAAACAAACAACAAATGCTGGAGAGGATGTGAGGAAGAAGTAACTCACAGACACTGATAGTGGGAACCATGGTAATCAGTATGGTAGTTCTTCAAAAGACTAAAAATAAGCCTTCCTTAAAACCCTGCCATGTTACAATTGGGCATATATCTAAAGGACAGTAAATCAATACCCTAGGAAAGACTTGCATATCCATTTTTACTGTAGCACTGTTAACAATAACTTAATGGAATCAACAAAGGTGCCCCCAAACAGATGGATATCACACACAAACACAAACATCACACTATAGAATATCACACAGCCATAAAGAGAAAAAGATATCATGTCATTTGTATGAAAACTGATGCAACTAGAAAACGTTATTAAATAAGACATCAGAGGCTGGGAATGTGGTTCAGTGGTAGAGTGCTTAACCAGCATGCATGAAGCCCTGGGTTTGCTCAATTATATTCCATAAACAGACTATAGATTCATTCATTAGACAGTTAATTGTCCTTAAAATGGTACACAGAGCGAAAGCAAATCTAATAAAAATTTCAGAAACTTTTTGTACAAAGTACCAAGCTGGTTCTCAAATTTATATGGAAATACCAAAAACTAGGGGCTGGTGGCTCACATTCAGGAGGCTGAGGTTTGACCATCACAGTTCAAAACCAGTCCGTAAGACTTATCTCTAATAAGCTACCAGAAAACTGGATAGTGGTACTGTGGCTCAAGTGGTAGAGTGCTAGCCTTGAGCTGAAGAGCTGAGGGACAGTGCCCAGGCCCAGAGTTCAGGCCCCATGACCTACCAAAAACAAAAACAAAAACAAAAACTGGAAATATTAAAACCATGCATTTTCAAGACTCATAAAACTAGAGACGTTGAAATATTGGTAAAAAGTACATTGGAAATGACTGAATCTATATATACAACTGCACAAATATGAACAGTTTATTTCTGACCAGAGGCAAATTCAATGGAGAAAGGAAATTTACTTCAACAATTAAGTACTGAAACAAACATATAACTTTATGTCACAAAATATATTCAAGGGGCAAGAGCTATAACTCAGTTGGAGGACTGCTTGCTTAGCATGTAACAGGACCTTTGGTTAAATCCCTAGTATCTAACAAATCCAATTCATCCATACCGTACCATCATATACAAAAATTAATTGAAAAGGAAGCACAGACTCAAGAACAAAATCTATTTTACAGGGGTGGAGGGCTTGAATTCAGGCCTGGGCACTGTCCCTGAGCTTTTTTGTTCAAGGCTGGTGCCACAGCTCCATTTCAGGCTTTTTGGTAGTATTAGAGATAAGATCTTCACAGACTTTTCTGCCTGGGCTGGTTTTGAACCTGGATTTTCAGATCTTAGTCTCCTGAGTAGCTAGGATTACAGGCATGAGTCACCAGCACCAACTCAGGAACTAAATCTACCTTTGAAAAAGATAGAATCTAAGTTTACTTGGTGTTTTCTGATGTGTCACAGAAAACACAAACTGTAAAATGACAAACTGGATTTCATCAAACCTTTCAGTTTTGTTCTTTAAATGATACTACAGAGGACCCTGGGAACCCACAGTTAAGACTGCTATAAGGAAACACTCAGAGGAGTGTTGAGGAAATGCTCAGAATATGTAGTTTAAACACACCTAATGATAAATCTACATTTCAGGTGGGTTTACTTCATTATAGAAATGAATGGGTTTACTTCATTATAGAAATGAACAGGTAAACCACAGATAGAAAATAGGGAAACCATATATATATAATAAAGGATATATTCAAAATATAAAAAGAATCCATACAACTCAATAATAACACACTTTAAAAAAAAGTTGATCTGAAATAGAGATCTAAATAAACACTTCACTAAAAGAAATATAGAAAGAACAGAAAGAGTAAAAAAGCATTTGAGAAGATGCTCAACATTATAGTAATAATATTATAAACTTTAAATATACCCACTTTTTAATCTCACATTAATTGTTCTTCAATAAAGTATATATATATATATATATATATTTTTTTTTTTTTTTTTTTTTTTTTGATCCGTCATAGGGCTTAAACTCTGGTCCTGGGTACTGTCCCTGAGCTCTTCAGCACAAGGCAAGTGCTCTACCACTTGAGCCACAGTGCCACTTCCAGTTTTCTAAGTGGTTTATTGGAGATAGAATCTCATGGACTTTTCTTGCCCTGGCTGGCTTTGAACCGTGATCCTCAGATCTCAGCCTCCTGAGTAGCTATGATTATACATGTGAGCCACCAATGCCCAGCTAGTATAAAACTTCTATAAATAAGACAGCTGGGCACCTGTGGCTCACATCTGTAATCCTTGCTACTCAGGAGGCTGAGATCTGAGGATCATGGTTCAAAGCCAGCCCAGGCAGAAAAGTCTGTGAGACTCTTATCTCCAATAAAGCACTAGAAAAACCAGAAATGGCGCTGTGGCTCAAGCAGTAGAGTGCTCACCTTGAGCTGAAGAGTGCAAAGACAGCGTCCAAGCCCAGAATTCAAGCCCCATGGCTGACAAAAATAAATAAATAAACTTAAGACAAGCTGGAAGCCAGCAGCTCATGTCTATAAGCCTAGCTCCTCAGGAAGCTGAGACCTAGGCAGGAAAGTCTGTGAGAATCTTATCTCCAATCAACCAGCAAAAAGCTGGATGTGGAGGTGTGGTTCAAGAGGTTAGAGTGCCAGACTTGAACAACAGAGAATGTGAGACCTCAATTCAAGCTTTACTATGAATGGGTATAGACACACATACTTGTACACATGTGCGCATGCATGTGCACACACACGTACACGCACACATGCATGCGCACACACACACACAAATTTGCAAATTCATGGGGCTGGGAAGGTGGCTCAGTGGTAAGAATGCTTGCCTTGCATGCATGAGGCCCTGGGTTCGATTCCTCAGCACCACATAAGCAAAAAGAAAAAAGCCGGAAGTGGTGCTGTGGCTCAGGTGGTAGAGCGCTAGCCTTGAGCTGAAGAGCTGAGGGACAGTGCCCAGGCCCAGAGTTCAGGCCCCACGACCGGACCCCCCCCCAAAAAATTTTTTTTTGCAAATTCAATTTAATCATAATGTAGCAATTCACAGATACAGGCATTAGTCTAGCAGAGTTATCAGCCTTAGATATGCAAAAGATAAAAAACTATCTTAGGGCAATTAAAGAAACATTTTTCTATGCCTTAAAAAAGAATATTACAAGGGGGCACTAGTGGCTTACACCTAGGATGAGATCTGATGATTGTGGTTTGAAGCTTGCCCAGGCAGGAAAGTCCGTGAGACTCATATCTCTAATTAACCACTGAAAAACGGGAAGTGAGTGGAGCTGTGGCTCAATGTGGTAGAATGCTAGCCTTGAGCGAAAATGATCAGGGACAGCACTCAGGACCTGAGTTCAAGCCCCATGAGAGAGAGAGAGGAAAAAAAAAAGAACATTATCCTTTACTGCTGTTTCTTATTTAGACACTTAATCTAGTATGATAACTTAATGAACTATTTAACCACTGCACAATATGGACTGCCAAAGTTACATGCTCACTGCCAGCAAATGTGAGACTTGTATTTTTTGAAGGTCTCTTACTTGAAACTAATCATGATATTATCAGAATGTATCTAAGAATAGCATGGTAGAGAAATTTAGTGTAGAAACAACCTTTGAGAGAGCCTAGTTGCAAGAGAAACAAGAACTGTACATCTTATGATTTCAGTGAGAAGATGGACATTTAAGATGTAGTATACCCACAGATGGTAACCATTACTACTTACATTACTACTGTTACCATCTTAACATCTAACACTTTACTTACAACACTTTCATATAGTTACACATAGAATATACAATATATTAAGATTATAAGCTTGAGAACCAATACACGTAATTGTTCATACTTACTGATCGGGCACATTTTTTGGGGGGACTGCTAGAAAGTCCATCCAGTTGCCCATGTTCACCCAGAAATCCTGTCACTTGGTCCAAGAAAGAAGACACATCTAATTGGTGCCACTCTACTAGCTTCTGACCTAAATATTAAAACCAGAATATATAAGCATAATAAAATCAGTATTTTTCAAAACATTCTCATTAAGTATTTGTGTTAGCAAAAGTATAATTAAAAAACATATCCCCATTGCTTCTTTGCTTAAGTTACATAGTGTCTTCATAGCTAACTTCATAACTTAAGAGACTGAATTAACTGAAACCCACCCAACGTTTTCCTATCCTTCAGGTTAGGGTTACCTGGCTCATATAATTTTTGGCCATTTGGGAAGAAGAAATTTAAACAAAGCAGTATCTAAGTTTCTCTAGTATGATTACAACCAAAGCATGAACAACCTTAACATTTTAATAATAGAAAATCTTTACAAACTGATGACAAAAATTAGCATATTACATATTCTTTGGAAGAACATAATAGTACAAACAAAAAATACTGACATCTCCCAAGTTGCCAGAAACAGATTCCCTAAATAGATGCTTATATAATTCTAAAGGGAATGAATAAGAAGCCTTCACCTAATTATTGTAATTCTGAAAAAAGATTTAGCCAAGTGTTAAACATCAGTGATTTTGGTAACTGAAAAATAAATAATAGGTTAAAGGCTACAAACTGCTGTAAATCTTACCTGTCCGTGGGTCCAAGATGGAAACATAGGGGAAATCCCCTAGCTTATAAAACTGTATGTATCTCTGACCTTCCTCACTGTCATGGTAAACCTGTTAAATCATTGACATGGAAAAAAAAGTCAGCCTCTAAAAAAGGGACCAATTATAATCATGTCATATGCCAATAGCGATTAATTCTTCAAATATATCTTTGGTTTGATGTTGTTATAATTTGTGGAGGGGAAGGCAGACCCATTGCAACATTGAGATGTACAAGAGGTTATGTTGAAATACAAACTTTACAACTTTGGCAAGGGGGTGGGGTGGAGGGGATAGGAAGGGGAAACAGAGGAGGAGGCAACAATGCTTGATAAAAAATGTACTTATTACCTTGCCAATGTAATTGTAATCCCTCTGTACAGTGTTTTCACAATAAAAATAAAAAATTAAAAAAAATATGTATCTTTGGGTTTATGTGTTACCACACTCTCATGTTGAAGGGAAAATGAAGGTCACTTGGTGTGAATTCCTTTAACTTCCGGCCTTGTGCCCCTTCTGGAAACTTAGCATAAACATATCAATCTATTCTTCCTCCTTTCCCAGTTGAGAGGAGGTGCTGTGCTTCTTGTTCAAACGTGCCACCTATGTCAATACTAGCCTTCAAAAGTGTATCTTGCTGGGGCATGGTGGTGCACCTATAATCCTAGCATCCGGGAAGAATGAAGCCAGACTGGACAACTCAGTGAGGCTTTGTCTTAAACTAAAAATAAAATAAAAAGGGGTTTGGTTGGAGGCATGGCTCAGTAGTACCACACCAGCCTACCAAACTTGAAGCTCTGAGTTCAAACCCTACTATCAAGGGGAAAAAAAAAAAAAGGTAGAATGCATGCCTAGCCTGATCAAAGCCCTGGGTTCAATCCTCAGTACCAGAAGAAAGAAATAACTATATCTTAATAAATCACACTATGATTATAGGCTCTTGAGCTAATATTTAGTCAGAGATGTCCAGTATTTGCTGAGAAAATAAAATAGAAGATATTTTACCATTAAAAAGTCACTGAGGGCTGGGAAGGTGGCTCAGTGGTAGAGCGCTTGCCTTGCATGCCTGAGGCCCTGGGTTTGATTCCTCAGCACCACATAAGCAAAAAGAAAAAGCCGGAAGTGGTGCTGTGGCTCAAGTGGTAGAGCGCTAGCCTTGAGCTGAAGAGCTGAGGGACAGCGCCCAGGCCAGAGTTCAGGCCCCACGACCGGACCCCCCCCCCCCAAAAAAAAAAGTCATTGAATTCAGGAACTATAAAACATGAACTGGCAAATTAATAATACTAATAGTACTTCTTGAAATAGGGAAAAAATAAGTTTATTCAAAGCTACATTTTAAAAAGATTTTTTTATCTTTTATTTTTCTGTCAGTTGTGGGGCTTGAATTCTGGCCTAGATACTGTCCCTGAGCTCTTCATCTCACTTTTTCTGTGAATAATTGGGTATGACTCTCATGGACTTTCCTGCTCAGGCTGGCTCTGACAGGCAAGCCTCAGATCTCAGCCTCCTGAGTAGCTAAGATGACAGGCGTGAGCCACTGGTGCTCAGCTTTTTTTTTTAGGCCTGAACTTGGTACCTGATGCTTTCACTCACTGACTAGTGCTCTACCAATTGAGCCATGCTTCTAACCCATAAGCTTTTTTCTTTCCTCTTCCTTTTCTTTCCTTTTCCTTTTCTATTTTCCTTCCCTCCCTCCCTCCCTTCCTTCCTTCTTCCTGCTTTCTTTTTCCCTTTCTTTTGCCAGTCCTAGGGCTTGAATTCTGGGCCTGGGCACTGTCCCTGAGCTGTTTCATTGGCTCAAGGTTAGCAGTCTACCACTTGAGCCACAGCACCACTTCCAGCTTTTTCTGTGTATATGGTACTGAGGAATTGAACCCAGGGCTTCATGCATGCTAGGCAAACATTCTACAACTAAGCCACATTCCCAAACCCCATACGCTACTTACTATGATGTTCCTAAATATAAGAAACTAGAGAGCAAGAAAATCTAAACTTAGCTGGATAATTTATATAAAAAAACAGCAGTAAAACTAGAGGCTATGTCTAAGGACAGAGTTAAAGAATATCAAGACCTAGCCAGGCGCTGGTGGCGCACACCTGTAATCCTAGCTACTCAGGAGGCTGAGATTGAGGATCACGGTTCAAAGCCAGCCCGGGCAGGAAAGACTGTGAGACTCCTATCTCCAATAAACCACTAGAAAACCAGAAATGGTGCTGTATCTCAAGTGGTGGAGTGCTCCCTTGAGCTGAAGAGCTGAGGGACAGCACCCAGGCCCAGAGTTCAAGCCCCACGACTGACAAAAATAAACAAACAAATAAACAAACAAATAAATAAACAAACAAGTGAATTTCATCTGTTTCTTTTGACCTTAAAAAAAAAAATCCTAGGGCTTGACTCAGGGCCTGGGCACTGCCCCTGCGCTTTTGTGTTCAACATTTGTACTCCAACACTTGAGCCAGAGGTCCACTTCTAACTTTTTTAGTGCTTAACTGGAGATGTTTAGATGTTTTATGGATTTTCCTACGTGGGCTAGCTTCAAACTATGATCCTCAGATCTCAGCCTCTTAAGTATCTAGGATTATAGGTGTGAACCTGTAATCATGTAATGGTTCAAACTCAAGCTAAAACAAAGTCTTAGTTAAATGTTTTTCCAGTACTCCAAGATCTTCACATCTACATTGTTCAAAATAGTATAGAAACAGCCAATTAAAATGGTAGATATGCCAGGCACTGGTGGCTCATACCTGTAATCCTAGCTACTCAAGAGGCTAAAATCTGAGGATCCAGGTTCAAAGCCAGTCTAGGCAGGAAAGTCTACAAGACTCTTATCTCAAATTAAACCACCAGAAAACCAGAAGTAGTGCTGTGGCTCAAAGTAGTAGCGCTCTAACCTTGAGCAGAAAGAGAGCTCAGGGACAACATACATGCCCTGAGTTCAAGCTCCATGATCAACAAAAAAAAAAAAAGAAGGTTAAAGCACCTGAATTGGCTAGTTCATACTCAGATGTGCTTGTAAGCGTAAAATAAACACTGTACCATTTCCTACCCCTCAAGGAGAGGAGGGTAGAGTACTAGAGTTTATACTTAGGGCCTAACATTTGCTAGGCAAGGGCTCTACCACCAACCACACCCCCAGCTACACACCATATCCTTAAGACTTCATACCAAAACAAAACCACCAAAACAAAAGTCTTAACATTAAAACAAAAACATGTCTCTAATATTTTAATATTCACTGATTTTTTTGGGTTGGTTGTGGGACCTGAACTCAAGCTAGTGCTCTACTACTTTGAGCCACACCTCTAGTTCTGGTTTTCTGGTGATTAAGTAGAGATTAAGAGTCTCACAGACTTTCCTGACTGGGCTGGCTTCAAACTGTGATCCTCAGATCTTAGCTTCCTGAGCAGCTAGGATTACAAGCATGAGTTACCAGTGTCTGGCTATATTCACTGATCTATTTCCACTAAGTTTTGACCAAGTGTGGTCCCAAGAGAAGGGGTGACATTGTCCAAAAGGAAATGTACTCATGGAAGTGGAGTTGTGGCTCAAAGTGGTAGAGCACTAGCTCTAAGTGAAAAAGCTCAGAGATGGTACCCAGGCCCTGAGTTCAAGCCCCACAGCCGACAAAAAAAAAAAAAAGTAATAAAACCAGGTACCCATAGCTCACACCTGTAATCCTAGCTACTCAGGAGGCTGAGATCTGAGGATCACCGTTTGATGCCAGCTCAGGCAGGAAAGTCTGTGAGACTCTTATCTCCAAATAACCACCAGAAAACAGAACTGGAGGTGTGGCTCAAGTGGTATAGAACTAGTCTTGAGAAAAAAAGCTCAGGGACAGTGTCCAGACCCTGACAAACAGTGTCAAGCCCCACAACAAACAACAACAACAAAGAAATGTACTCATTGCCTCTGTAACCCCTCTGAACAATCACCTTTATAATAACTATTAAAAAGTTAAAAAAAAAAAAAAAGCCAGCGCCAGTGGCTCACACCTGTAATCCTAGCTACTCAGGAGGCTGAGATCTGAGGATCATGGCTCAAAGCCAACCTGGGCAGAAAAGTCCTTGAGATTCTTATCTCCACTTAACCACCACAAAACAGGAAGTGGCCCTGTGGCTCAAGTGGTAGAGTACTATCCTTGACCTGAAGAGCTGAGGGAAAGTGCTCTGGCCCAGAGTTCAAGCCCCGGGGCTGGGAAGGTGGCTCAGTGGTAGAGCACTTGCCTTGCCTGCATGAGGCCCTGGGTTCGATTCCTCAGCACCACATAAGCAAAAAGAAAAAAGCCGGAAGTGGCGCTGTGGCTCAAGTGGTAGAGCGCTAGCTAGCCTTGAGCTGAAGAGCTGAGGGACAGCGCCCAGGCCCAGAATTCAGGCCCCGTGAGCAGACCCCAAAAAAAATAAAAAAACAAACCAGAGTTCAAGTCCCACAACCACCAACAACAAAAAAGTTTTGTTTCATTGTTCTTCTCACCTGCCAGAAAATGAAATGTTCCCGGATAATATTCTTCACAGCTTCATTGCTCCATACATCACGATTGAGGCACTGGCATGCAAAGTCTTGTACATTTTGAATGTTTATCATCAGCCATTTATTCTGCATTTGGCCACACTCTTTGGCCTGTCAAGAGTGAAGTCATACAACATTTGTTAAATACAGTTTCTGTCTTGGCAGTGTGGTTGGAGCCTGTAATCCAAGCTACCTTGTAGTAGATATTAGGGGATTGAGGTCCAAGGCCAGCTCAAGCATAAAAGTATCAAAGATTCCCTCTCAATCAATGGTTGGGCCCAGTGGTGTGTGTGTTATCCCAGGTACAGGGAAATGGGAAACACAATGGCTGAGCAAAGTGGTACAACCTGTCACCCCCACTGACACGAGGAATGAAGCCTAGGTCAGCCTGAGCATAATGTAAGATCCTCCTTTTCCTATAACCAATCAATAAATAAGGGCCAGAGTCATGGCTTAAGTTAGGAGAATTGGTGCTCAGTCTCTAGTTTCTGAAATCTTGTGTTTTTAAATCATGTTTATTAACATTCAGGCTAGGAATGAGAGCATCAAACTCATTCATTCAACAAATATTTACTAAATAACTACTATACTGCAGAAACTATTACAAATGTTTGAATTATGAAGTTAACGAAAAACAAAATCTATGCTTTCATAAAGTATACACTGGTGAGAAACCTGCAGAGGAAGACTACATTAAAAGTGATATAGCAGACAAACACTAAAATCCAGGTGAAAGAGCAAAAAAAAAAGGGTGACATTGTTTAAGAATTGTAACCACGGGCTGGGAAGGTGGCTCAGTGGTAGAGCGCTTGCCTTGCATGCTCGAGGCCCTGGGTTCGATTTCTCAGCACCACATAAGCAAAAAGAAAAAAGCCGGAAGTGGCGCTGTGGCTCAAGTGGTAGACTCTTATCTCCAATAAACCACTAGAAAACCAGAAGTGGCACTGTGGCTCAAGTGGTAGAGTGCTCACCTTGAGCTGAAGAGCTGAGGGACAGCGCCCAGGCCCAGAGTTCAGGCCCCACGACCGGACATTAAAAAAAAAGAATTGTAACCATTCTGCACAACATCCTAATAAAATTATATATTTTTATTTATTTATTTTTGTCAGTCGTGGGGCTTGAACTCTGGGCTCAGGCACTGTCCCTGCACTCTTCAGCTCAAGGCGAGCACTCTACCACTTGAGCCACAGTGCCACTTCTGGTTTTCTAGTGGTTTATTGGAGATAAGAGTCTCATAGACTTTCATGCCCGGGCTGGCTTTGAACTATGATCCTCAGATCTCAGCCTCCTGAGTAGCTAGGATTATAGGCGTGAGCCACCAGTGCCTGGCATATAACTATATTTTTAAAAATCCAGGTGACATACATACAGAGATGAGCCCAGTGTGTGAAATGGACCAAATACAACTCAATGGGCAAGACAGAATGCAGATGTGAAAACTGAGCTCTCAAGATGGTCCCACACATGTGAACCTCAAGCCATGGTCCAAAAAAAAGAGAAAGACAATCAGTAGGGTTGGTGAAAACAAGAGATACCTAATCTGGGAAATTCCCACTAAACTCTGTAGAAGCCTGTACCCAACCCCATACTGGAATAGTAGCAGAAGCAAAAGCAGTACTTTTCTCCTTTGCCTCACTGCTCACTGTATCTCTTGTACTGATATCCAAATAAACCTTATTTTACCCTATTCTTCTTATCGGCAAAACACACACACACACACACACACACACACACACACACACACACACACACACACACACACACCCTATAATGAAACCTTTACACACACACACACACACACACCCTATAATGAAACCTACACACACACACACACACACACACACACACACACACACACACACACACACACACACACACACACACACACACACACACACACACACACACACACACACACACACACACACACACACACACACACACACACACACCCTATAATGAAACCTTTCTTGAAAATGTTACTATTTACATTGACAAATTACTGTCAGAAAAAAGCATCTAATGATGACAGGACTTTCAAAGCAACAATATTTAAAGGGGAAGAAGAGTCTTGAATAAGTGTACAATTGAATGTACAGTATAAGGATTATAGTTAATATTCTTATGGCTGGTAATGCAGCTCAATGGTAGAGATATACCTTGTATGTCAAGACCTATGGTTCAATTGACAGCACACAAACACACAAACAACAACTATAAATCATACTGAAAATTTGCTGAGAGTAGATTTTAGATGTTCTTAACCACAGGAAGAAAAGGGAGGAAAGTGTGGGGGGGGTGTGCGTGCGTGCGTGCGTGCGTGCGTGCATGCGTGTGTGTGTGTGTGTGTGTGTGTGTGTGTGTGTTGTTTTGTTTTTTTTGCTAGTTAATTGGAGATGGACTTTTCTGTCGTGCTGGCTTTGAACCTCAATCCTCTGATTTTAGCCTCCTAAATAGCTAGAATTACAGGCTTGAGCAACCATCAATACTTAGCACGACCCATGTCTTCTTTCTTAAGTGCAGTTCCTCTATATGAGATTAAAAACATTCCATATTTATCTTACTGATTCTGGCTTATTTTGTTCAACACCATAATCTCAGTTCTGTCCATTTTCCTGCAAACAACATATTCTGTATGTTTGAAAAATATTCCATTGTGTGTAAGTATCATTTTCTTTATGAATCACTGATTAGCATCTAGGCTGATTAGTTTGACTTTATTAATAATGTCACAACAAACATAGGTGT
Organism: Dipodomys merriami; assembly: GCF_024711535.1. Classification (NCBI taxonomy): domain Eukaryota; kingdom Metazoa; phylum Chordata; class Mammalia; order Rodentia; family Heteromyidae; genus Dipodomys; species Dipodomys merriami. Next base: position 69,155,789 of record NW_027203381.1, on the reverse strand, counting down.
ATAAGAATCTCTACAGCTAGGGCTGGGAAGGTGGCTCAGTGGTAGAGCGCTTGCCTTGCATGCATGAGGCCCTGGGTTGGATTCCTCAGCACCACATAAGCAAAAAGAAAAAAGCCAGAAATGGCACTGTGGCTCAAGTGGTAGAGCACTAGCCTTGAGCTGAAGAGCTGAGGGACAGTGCCCAGGCCCAGAGTTCAGGCCCCACAACCAGACCCAAGGAAAAAAAAAGGATCTCTATTGCAAACTGATTCTTTTAAGCATATTGGAGTCATATAGCTAGATGATGGGTACTTCTAGTTTTTATTGTTTTTGTTAATTTTTTGGTGGGTTTTGTTGTTGTTGTTTTTGGCCAGTCCTGGGGGCTTAAACGCAGGGCCTGGGAGCTAGCCCTGAGCTTTCATGCTTAAGGCTAGTGCTCTACCACTTGAGCAACAGCTCTATTTCTTGCTTTTGGCTGTTAATTGGAGATTAAAAGTCTCACAGGCTGTCCTGCCCAGGTTGGCTTCAAACTTAAATCCTCAGATCTTTGTCTCCTTAGTAGCTAGGATTACAGATGTTAGTCACCAGTACCCAGGCTAGTTTTAATTTTCTGAGGAACCTCTGCAGTGACTATACTAATTTATATTCTCACCATCAGCATATACCATTCCCCCAATACACTATCACTAACTTTTTTTTTTTTTTTTTTTGCCGGTCATGGGGCCTGAACTCTGGGCTTGGGCGCTGTCCCTCAGCTCTTCAGCTCAAGGCTAGCGCTCCACCACTTGAGCCACAGTTTCACTTCCGATTTTTTTTTCTGCTTATGTGGTGCTGAGGAATCGAACCCAGGGCCTCATGAATGTAAGACAAGCACTCTACCACTGAGCCACCTTCCCAGCCCCACTTAAGTAAGCCACAGCACCACTTCTGGCTTTTTCCAAGTGGTTTATTGGAGATAAGAGTCTCATGGACTTTTCTGTCCAGGCTGGCTTGGAACTGTGATCCTCAGATCTCAGCCTCCTGAGTAGCTAGGATTACAGGTATGCCACCAGCACCTGGCTTGTTCTCTTAACGTTTCTAGTATGATAAGGAAATCTCAAAGCAGTTTTCTTTCATCTTCTGTCAATATTTAGATTTGAACTCAAGGCCCTCCTAGGCAGGGTCTCTATCACTGAGTCATACCCTCAGTCCTCAATGTAATTTTGATTTACATTTCCCTAAAGGCTAACAATATTAAATTTTTTTAATGTATTTACTGGCCATTTGTACCTTTTTTGAAAATTATCTATTCAGTTCATTTATCCATTTACTGACTGGATTTGTGCTTTGGTGTCTAATTTTTTGAGTTCTTCATATATTCCAAAATTCTTAATTCCCTATCAGATGATTAGCTGAAGAAGATTATTCTTACTGTCTATAGATTGAGTCTTCACTATTGTTTTTCCTTTGTTGTTCAGAAGCCTTTTAATTTGATTTAATATCATTTGACAATCCTTGCTATTATTTCCTGAACTACTGAAGTCCTGTTGAGAAAGTCATTACCTATGACTTTAATCTTTTTTTTTTTTTTTTTGCTGGTTCTGGGGCTTGAACTCAGGATTTGGGTGTTGTCCTGAGCTTTTTTGCTCAAGGCTAGCCCTCAAACCACTTGAGCCACAGCTCCACTTCTGGAGTTTGATTTTTGTTTTGGTAGGAGGAAGCTGTGCTTAATTAGAGGAAAGAGTCTCAGAACCTTTCCTACCCAGAGAACTCTGAACTGTGATCTTCAGATCTCAAGCCTCCTGAGTAGGATTACAGGTGTGAGCCACAAACACCCAGCTTAAATTGACTTTTATACAGAATAATAGACAGAGATCTAGTTTTGGTTTTGTACAGCTGGATACCCAATTTCCCTAGTACCATTGTTAAAGGGACAATCTTTTCTCCATAGTATGTTTTTGGCACCTTTGCTGAGCATCCAATAGATACATAGGTTTATTTCTAGGACTTCTATCACATTCCACTGGTCTGTATGCCTGGTTTTGTGCCCTAATAAGAATGAGACCCAGATTTCAAACAGTAGTACTTTAAATAATAATAATAATAATCAGGGCTAGGAAGGTGGCTCAGTGGTAGAGTGCTTGCCTTGCATGCATGAAGCCCTGGGTTCGATTGCTCAACACCACATAAGCAGAAAAGGCTGGAAATGGTGCTGTGGCTCAAGTGGTAGAGTGCTAGCCTTGAGCTGAAGAGCTGAGGGACAGCGCCCAGGCTCAGAGTTCAGGCCCCATAACAAACCAAAAAAAAAAAAAAAATCAAACTCCAAACCCAAAACCCATCAGAATTCAATTTCACTTAATGGAGCTGAGCTGGAGATGTAGATGTATATGTATATGTATGTGTATGTGTATTTTATCTGGTCTCCATCATAACAGAAAGATACTATATACTTAAAATTCAACTGATTCTATGGAAATGTTATTCCTATTCAAAAGAGTATTTAATATGTTAGCTACCACATAAAAGCAAGCAATGTGAACAGTTCAACATTATAGAATCTAAAATACTAAGCCCCATTTATTTTATAATTCTGTGTGCCTATTAATAGATTCCCTATCATAGATTCAATGTTACCATTGAAACCCAACATCTAATTATTTTTAATTGCAAACTTTCACCATTTTATTTAAATGAATCATTTTATGGCCTCACTACTTTTATCACATTATAATTCTCAATATCACTACTGGTAAAGCCTTGGTCCACTGTTAAAATAGTTACATGCGCACAGTACTATAATATTCCAACACCTGATAGGATAACCAATACATATACTGTGTGACTAGTAAGTAGATAAAAATATAGATTTGAGCTGGGCTCCAGTGGCTCACACCTGTAATCCTAGCAGCTCAGGAGGCTGAGATCTGCAGATTGAGGTTCAAAGCCAGCCCAGGCAGGAAAGTCCATGAGACTCTAATCTCCAATAAACCATCAGAAAAACTGGAATGGTACTGTGGCTCAAGTGGTAAATTGCTAACCTTGAGCTGAAGAGCTGAGGGACAGTACACAGCCCAGAGTTCAAGCCCCACAACTGACAAAAAAATAAAATAAAAAGAATATAGATTTGGATAAATCATCTTGAGCAGATGGCTCAAATTTAATTATGCTATTCGCACCAGTATATAAGTTAAAACCTATGAATTGTTTTTTCTGAAAATTTCCATTCAATATTTTCAGACTTCAGGTGCTTGGAAAGTAAAAGTATAGATAAAGAGGGGAAGGACTACTGTATAAGCAAAAGATACATATAAACAATTCCCAAATAGTTAACAAGCACACACTATTAGTAGTAATAAAAAGCATGCTAACTTTAAAATGTAAGTTTTGGGGATTTTTTTCTGGGGGGGGGGGGCAGTCAGTAATAGGGCTTGAACTCTGGGCTTGGGCACTGTCCCTGTGCTCTTCAGCTCAAGGCAAGCGCTCTACCACTTAAGCCACAGTGCCACTTCTAGTTTTCTGGTTGTTAATCGGAGATAAGGGTCTCTTGGACTTTCCTGCCAGGGCTGGCTTTGAATGGTGATCCTCAGATCTCAGCCATCTCAGTAGCTAAGATTACAGGCATGAGCCACTAGCGCCCGGCTAAAATATAAGATATTTTAAAGAAGCTTTCACATTAACAAAGATTCTAAATAATACCGCAGAAAATGAACCAAAGAATTTCATGTATTCATATACTGCTATTACAAATATATTTCATAGATTGCTAAGAAAAATATAACTCTTAGGTACTATAATGCAGAGATTAACATTCAGATACCAATTCCTTATATACTAAATTTGTTTTCGCTCTTAAGAGAAATGCATGGTATTGAAAATTCAAAAAGATTCATAGTTAAGGCATAGAATATCCGACAACTTACTGTTTCAAAGCTGCCTTTATGCATCAAGTCAATAGGTGGCCGGAATAGATCTGCAAGGGTGGTTAATTTTTTATCTATTGCTCCTCCGTTTCTTAATTCCTGCTCTTGCCTAACTGCAACAGAGAAAAATTTTAAAGTTTCAATTAGCTATAAATCTTGAATTACATAATAAAAGCAATCTTGTATTAACAAAATAATTACTAATCAAGATGCCTGACTTCAGATGCAAAGAAATAATGCTAACTCTGAGAAAAGAAAAAAAAAAAACAAAAGAGAAGTAAGAAGGAAGTCCTAAGATTTAGTAATGTTTTTGACCCACAGGATAAAAGAAAATTTAAAGTAGTCACTCTGTAAAGAGGCTGACAGGACAATGAAGGTTGAATACTGTCCAAATAAGTTATTTAGAACTATGAAATAAACAAGGAGGGGCTGGGAAGGTGGCTCAGTGGTAGAGCGCTTGCCTTGCATGCCTGAGGCCCTGGGTTCGATTCCTCAGCACCACATAGGCAAAAAGAAAAAAGCCGGAAATGGCGCTGTGGCTCAAGTGATAGAGCACTATCCTTGAGCTGAAGAACTGAGGGACAGTGCCCAGACCCAGAGTTCAGGCCCCAGAACTGGACCCCTACCACCCCCCCGCCCCCCGCAAAAAAAAGAAATAAACAAGGAAACCTGTTTGTTGGGATGCTATTTTTTAGGATGGAGACAGGGAGTGTGATAGAGGTGATTAAAACTGAAATATAGTAAAACTAGAATATCATATACATATGTGTAGAGATATCACAAGGAGCTCCCCCTGGTATAACTGATACAAGGGGGGGAGGAGGGAGAGGAGGAGGTGGGGGGAGGAGGGGGAGGTGGGAGAAGGAGGGGGAGGAGGGGGAGGAGGGGGAGGAGGGGGAAGAGGGGGAGGAGGGGGAAGAGGAGGAGGAGGAGGAGGAGGAGGAGGAAGAGGAGGGGGAGGGGGAGGTCACCTTGGGTTGAAAGTGTAGGTAGAGGTTAAGGGTCCTGGCATACCACAGACATACACCCAGACATACACACAGTCACCTAAGCAAAATAATTTCCTTTACACATCCAAAACATAGAAAGAAGAAAGCCTTCAACCTCATTTATCTGGTTCTGAGAATGATCTTAACTTCTTAATTTGTCTGTTTTTTCTAGCTCTATTCTCATTCTCAATTTTTAAAGACCAGATCTGACAGTAGAGATGTTGACCACTGTTGTCACCGTGTAGTGGAAGGAAAGGTACAGAAGCCAGGCGCTGGTGGCTCACGCCTGTAATCCTAGCTACTCAGGAGGCTGAGATCTGAGGATCGCGGTTCAAAGCCAGCCCGGGCAGGAGAGACCGTGAGACTCCTATCTCCAATAAACCACCAGAAAACCGGAAGTGGCGCTGTAGCTCAAGTGGTAGAGCGCTTGCCTTGAGCTGAAGAGCTGAGGGACAGCGCCCAGGCCCAGAGTTCAAGCCCCACGGCCGACCAAAAAAAAAGGAAAGGTACAGATTCCCTTGATGAAATAGTATAGGTTCCCTTACAGCACCCTCTTAAGTTATACAACCTATCTGTGTCTCGATTATTTCATTTTAAAGCAATTACATAATCTAGCACAGACCAACAGGTTCTCATGTTATGGTCTAAACATCAGTCTCACTTCTTTTTTTTTTATATTTATTTATTTATTTTAATTATCTTTAAGTAGTTGTACAAAGACATTCCCATTCTACAAAACAGTATATGAGTACAAAGTGTCTGACAACATTGTCACCCATCTCTCTTAACCCATCCCTTCTCTCACTTTTTTTCTTTAATTGAGATTAGGTGATTACATAAATTTCACAGTATTGTGGAATAGTGATACTTAGAGTAACAAACACATTTTAACTTTCACAAGGCAAATTGTCATTATCATAGTCTATTCAGTTTGTGAATTCTATGAGCTTTGACAACACAAGTTATTTTTTCTACATCAGGTGATGTTTCTTTTTGCTTAGTGTAGGCTGTTCCCACTTATTCTGTTCCTCTTCCTGGCTTCCCTCTGTTGTATGTATATATCTACCATATATATGGTAAGAACATGGAGTCATTTAGCAATGATATGACAAAATGGGTGGCTGTCCTTTGTTTCTTGAGTCCTATTACTTTGCAATATCTTCTCGTATTTGGCTTTAGCATCCACGTATCAGGGAGATCATGTGCCGTTTGTCTCTTTGTTCTTGGCTTACTTCACTCAAAATAATCTGCTCTAGTTCCATCCATTTCCCTGCACATGCCATTATTTTGTCTTTTCTAATGGCTACATAATATTCCATTGTATAGGGGCTGGGAAGGTGGCCAGTGGTAGAGTGCTTGCCTTGCATGCCTGAGGTCCTGGGTTCGATTCCTCAGCACCACATAAGCAAAAAGAAAAAAGCCAGAAGTGGAGCTGTGGCTCAAGTGGTAGAATGCTAGCCTTGAGCTGAAGAGCTGAGGGACAACGCCCAGGCCCAGAGTTCAGGCCCCACGACCGGACCCCCCCCAAAAATATATATATTCCATTGTATATAGGTACCACAATTTTTGGATCCACTCATCAGTAGTGGGGCATCTGGGATGTTTCCAAATCTTGGCTATTGTGAACAGTGCTGTAATAAACATGGAGGTATACTGGTTCCTGTTGCTCAGGATAGATGCCTAGTAGTGGTATGGCTGGGTCATAGGGGAGGTCTATATTTAGCTTTCTGAGGTATCTCCAGACTGTTTTCCAAAGTGGTTGTATTAGTATACATCCCTACCAGCAATGCAGTAGGGTTCCTCTTTCTCCACATCCCCTCCAGCATTTGTCATTGGCTGACTTTAGGATGTGGACCATTCTGACTGGGGTAAGGTGGTATCTCAGTTTGTTTTTATTTGCATTTCCTTTACAGCCAGGGATGGTGAACATTTCCTCCTGTGTTTGTCATTTTTTTGGGGAGGGGTCCAGTCGTGGGGCCTGAACTCTGGGCCTGGGCGCTGTCCCTCAGCTCTTCAGTTCAAGGCTACCACTCTACCACTTGAGCCACAGCACCACTTCTGGCTTTTTTCTTTTTGCTTATGTGGTACTGAGGAATCGAACCCAGGGAGTCATGCATGCAAGGCAAGTGCTCTACCACTGAGCCACCTTCCCAGCCCCTTTCTTTGTCATTTTTATCTTTTCTTCTGAGAAGTTTCTCGTTAGTTCCCTTGTCCATTTCATGATTGGTCTGTTAGATTTGTGGAAGGTTAGTTTCTTGAGTTCCCCGTATATAATGGATATTATAGACCCCTGTCTGATATTTTGCTGGTAAACACATTTTCCCAATTTGTTGGCTGTCTTTCTAGTTTGGCTGCTATTTCTTTGTCTGTGCAGAAACTTTATTTTAAAGTAGTCCCATTTGTTGAGTCTCCAATTTGTTGTGACCCTGTGACTCTGTTCAGGAAGCTCTTGATTGTGCCTACAAGTTCAAGTGTCTCTCCTACTCTGTCCTGTAGTTGTTTCAGAGTATCAGATTTGATGTTAAGGTCTTTAATCCATCTTGAGTTGATGTTGGTGCATGGTGACAGGGTAGGGTCTACTTTTAGTTTTCTGCATGTGGCCACCCAGTTTTCCCAGCACCAATAGTTGAAGAGGTATGATTCTTCCACTGTATGTCTTTGGCTCCTTTGTCAAATATCAACTAACTGTACATATGCAGTTTCTTGAGTTCCCTGTATATAATGGATATTAGACCCTTGTCTGATATTTTGCTGGTAAATATGTTTTCCCAATTTGTTGGCTGTCTTTATTTCTGGGTCCTCTAGTCTGTTCCATTGATCTTTGGGTCTCTTTTTGTACCAGTACCAAGCTGTCTTTGTTATTATGACTCTATAGTAGAGCTTGAAATTTGGTATCATGATCCCTCCTGCGTTGTTTCTTTTGCCTAGAATTGCTTTGGCTATTCTAGGTCTTTTGTTGTTCCATATGAACTTTTGTACTGTTTTCTCTATTTCAGTAAAGTACATCATTAGGATTTTAATGGGAATTGCATGGAACATGTATATCATTTTAGCAGTATAGCTATTTTCACTATGTTAATTCTGCCTATCCAGGAACATGGAAGATCTTTCCATTTCTTGGTATCCTCTATGATTCCTTTTTTTTTAGGCTTTTATCGTTTTCATGAAATAGACCCTTTACATTTTTGGTTAGGTTAATTCCTAGATACTTTACTTCAGTCTCACTTCTTTTTTTTTTTTTTGTCAGTCGTGGGGCTTGAACTCTGGGCCTGGGCGCTGTCCCTCAGCTCTTCAGCTCAAGGCGAGCGCTCTACCACTTGAGCTACAGCGCCACTTCCGGTTTTCTGGTGGTTTATTGGAGATAGGAGTCTCACGGTCTCTCCTACCAGGGCTGGCTTTGAACCGCGATCCTCAGATCTCAGCCTCCTGAGTAGCTAGGATTACAGGCATGAGCTACCAGCGCCCGGCTTCAGTCTCACTTCTTTAGAATTCCATTGCTAACTCAATATAAAATCCACTGAAAGATAAAGGCCAAGATCTATCTTTCTTCTGGGTTACTTCATGAAAGGATATAAAGCTATTACACACAACTGCAGAACTTTTCTGTTTTTTAATCAATAATAACTATTTCATTACTTATTCTTTCAATTCACAGATAAAGGATTGCGAGAGAACTCAGTATGGATTTTTAGTTTATTAGACTCAGCCTTTAAGTGGTTATTCAGAAAGTGATTAAGTTGGTATATTTCTCACATTATTTCCTTTAAGTTTTTCCTTGACATTCTGTGAACATTTTTTGAAGCTTTTTTTTGGCAGGGGGAGGTGCCAGTCCTGAAGCTTGAACTCAGGACCTGGGCACCTGTCCTTGAGCTTTTGTGCTCAAGGCTAGCATTCTACCATTTGAGCCACAACTCCACTTTTTACTTTTTTTGGTGTTTAATTGGAGGTCAGAGTCTCGTGGACTTTCCTGGCCAGACAAGCTTCGAATCATGATCCTCAGCCTCCTGAGTAACTAAAATTACAGGCATGAGCAACTAACATCATTCTTCTACACAAATAGGTTAGAATTTAGAACAATTTGGCTTAAGAGTTACTCATAAACTAAATCCTCAGTACTGAGGATTCAACCTGTAGGCCTACTAACCACTTGACTCACACATCCCAGGCCTTTTGCTATTCAGAGAGTACCCCACTAACTTTATCTAGGCTGGCCTAGTACCACAACCTTGTATCCTAACACAATCATCTCTCTCTATCTCTTGCCTCTCAAGTAGCTGGGATTATAAGTGTATATCACCATACTCAGCTCCTGGTTTCTCTTCTTAAATTGAAATGAATCCTACTCAAAGTAGTTACACCGAATAGTAATAACCTTTTCCTTTTAACAAAAAGCGAAGGAAAGAAGGAGCCACAGATACCTACTAGTTTCAGTTTGAAAATCTCGAAAACCATCAAATATTGAACGTGCAGGACGTCGTCGTTTAGGAGCTGTAAGAGGAAAAGAGAATTGATTCAAAAACTTAAACAGATTTGAGAATTCTAAAAACTTCCTTATCTATAAGCATTTTTTACTTTAAAACACTCACATATGATTAATGGAGCCTGCCCTCAATAAATACTTTAAATTTTTTTTTTTTTTTTTGGGTCCGATCATGGGGCCTGAACTCTGGGCCTGGGCGCTGTCCCTCAGCTCTTCAGCTCAAGGCTAACGCTCTTCCACTTGAGCCACAGTGCCACTTCCGGTTTTTTTCTTTATGTGGTGCTAAGGAATCGAACCCAGGGCCTCAGGCATGCAAGGCAAGCGCTGTACCACTGAGCCACCTTCCCAGCCCCAATACTTTAAATTTTTTGACAGGTGCAGTGGCTCACACTTGTAATCCTAGCTACTCAGAAGGCTGAGATCTGAGGATGGAAGTTCAAGGCTAGCGAAGGTAGGAAAGTCTGTGAGCCTCTTGTCTCCAAAACCAACAAAAAGCCAGAAGTGGAGCTGTGGTGTAAAGCAGTAGAACTCTAGCCTTGAGCAAAAAAGTTCAGGGATAGCACTCGGGCCCTGAGTTCAAGTCCCAGGATTAGCACCCCCCAAAAAAATAAAGAATGCAAATAGAGGTTTAAGGAAAAAGATTCTGAGGATGACTATACGTGGAGAGGAAGTAGCATACATGCTGCAAATATCGAATTCAAGTTAGCCTAAGGGATCTGATACCCTTTGGTACAGCACATGAGTAATGAAGTCTAACCTATATGATTGAAGGACTCAATCTTAAAGTGTGTGCATACACATACAAAAATAGAAATGCAGGGGCTGGGAAGGTAGCTCAGAGGTAGAGTGCATGCCTTGCAAGCATGAAGCCCTGGGTTCGATTCCTCAGCACCACATAAACAGAAAAAGCCAGAAGTGGCACTGTGGCTCCAGTGGTAGAGCGCTAGCCTTGAGCTGAAGAGCTGAGGGACAGCGCCCAGGCCCAGAGTTCAAGCCCCATGACCGACCAAAAAAAAAAAAAAAAAAAAAGAAAGAAACGCCAGTAAATATATTCAACTTTAGAAGAATAAAGTATTCTTACATGTTTTAGTAACATAAATGAATAGAACCAAGATTATCTGCTAACTCTATGATCTTTAAGTATTTTACAGATAAGACCAAGAAAGCAGTAATCAAAACCTTATATTCCTGTATAAAAGTATTTTCAAACATAAAAACATGACCAGATCACTTACATACAACAAATGACTATTACTGATTATTTTAATACAATAGTTATTAAGTTGGTTTGTGGCAAGCCTCCCCACCTCATAACCAAAACAATGTACATGCTAATAAACGATGATTTGTAGCAGGATGATCACCCACCCTATGTCAAAGCATCCTTGCTGTTTTCCCCCTCATTTATCCTAAATCAAAGACAATCTCCCCAGGCCACACACCTCCATCAGCATTAAGACCATATTACTTCTGCCTGCCTCCTTATTATGGTCCCTTATCTCTTGCACACTATTTTCCACAAGCAAATTCCAATCCTCCATACTTATTCTCCTTCCAACAAAGCAAGGTGCTGGCCAGTTAGGCCAAAGAAACAAAGCTAAAAAGATCTAAGAGTTTCAAGCTGGGTAGCAGTGGCTCATGCCTCTAATCCTAGCTACTCAGGAGGCTGAGATCTGGGGATCACAATTCAAAGCCACCCTGGGCAGAAAGTCTGTGAGACTCTGATCTCCAATTAACCACCAGAAAATCAGGAGTGGCACTGTGGCTCAAGTGGTAGAGTGCTGGCCTTCAGGTTAAGACTGAGGGGCAGGGGCTGGGAAGTGGCTCAGTGGTAGAGCACTTGCCTTGCATGCCTGAGGCCCTGGGTTCGATTCCTCAGCACCACATAAGCAAAAAAAAAAAAAAAAAAAAAAGCTGGAAGTGATGCTGTGGCTCAAGTGGTAGAGCACTAGCCTTGAGCTGAAGAACTGAGGGACAGTGCCCAGACCCAGAGTTCAGGTCCCACGACCGGACCCCCCCCCCAAAAAAAAAATAAAAGACTGAGGAGCACCACCCAGGCCTAGGGTTCAAGCCCTACCACCACCAAAAACAAAGATCTAAGAGATTCAAAAGGAGCTTCAAAGATGGTGGGTACAGCTCAAAGGTAGGTTTGATACCTGGCACTATCCTCAGTCTGGCAGTATAGGGAGAAGGAACTTCAAAATCAAGGACAATGTGGAAGAACAGATAGAGAAAAATATATTGAGTGTCATTTGCCAGACACAGATGGCTGATGTCTGTACTCCTAGCTACTCAGGAGGCTGAGAGCCTAGATATCCAGAAAACAGAAAGAGGAGTTTGGCTCAAAGTGGTAGGTCCTTTAGCAAAAAAGCTGAGGGAGAGTGCCCAGGCTGAGGTTAAGCCCCATGACTGAAAAGGGGAAAAAGTGGCATTGTCTTACACTTTTATAAATCTGTGTTAATATTTGGCTTAGTAGAGCCAGGCATCAGTGGCTCAAGCCTGTAATCCTAGCTACTCAGGAGGCTAAGATCTAGGATAAGGGTTCAAAGCCAGTCCAGGCAGGAAATTCCATGAGACTCTTTTTTTGGGGGTCTGGTAGTGGGGCCTGAACTCTGGGCCTGGGCATTGTCCCTCAGCTCTTCAGCTCAAGGCTAGCACTCTACCACTTGAGCCACAGCACCACTTCCAGCTTTTTCTCTTTTTGCTTATGTGGTGCTGAGGAATCGAACCCAGGGTCTCATGCATGCAAGGCAAGCGCTCTACCACTGAGCCACCTTCCCAGCCTGAGACTTTTTTTTTTTTTTGGTCGGTTGTGGGGCTTGAACTCTGGGCCTGGGCGCTGTCCCTCAGCTCTTCAGCTCAAGGCAAGCGCTCTACCACTTGAGCTACAGCGCCACTTCCGGTTTTCTGGTGGTTTATTGGAGATAGGAGTCTCATGGTCTCTCCTGCCCGGGATGGCTTTGAACCGCGATCCTCAGATCTCAGCCTCCTGAGTAGCTAGGATTATAGGCGTGAGCCACCAGTGCCCAGCTCAGCCTGAGACTCTTATCTCCAATAAAACACCACCAGAAATCCCAGAAGTGGCACTGCGGTTCAAGTGGTAGAGCACTCGCCTTGAGCAGAAGAGCTCAGGGACAGCGCCCAGGCCCAGAGTTCAAGCACCACAACCAACAAAAACAAACAGAAAAGACCCTTCAGCCGGGCGCTGGTGGCTCACGCCTGTAATCCTAGATACTCAGGAGGCTGAGATCTGAGGATCGCGGTTCAAAGCCAGCCCGGGCAGGAGAGACCGTGAGACTCCTATCTCCAATAAACCACCAGAAAACCGGAAGTGGCGCTGTAGCTCAAGTGGTAGAGCGCTCGCCTTGAGCTGAAGAGCTGAGGGACAGCGCCCAGGCCCAGAGTTCAAGCCCTACGACCAACCAAAAAAAAAAAAAAAGACCCTTCATTATTTTAAATATACTAATGAGTTCAAGTATAGAAAGAAAATTTAAATTCAGTCCCACAAAGAAATGTAATTATATGGAAGGAATGTTAGGCTGACGGTGTGGCTTAAGCAGTAGATTCCTTGCCTGATAAGCACTGAGTTCAAATTTTAGTAGATAAAGAACAAAAACATCCAGGCGCTGGTGGATCTTACCTGTAACTCTAGATACTCAGGAGGCTGGGGTCTGAGGATTGCGGTTCAAAGCCAGCTCGGGCAGGAAAATCTGTGAGACTTTTATCTCAATTAACCACCAGAAAACTGGAAATGGCGCCATGGCTCAAGTGGTAGAGAGCTTGCCTTGAGCTGAAGAGCGCAGGGAAAGTGCTCAGGCCCAGAGTTTAAGCCATAGGATTGGCCAAAAACAAAACAAAACAAAACAAAATTTAAAACAATAACAACAAGGTGGCTCAGTAGTACGAGTGCTTGCCTCGCATGCATGAGGACCTGGATTCGATTCCTCAGCAACACATAAACTGAAAAAGATGTAAGTGGTGCTGTGGCTCAAATGGTAGAGCACTAGCCTTGAGCTGAAGAGCTCAGGGACTGTGCCCAGGCCCAGAATTCAGGCACATGACCAAAAAAAAAAAAACAAGGAGCTGGGGGCTGGTGGTTCATGTCAGTAATCCCAGCTACTCAGGAGTGTCAGACCTGAGGATCATGGTTTGAAGCCAGCCTGGACAGGAGTACTGAAGCTAGCCTGGACAGGAAAGTCCATGAGACTCTTTATCTCTAATAAACTACTCAGGAAAAGCCAGAAGTAGTGCTGTCGCTCAAGTGGTAGAGTGGTATCCTTGAGCACATAGGCTCAGGGACAGTGCCCAAACCCTGTGTTCATGCCTCAGAACCAGAAAGACAAAAAACAAAACAAAAAAGCCCACAAACAAGGAATGCCATCTTTTTAGGTGATTATGAATTATTTTTGATACATCTTAATGCTTATGCCAAAGTGGAATCTGAATCTTTTAAACAAGGAGCTTTTCAAATGCTGTTCTATGAAAATTCACTGTTCCAGGATGTGGGCAGGCTTTAAATAGAGCCCCAATTATCCCTTGCTATGATTTGAGTATTACCCCAAAGGCTGATGGGTTAAAGGCTTGGTCCCCAGCCAATGGCACTATTAGGAGGTGGTAAAGCCTTTGAGAAGTGGGAGCTAGTAGGAAGAATTTAGACCATGCTGTTGAAAAAGTATCTGGGATTCTGGACTCTTACTTTCTTCTTTTCTTCTTCTTCTCTTTTTTTTTTTTTTTTTTTGCTGGTCATGGGACCTGAACTCTGGGCCTGGCCTCAACTCTTTACATTTAAACCACAGTACCACTTCCAGCTTATTCTGCTTATGTGGAGCTGAGGAATCAAACACAGGCCTCATGCATGCAAGGCAAGCACTCTATCACTGAGTCACCTTCCCAGCCCCACTTTCTTCTTTTCATTTCCAAGCTGTCATATGGTAAGTAGCTTCTTCTATATGCTCCCACAAATGATGTGCCACCTCACTACATGATCAAAAGCAGTTATGCCAACCACGACTGAAACCTCCAAAACTGACCTCTGCTCTTTCTTTTTTTTTTTTTAATTTTTTTTTTTTGGGGGGGGACCTAGTCTTTCTTTTTTTTATTGTGAGAATATCATACAGAGGAGTTACAATTACATGGGCAAGATAACGAGTACATTTCTTTTTTTGTTTTTGTTTTTGCTTATGTGGTGCTGAGGAATCGAACTCAGGGCCTCAGGCATGCAAGGCAAGCGCTCTACCACTGAGCCACCTTCCCAGCCCCCTCTCCTCTTTCTAAGATGATTGCCTCACATGTTTTGTTATAATAATGCAAAGCTGACCAACACATCTTATCTCCCAGCATTTTTAACCTGTGACTATCTTGAGTATGGACAAGACCAAGTGGTAGAGCGCTAGCCTTGAGCTGAAGAGCTGAGGGACAGCACCCAGGCCCATAGTTCAGGCCCAGAGACTGGATCCAAAAAAAAAAAAAAAAAATCAAGCTGGGCACTACCTATAATCACAACTACTCAAAAGTTGAGACCCAGGGAAGGTGGCTCAGTGGTAGAGCGCTTGCCTTGCATGCCTGAGGCCCTGGGTTCGATTCCTCAGCACCCCGTAAGCAAAAAGAAGAAAGCTGGAAGTGGCGCTGTGGCTCAAGTGGTAGAGCGCCAGCCTTGAGCTGAAGAGCTGAAGGACAGCGCCCCAGCCCAGAGTTCAGGCCCCACAACCGGACCTCCACCTCCCCGCCCCCCTGCAAAAAAAAGTTGAGACCCAGAAGAGCGTTTGAAGCCAGACTTCGCAGAAAAGTCTGTGAGATTCCATCTCCAAAGTAACAGTGGTAAAGCACTAGCCAAGCAAGAAAGTCAAGTAAACGTGAGGCCCTGAGTTCAAGCCCCATACCAAAATAAATATAGACACACACATATATGTACGTATGTGTGCATGCTAGATATATTACAGTCTAATAATGAAAAGTAGATTTCCTAAATACAGTCATTTTCATCCCCACTTCACTATATGTCAATCTTGAGGCTAAAAAAAAAATCAAATTATGGTTTCAAATGGAACTCTGCTGCCTCTGACCAACAGCAATACAGCAAAGAATTCATTTCCTATAGTCTTTTTTTTTTTGGGGGGGGGGGCTGAACTCTGGGCCTGGGCGCTGTCCCTCAGCTCTTCAGCTCAAGGCTAGCACATTACCACTTGAGCCACAGCACCACTTCTGGCTTTTTTCTTTTTGCTTATGTGGTGCTGAGGAATCGAACCCAGGGCCTCATGCATGCAAGGCAAGCGCTCTACCACTGAGCCACCTTCCCAGCCCTCTTTATGTATTTTTTAATATAATTATATTGTGGTGTACAGAGGAGCTACCATTTCTTAAGTCAGGTAACAGACAATGTCACCCCTTCCTTTGCTTTCCTCTAGTTTCCCCTTCTCATCTCTGCCCACAATTTGAGTAATTTGTTTTCCACATAGTGTCTACTGAATACCATGAATGCATTTGTTCACCTTTCCTCCCTTTATGTTTTTGCACCCTACCTAAAAAGACCAAAAAAAAAAAAAAAAAAAAAAAAAATGACCACCCCGACACCACCACCACCAAAACTCATTTCCAGTTGCTGAAATTATTTCTTGCTACAGTAAACTCAAATTTGCCAGGTTAAAGAAATATCATACAGGGGCTGGGAAGGTGGCTCAGTGGTAGAGCACTTGCCTTGCATATGCATGAGGCCCTGGGTTCGATTCCTCAGCACCACATAAGCAAAAAGGAAAAAAAAAGTCGGAAGAGGCACTGTGGCTCAAGCGGTAGAGCGCTAGCTTTGAGCTGAAGAAGTTGAGGGACAGTGCCCAGGCCCAGAGTTCAGGCCCCATGACCGACCCCCCCCCTAAAAAAAAAAAAAAGAAATATCATGTAAAAACTTTTATTGGGGCTGGGAAGTTGGCTCAGTGGTAGAGCACTTGCCTTGCATGCATGAGGCCCTGGGTTCGATTCCTCAGCACCACATAAGCAAAAAGAAAAAAGCCAGAAGTGGTGCTGTGGCTCAAGTGGTAGAGCGCTAGCCTTGAGCTGAAGAGCTGAGGGACAGCGATCAGGCCCAGAGTTCAGGCCCCATGACTGGACCCAAAAAAAAAAAAAACTTTTATAGTACTAAGGCTTAATTTTTTCATCCTTTACTTATAACTTATTTTCAATTCTGAATTACCTATAAGAGTGTTCTTGATGTCAAACAACTTCTTTGCATAACTATTGTCAATACAACATTCATTTTATCATCTTTGTCCAACCACATTAAAAACCCAATTTTGGGTGGGAATATGGCTTGTCTGCCTTGCATGCATAAAGCCCTGGGTTCAATTCTTCAGTACCACATAAACAGAAAAAGCGGGAAATAGCACTGTGGCTCAAGTGGTAGAGTGCTAGTCTTGAGCAAAAGAAGTTCAGGGACAGTGCCCAAGCCCTGAGTTCAAGCCTTACAACTGGCAAAAAATTAAAAAAAAAAAAAAAAGCTGGGTGCCAGTGGCTTACACCTATAATCCTAACTACTCAGGAGGCTGAGATCTGAAGATCACGTTCAAAGCCAGCCCAGGCAGGAAAGTCCATGGGACTCTTACTCCAATTAATCATCAGAAAACTGGAAGTGGTGCTGTGGATTAAGAGCTCAGGAATAGTGCCCAAAACTAGAGTTCAAGCCCTACAACCAACAAATAAAATAAAATAAAATAAATTCCATCAATCTTCTGCACTGATGGCTCATGCCTGTAATCCTAGCTACTCAGGAGGCTGAGATGAGAGCTAAGAATCATGGTTCAAAGCCAGCCAGGACAGGAAAGCCTCATATTGTCAATTAACCACCAGAAAACTGGAAGTGGAGCTGTGGCTCAAAGTAGTAGAACACTAGCCTTCAGCAAAAGCATCTCAGGGACAAGCCCAGGCCTGAGTTCAAGACCCATGACCAAAAAACAAACAAACAAAACCCTAAAAACAACAACAAAGCCAAATAAAACTAAGCAAAAAATGTGAACTTACCGCCAAACAAAGGTTCTGGTTCCACCAATATTTCTTGCTTTTGAGGAATTGGGGCACGTACTTCTTCTCTATTGAAAAAATAAAAAGGAAAATATCAAAATGAAAATCATTTTCTGGTATCTGCTCTTTCTTTCTATAATTGGTATAACTGTTTCAAATTAACAAGTAAAATGAACACCAAAAGTTGTAACTTTTGGAACCAAAGTAACCATTTTCAGTGTTTTAATTATAATGTACTAAGAATGGAATGGTGAAAAGATTTGATATCTTCCCTTTTTAATGTAATACAAGTTTACATTAAGTACTTGTTGAGCAAAAGTCCAACAGTCTTTAGAAAATATTATACATGGACTTTACCCAAGGAAAAGCCATTGTTTTATGAAATGACAAAAACATTAAAAAAAATCCTCAAGTGAGATGATACCATCCTAATTGCCTTTTTTGTTGGACTAGCTCTAAATTTATACTGTTTCCACAGCAAGTGTGATTATTGGTATTTTTAGCAGCATTTTTTTTTTTTTTTTTTGGTCTGGTTGTGGGGCCTGAACTCTGGGCCTGGACGCTGTCCCTCAGTTCAGCTCAAGGCTAGCATTCTACCACTTGAGCCACAGCGCCACTTCTGGCTTTTTTCTTTTTTGCTTATGTGGTGCTGAGGAACAGAAGCCAGGGCCTCAGGCATGCAAGGCAAGCACTCTACCACTGAGCCACCTTCCCAGCCCCTTTTAGCAGTACCTTATAAAAAAAAATTTCCCCTGTTTTGGCCATGTTTGTGATCTCATTCTGCTCCAACATGGATTGTTTTTCTTGAGTATATGCCAATATTGGGCAGACATGCTTTTTCACTCACGGCTAGCACTAGATCACTTGAGCCACAACTCTACTCTGGCTTGTTGCTGGTTAACTTAAGATAAAGAATCTCATCATATTTGTCTGCCAGTCTAACTTCAAAATTTGAACCTAAGACATCAGTTTACTGAGTAGCTAAGATTATAGGCCACCAGCACCCAGCTTTGGCTCCTATATTAATTTAATGGAAATCAATAAGAAAATACGATTTATGCGTGGTACCACCAGTGGTGCAGACCTCTAAGCCTAAATATTCAGGAGGCTGAGATCTGAGGACCATGGTTCACAGACAGCCCAAGCCAGATGGGGCAGGAAAGTCCACAGGACTCTTATCTCCAGTTAACTAGCAGAAAACTGAAAATGGAGCTGTGGCTCATAGTGGTAGAGCACCTCCCTTGACCAAAAGAGCCCAGGGACAGGGAGCACCCAGACCCCAAGTTCAAGCCCCATGACTACTAAGTTACTAAGGAGTTACTAAGGAGGCTGAGACCTGAGGATTGCAGTTCAAAGCCAGTCCAATGAACAATCCCTATGAAACTTATCTCCAATTAACCCCCAGAAAACTGGAAGTGTAGCTGTGGCTCAAAGTAGTAGAATGCAGGGCTGGGAAGGTGGCTCAGTGGTAGAGCGCTTGCCTTGCATGCCTGAGGCCCTGGGTTCGATTCCTCAGTACCACATAAGCAAAAAGAAAAAAACTGGAAGTGGCGCTGTGGCTCAAGTGGT
Source organism: Dipodomys merriami (assembly GCF_024711535.1). Taxonomy (NCBI): domain Eukaryota; kingdom Metazoa; phylum Chordata; class Mammalia; order Rodentia; family Heteromyidae; genus Dipodomys; species Dipodomys merriami. The sequence continues at coordinate 69,136,866 of NW_027203381.1, read as the reverse complement.
AGAGCTCTAGCCTTGAGCTGAAATGCTGAGGGACAGCGCCCAGGCCCAGAGTTTCAAACCCCACGACCGGACCCAAAAAAAAAAAAAACAAAAAACAAAACAAAACAAAAAAGTAGTAGAATGCTACCCTTGAGCAAAAGAGCTTAGAGGTAGTACCCAGGCCCTGACTGCAAGCTCCACAACTGACAAAAATATATAGGGGCTGGGAAGGTGGCTCAGTGGTAGAGTGCTTGCCTTGCATGCCCGAGGCCCTGGGTTCGATTCCTAAGCACCACATAAGCAAAAAGGAAAAAGCCAGAAGTGGTGCTGTGGCTCAAGTGGTAGAGCGCTAGCCTTGAGCTGAAGAGCTAAGGGACAGTGCCCAGACCCAGAGTTCAGGCCCCACGACCGGACCAAAAAAATATATATATATAGATAGATAGATATAGATATAGATATAGATATTTAAAAACCTAAATAGCAACCATTTAAGAGTTGATTAAAGAAGTATGTGATGTAGCTTTAAAATTCATTTCTAATTTAGTAAAAGTAAAATCCTGGTCCCTGGCCTGTTCATATTTCAACAGGTTTTTGATTTACTATCTCATAGTATAATCAATGAGAATTATAAAAAAGTAACGGTACTAAACTCACTTGAGGTCCTTAATGTTCTTGTTTATAAACCAATCAATGGCTTTCCTTTGAGCAAGATTAGTTTTTAATATTTTCCAAAGACTGTTGGAATTTTTGGCCAGTAGGTAATAGTGCAAACTCTTACTGCATCTCAAGTAAAGGCTAAGACATCCAAAAGTTTTAGTTCTAAACACTGAGGACACTTGAAATGATTAACTACATTTAATTAAAATATAAGTGACCAGATTTTAAAAATTATTTTAATACTAGATTTGAAATTTAGGACTCTACACATACAAAGCACCTTCTCTACACTGAACTATTCAACCTAGAGTTCTTTTTTTCTTTTTTCTTTTTTGGTTATGGGAGGCCTGGACATTGTCCTTGAACTTTTTTCCTCAAGCTAGCACTCTACCACTTTGAGGCACAGTTCCACTTCTAGTTTTTAGGTGGTTTGTTGGAGACTTTCCTGTCTGAGCTGGCTTTGAACTATGATCCTCAGATCTGAGTCTCCTGAGTAGCTAGGAATACAGGTGTAAGCCACCAGTGCCTGTTTTTTGTTTGTTTGTTTTTTCACCCCCCTGGTGGTGCTAGGGATTTGTGAGGGCCTCACAAATTCTAGGCCAGCACTCTACTATTGAGCCATAACTTCAATTTTTTTTCACAATTTTCATGACAACTCATTTTTCCAGGGCAATGTAGGAAAGTCTAGAAGTGGGAAATAAGAGCTTCACTACACTTCATTTCCATAGCTGCCATTTAATTGTCATGCAGTTGGGTAAACACTTCTATCCCTGGTGTTTTATAGGTTAAAATGTGCATAATAAAGCCAACCAATAAGGATTTTTTTTTGGGGGGGGAGGATCTACTAGAGATTGAATGTAAGGCTCTCACAAGCACAAATGTTCTAGGCTATGATCCTGCAAAGTTCTTCTTATTGTTGGATTTAACTGTTGAAGAGGTACACACGCCCCACTTCCCAGCCACAAAGCCAATTCTAACAAAGTGGTTCAACCTTCCACTCTGCCACTAGTTCACCTCTTAAGATTTTTAGTGTATGTGCTGTGAAAACGAGCACAACCTCTAAGATTTTTAAAGGAACTTACACAGTTCTTTTGAGGTTTGAATAAGAGAGAGGGTTAAAAAATAGGCAAGACAGTCCTCTACAGAATTTGAGGTATATAAGTATACAAAATTTCCAGATGAAGGGGCTGGGAAGGTGGCTTAGTGGTAGAGCGCTTGCCTTGCATGCATGAAGCCCTGGGTTCGATTCCTCAGCACTATATAAGCAGAAAAAGCCAGAACTGGCGTTGTGGCTCAAGTGGTAGAGCACTAGCCTTGAGCTGAAGAGCTTCAAGCCCCACAACCGACCAAAAAAAAAAAAAAATTCCAGATGATACTTTTCCAGAGGTTTTCAATGTTTAATTTTTTTCAAAACCTAGAAATTGGTCTAATAGAACACTACTTAATTTAGGCAAGGGATAGCTCCTCACAATAAATTATAAATTCATACTCTGTGTGTGGTCTGACAGTGGAGACACTTGCTGAACTGGTACTGGGTTCTTCAGCAATTCCTCCACCATCCAAAAACATAGTGACTGCCATCTCCAGATTATTGTTGCAGGCTTCCAGCATATGTTTTCCTACACTTTCACTTGCACCTGAAACAGCAAAAGGACAGGAGGAAAATGTTAAGAGACACCTTACATTCATATCATATTAAAACACAGAATTCCCAGCAAATTAGTAGTCCTTTTTCCTTTTAGAATGATCTTTTCATTCAAGCTCTTTCATTTATGTCTACACTGCTGGCTAGCTGTTGTGAAACATATTGAACTAGAAAATAATGCAGCAATATTACAGCTGTAATCTCTATTACAAAAACTGAAAGATTTACCATTTCCTTAAATGGTCCAAATATATATTTATTGAACTCAAGAAAAGGATAAAAATTAATGACTAAATTAAAAACTACATTTCAAGACAGTTAAGAGAATATAATGGGCTGGACATTAGTGACTCATGTCTATTGTAATCCTAGCTACTAAAGAGACCCAGACAGGAAAGTACATGAGACTCTAATATCAATTAACTAGCAAAAAGCCAGAAATGGAGCTTGTGGCTCAAGTGGTAGATGGTTAGCCTTGAAAAAAAAAGCTACAGGACAGCACCTAGGCCTAAGTTCAAGCCCCAGAATTGGTACACACACACACACACACACACACACACACACACACACACACACACACACACACACGCACGCACGCACACGCACACGCGCGCACACACGCACACGCGCGCGCACACACACACGGTGAATCTGATGAAAAGTACATTGTATAAACAAAATATAACTAACAGGGCTGGGAAGGTGGCTCAGTGGTAGAGCGCTTGCCTTGCATGCCTGAAGCCCTGGGTTCGATTCCCCAGCACCAGATAAGAAAAAAGCCAGAAGTGGCTCTGTGGCTCAAGTGGTAGAGCGCTAGCCTTGAGCTGAAGAGCTGAGGGACAGCGCCCAGGCCCAGAGTTCAGGCCCCACAACTGGACAAAAAAAAAAAAAAAAGAAATATAACTAACAATGAAATCTCTTTATGGAATTAATTTATGCTAATAAGAAAGAATAAATGAGGGAACATGACATGGTACAAAAGGAAATGTACTTTATCTTACTCATGTAAATGTAACTCCTCTGTATATCATCTCTATAATAATAATTTTTAAAAAAATATATTTCAATTAGCATTTGTTTCTGGCATTTTTAACACCAAAGCAAGAAAAGTGAAATGGACTATTTTTGCCTAAAACTAATTCAAAATCTGGGGTGGGTATTGATAGCTCACACCTGTAATCTTAGCTATTATAGTATAGCTGAGATCTAAGGATTGGGCAGAACACTCTGTGAGACTCTTTTTTTTTGGGGGGGGGGTCCGGTCGTGGGGCCTGAACTCTGGGCTTGGACGCTGTCCCTCAGCTCTTCAGCTCGAGGCTAGCACTCTACCACTTGAGCCACAGCGCCACTTCTGGCTTTTTTCTTATGTGGTGCTGAGGAATTGAACCCAGGGCCTCAAGCTTGCAAGGCAAGCACTCTACCACTGAGCCAACTTCCCAGCCCAGTGTGAGACTCTTATTTGCAATTAACCACCAAAAATCTGGAAGGAGAGCTATGGCTAAAGTGGCAAATGCCAGCGTTGAGCAAAAAAAGCCAACTGTAAAAAGCCAACTGTAAGCACCATGACCTAGGTTTAAGCCTCAGCACCAAACAAAGAAAAATCTGGTTAATAACTGTCAATATTGGGGCTGGGAAGGTGGCTCAGTGGTAGAGCACCACTACCAAAAAAACTGGAAGTGGCACTGTGGCTCAAAATGGTAGAGTGCTAGCCTTGAGCAAAAAGCTCAAGGACAGCACCCAAGCCCTAAGTTCAAGCCCCACAACCCTCTCCACCCCCCTCCAAAAAAAAGGTTTCATCATCTTGCCTAGACTGGCTTAGCTAGGATTACAGGTGTGAGCCACTGGTGCCCAGCTTGTTTCCTTTGTTTTTCTATGTTGCTTTCTTAATAACATCTTCATTACTCTCCTCTGATTCACACATTCACTCTTTAGATGTGGTAATATTTTATAACTTTTATTTTTGTGTACTTTTTTTTTTTTTTTTTTGGGTCCAGTCGTGGGGCCTGAACTCTGGGCCTGGGTGCTGTCCCTCAGCTCTTCAGCTCAAGGCTAGCGCTCTACCACTTGAGCCATAGTGCCACTTCCAGCTTTTTTCTTTTTGCTTATGTGGTGCTGAGGAATCGAACCCAGAGCCTCAGGCAGGCAAGGCAAGCGTTCTACCACTGAGCCACCTTCCCAGCCCCTTTTGTGTACTTTTTTGTCTGACCATGATTCCTATTTCATTATTTCATTAATCAAACTTACTAGATTTACTATGACAAAATATAAACTTTCTTGGGCTGGGAAGGTGGCTTAGAGGTAGAGAACTTGCCTAGCATGCATGAAGCCCTGGGTTCTATTCCTCAGTACACATAAACAGAAAAAGCCAGAAATGGCACTGTGGCTCAAGTGGTAGAGTACTAACCTTGAACAAAAACAAGCTCAGGTAGAGTGCCCAGGCCCCAAGTTCAAAGGACTGGGAGGAGAAAAAAAAATTATATATATGAGAGAGAGAGACTTTCTGCAGTCTCTCACATCCTTTGTTTCTTCTGGCTCTTGCTCATAATGAAATGGTTTTATTTGTTTATACGTAACTAGGCTGGCCTAGAACTCACTCATAATCTTCCTGCCTCAGACTCCCAAGTGCTAGGATTATAGGTATGAACCACTAGGCCTGGCTAATTTGTGTTTTAATTTCATGTGCCACGAAATTTTAATCTACAGATTTTTAAGTCTAGGCTGAAGGTACATTTCTCCTAATAGGATTTGACTTGATTGATTTTGCAAGGTACTATCAGAGACCACTTATAAGTACAGTCATGTTGGGGGGGGACGGGGGACAGTTATGGGCAGTTTTGAGCTCAGCCTTCTGCTTGTTTGGCTTGCTTGGCTGGCACTCTAGCACTTGAGCCACACATCCAACTTAGCTTTTGGCTGGCTAATTATTTTGGAGATGGAATTTCCCAGGCTTCTTTTGCCCAGGCTGGTCTCTAACCATGATACTCTTGATCATCTCAGTCTTCTGAGTAGCTAGGTTAACAGGAGTGAGCCACCAGTGCCTAGCATAAGTACATTCTTGACTTGCAAATTTTTCAAGACCAAAGACCCTCCTTAGGTATCATTTCCTAAATATGCATCATTCCCTATTATCTGATGGACATACAGAGTTGAAATATCAAAGTGTTAGCTTTATGAAGAGGAGAGGTCTCTTCTACAAAGCTCTGTTTCCACATGATACTTTAAGGAAAGGAAAGTTTCTGCCAGGTGCTGATAGCTCATGCCTGTAATCCTAGCTACTCAGAAGGCTGAGATCTGAGGATGGCATTAGAAACCAGGCCAAACAGGAACTACCCACAAAATAGTCTAAAATGGATCTGTGGCTCAAAGATAAGAGCACCAACTAGCCTAGAGCAAAAATTAGCTCAGGAACAGTGACCAAGCCCTGAGTTCAAGCCCCAGGAGAGAGAGAGAGAGAGAGAGAGAGACACACACTCTCTCTCTCTCTCTCTCTCTCTCTCTCTCTCTCTCTCTCTCTCTCTCTAAATCTAATCTGGCCAAATTCCACAATTTGCATTAAAGCTAACTAATATCTAGGTCCCCAACATTATTCATTTTTAGCCTCTTGCCAGCTCAATAATGTATTATAAAAGACTTTTTAAAGATACTACACATATTATCAGTGATTTCTTTCTCAGAGGTGAGGTTATTAATGGCATCTTTCTACTTTAGCCTTACTGTGAGAAACAGAAGTGATGACTCTTACTAATAGCTGTCACTTTTCTTTTTTTGGGGGGGGGTGTCTGGTTGTGGGGCCTGAACTCTGGGCCTGGGTGCTGTCCCTCAGCCCTTCAGCTCAAGACTAGTGCTCTACCACTTGAACCACAGCGCCACTTCCGGCTTTTTTCTTTTTGCTTATGTGGTGCTGAGGAATCGAACCCACCGCCTCATGCATGCAAGGCAAGCGCTCTACCACTGAGCCACCTTCCCAGTCCTGACTTTTCTTTTTTTCTGATGCTACTACATTTAGGGCTTTAGATCAAGTTCTTTTTTTTTTTTTTTTTTTTTTGCTAGTCCTGGGGCTTGAACTCAGGGCCTGAGCACTGTCTCTGAGCTTCTTTGCTCAAGGCTAGCGCTCCAGTTCTTGAGAGGCACAGCACCACTTCTGGCTTACTGTCTGGCTCCTCCAAAAGAAGAGTAGAACTTCTTAAACACCTGCATTGGTTTTGTCTCAGTATCTAGACCTTGTACCTAGCTTCACATTTGTGTTTGCATGTGACCAATGACCAGTAAACTCACTTAAAGCTATCTCACAGTACTTTAGCTCAATAGATATCACAACAAGATGAGAGGGCAAGAACTACTGACAATCCTTCTGTATCTTTTTAAAATTTTGTACTGTATGCATATAGCTATTTAAAATTTAATTTATAAAAGAAGAAATTAAAGTATCCCTATTTGCAGATGACATAATCTTATACCTAAACCACCCCCAAAACTCCACCCCCAAACTCCTACAACTTATAAACCTAGAACTTATACACTTTAGCAAAGTAGCAGGAAACAAAACCCACAAAAATCAGTTGCCTGGGCTGGGAAGGTGGCTCAGTGGTAGAGCGCTTGCCTTGCATGCATGAGGCGGTGGGTTCGATTCCTCAGCACCACATAAGCAGAAAAAGCCAGAAGTGGTGCTATGGCTCAACTAGTAGAATGCTAGCTTTGAGCTGAAGAGCTGAGGGACATCACTCAGGCCTAGAGTTCAAGCCCCGTGACTGACCAAAAACAACAACAAAAAAAAAAAACAGTTGACTTTCTGTACACCAACAATGTACAAGCAGAAAAGGAAATCAGGGAAACAACTCCATTCACAATAACCTCAAAAAAATAAAAACCTGGGGCTGGGAAGGTGGCTCAGTGGTAGAGCACTTGCCTTGCATGAATGAGGCCCTGGGTTCGATTCCTCAGCACCACATAAGCAAAAAGAAAAAAAGCCAGAAGTGGCACTGTGGCTCAAGTGGTAGAGCGCTAGCCTTGAGCTGAAGAGCTGAGGGACCGTGCCCAGGCCCAGAGTTCAGGCCCCACGACCGGACCCAAAAAAAATAAAAAATAAAAAATAAAATAAAAACTTAGGAGCTCTCTCTGCTCTTTTCTAGCTCTCTCTCAGCTTTTTCCTTCTCTTCTCTTTCCCAGCTCCCTTCTCTTTTCTAGCTTTCTCTCTGCTCTTTTCTAGCTCTTCTCTTTTCTAGCTTTTTTCCTCTCTTTTCCAGCTCTCTCTTAGCTCAATTTTCCCCAGCTCTCTCTCTTTCTCTCTCTTTCCCAGCTCTTTCTTTCCCAGGCCTTTCCCCACCGCGTGGAGGACCAAAATGGCCTGTTGCCAGCCGGATGATGAATAAACCTACCCTTACCTGAATACCACGTACGTGGTGCTGTTCTTACTTGGCCACCTCTTTTTAAAAACCTAACATAAATGGTGCCGTGACTTGGATAAAGGGCTTAAAGTCAGGATAGCTGGGATTCCTCTCTGTTTTGTTTCCTCTTTTTTCTTTTCTGTTTGTTCTTCCCTTTTTGCTCTGAGGAATACCCACAGTTCTGACGGCCTTTTGCGAACCCATCAATACCAGCCCATCAATACCGTTGCTGCCTTCACATCCACGTCCACACCACTTCTCTACTCTGGTGAGTGAAACTACTCTCTATGGCTCTCTGTCACTCAGTCTCTGTCCAGACATGGTGCCACGCCAGAGAGCTCCTACGGCCTTTAGCTGAAAGGCTGGTCACCTCCAAAGCCGAGGACACTTGGCTTTGGGGGCTTGGCCATTTCTCTCTAGAGGGCTCTGGGGGAAGTGGGGACGCCGCTTCTGCCTGGTCAGCTCTCCTTCACTCACCAGACTGACTCTTCTACACATTTAATGGGGTGCTGCGAATCACGCCTGAGACGTGAAACCCCTTTGAAATGCCTCCTGCACTCCCTGGAAAGCCAGAGCGCCTCATTTTTATGCCATTCTCAAATGTACACAGTTTTTGCCACTGCAATGGTAAATGGTCAGAAGTCTGTTTACTTTCAGGCTCTCTTTGCTCTTTTTCTGCCACTCATGTCCAACTTTCCCTATCTCTCCCTTTCTCTTTTCTACATTTTGGCTTGTGCCCTGAAGACTGCGACACAGGCTGGGTCCCGGGGACCCCCCTCTAGGTTCCCTCTCAAAGGCTAGCCAATGTAGGCTTGGTCTATTTGTTCAGACTTTCTTTGCAAATTCACCATCTTGAATTCGCCATCTTGGCCACATGGTGGGTTAAGGGTTTGGTCCCATCTGACCCTTAACCTTCCACCAAGCTTACTACTCCATCCATCTGTTCTAAGGTGCCTTGCTAACAAGTTGCTCTTTTCACAGGCCCTGGCAACTGAGGCCCAACCATCTGATGTGCTTTGTTAGCAAAGATGCCTAAACATTGTCAAAATTTTAGGTTTTGAGTTTTGCCTTTTGTGTTTTGTGTTGTGTATTCTACTACTGACTACATGGTTCTAAAGTACTGGGCATATCTATGCTAAAATTCTCATCACATCTAATGAGTTTTGTCATTGCAGAATATTTGTTGGTCAGTTCTTGATAAGGACCAGGTAAGCTCTACTTATTCTATTTGATCTCCTTGTTGCTTTAATTGGAAATAATAAAGGGCTTTTGTGGCAAAGATTTCAGTTCAAAGCCAGCCCGGGCTGAAAAATCCCTAAGACTCCATCTCCCAGCTAACCTGCAAAGAGCCAGGCTGGAAGCATGGCTCAAGACTCTTATCTCTAACCAGCCAAACTCTGCAAGTGGTACTATAACTCAAAGTGGTTCAGTGCTGGCCTTGAGCACAAGTGCTCAGGGACAGTGCCCAGGCCTTGAATTCAAAACCTCCTTGAATACCAACTGGGACAATCCATCCCAGCAATGAACACCTAGACTCAGCCAGTCTGGGGAAGAAGGGAACATGGACAGAAGTAAGAGGAGATGATGTCACATCAGCCACTTTGTGCCTGCCCTTTCAAAATTAACCAGAGCAGGGAGGTCAGTAGAAGAAGCCTGCCCATCCAATGTCTATACCTGTCTACCTATTAACTGAACAGGAATATATATTCTTGCCTTTGTCACCTGACTTCTCTACCTAGTCACCAGATGTCAGAAGTAGCTAGAGACATTTTTTTTTTTTTTTTTTTTTGTCGGTCGTGGGGCTTGAACTCTGGGCCTGGGCGTTGTCCCTTAGCTCTTCAGCTCAAGGCGAGCGCTCTACCACTTGAGCTACAGTGCCACTTCCGGTTTTCTGGTGGCTTTATTGGAGATAGGAGTCTCACTGTCTCTCCTGCCCGGGCTGGCTTTGAACCGTGATCCTCAGATCTCAGCCTCCTGAGTAGCTAGGATTACAGGCGTGAGCCACCAGCGCCCGGCGCTAGAGACATTTTTACCAACATTTTCAGCCCCAAGTCCATTTATTTGCTCTCTAGTATTTTTTTTTCCAGCCCCTCAATGCTCATGAGACTTCTCCAGACTTCATCTAAGGACTCACAACCACCAAGGGACAACTGCTGCTCACTGCCTTCTCTGGGAGGGGACCAAATTCCAGCCTTTTACCCCTATTGTCGACGCCCCTTGTCAGCAGGAAGTAGCCAGAGAGAATCCACACCCTATTTCATGATTATTAAAAGGCTGGAATGTAAGGTCCACTCCTGGATGGCTAGCAGACTCCACCCTCCTCGCAGCAAAGTCTCCACCCAGTACCTGCGTTACCTAGACAACTGGCACACCTGGAAGAGGTCACATCTGCATCCGCTGAGGTCACATCTGAATTTGATGTGGTCACACCTTTCTCCGCCCAAACCCTAGATAAGGCCTAGCCCAGGCCCAGATGCTCTCTCTCTGCTCTTTTCTAGCTCTCTCTCAGCTTTTTCCTTCTCTTCTCTTTCCCAGCTCCCTTCTCTTTTCTAGCTCTCTCTGCTCTTTTCTAGCTCTTCTCTTTTCTAGCTTTTTTTCTCTCTTTTCTAGCTCTCTCTTAGCTCTTTTCCCCAGCTCTCTCTCTCTTTCCCAGCTCTCTCTCTTTCCCAGGCCTTTCCCCACCATGTGGAGGACCAAGATGGCCTGGTGCCAGCCAGAACGATGAATAAACCTACCCCTTACCTGAAAAAAAAATTTTAAAAATTAAAAAATAAAAACCTAGGAATTAACCTAACCAAATACGTAGTAAAGGACCTACTTAGTGAAAACTACAAAAATCTAAAGAAAGAAATCGAAGAGGATATCAGGAAACAGAAGGACCTTCCATGTTAATGGATAGGAAGAATCAGTATCATGAAAATGACCATACTGCCAAAAATGATAGACAAATTCAATGCAATCCCCATCAAAATCCTAATTATGTTCTTTACCAAGATAACGAAAACAATCCAAAAGTTCTTATGAAAAACAAAAGACATAGAATAGCCAAAGCAATTCTAGGTGGGAAAAAAAAACAACACAGGAGGGATCATGATACCAGATTTCAAGCTTTACTATAGAACCATAATAATAACAAAAACAGCTTGGTATTGGCACAAAAATAGACCCGAAGACCAATGGAATAGATTAGAAGATCTAGAAATAAAATTACATAATTATAGTCAGCTGATATTTGACAAAGGAACCAAAGACATACAGTGGAAGACATAGCCTCTTCAACTATCGGTGCTAGGAAAACTGGGCAGCCACATGCAGAAAATTACAAGTGGATCCCAGCCCGTCACCATGCACCAACATCAACTCAAAATGGATTAAATACCTCAACACCATACCCAAAATAAGACAGACACCAGAATTTAGTCATAGGCAGGAACTTCCTAAACAGAGTCCCAGGGTCACAACAAATTGGAGACTCAACAATGGTACTACCTTAAAATAAAAAAGTTTCTGCACAGCTAAAGACATAGCTTCCTTCCAAACTACAAAGACAGCCAATCAATTGGGAAAAGGTATTTACTAGCAATATATCAGACAAAGTCCTAATATCCAGTATATACAGGGAACTTAAGAAAATAATCCCTCCCAAATCTAACAAACCAATCATTACATGAGCAAGGGAACCAAAGAGACTTCTCAGAAGAAGAGATAAAAATGGCAAAGAAACACTTGAGGAAATGTTTATCATCCCTGGCAGTAAAGGAAATGCAAATAAAAACAACACTGAGATACCACCTTACCCCAGTCAGAATGGTCCACATCCTAAAGTCAGCCAATGACAAATGCTGGAGGGGATGCAGAGAAAGAGGAACCCTGTTGCACTGCAGGTGAGAATGTATACTAATACAACCACTCTGGAAAGCAGTCTGGAGGTTCCTCAGAAAGGTAAATACAGACCTTCCCAATGACCCAGCCATACCACTACTAGGCATCTATCCTGAGCAACAGGAACCAGGATACAAGGACACCTGTACCTCCCTGTTCATTGCTGCACTGTTCACAATAGCCAAGATATAGAAACAACCCAGATGCCCCACTACAAATGAATGGATCCAAAAACTGGAACATTGTGCAGCCATTAGAAAGGACAAAATAATGGCATTCACAGGGAAATGGACGGAACTAAAACAAATCATGTTGAGAGGGGTAAGCCAAGATCAGAGAGACAAACGGCACATCATCTCCCTGATATGTGGACATTAAACTCTAAAAGTAAGGAGATATGACAAAGTAAACAGGATTCAAGAAATAAAGGACCTCTTCTTAATTTGTCACATCATTTCTAGATGACCCCATGTTCTTGACTTCATATATGGTGTGTGTGTATATATACATATATATACACACCATATATGAAGTCAAGAACATGGGGTCATATATGTATATATATGTATATATATGTATATATATATACATATATATACACACACATATATGCCATATATATTTATGTCATACATACACACACACACACATATGCACATCTGAGGGAAGAAGAAGGGCACAGAATCAGGGAAACAGAGGAAAAATACAGTAGAGGGGCCTATCAGCTGCACTGGACATTGATAAAAGTGAAATAACTAAGCAACTCAAGGGCAGCGATGGGAAGAGGGAATGAGAGAGAAAGGGGAAACAGCTTATATTAAGCAAAAGGAAAGAAATATACATATCACTCAATTTGGAAAAAATAGCTGTAGTGTCAAAGTATGTACAGACCATAAGCTTTACAGACCATGATAATGGCAATGCACCTCGTGAAGGTTAAAATGTGTATGAAAGCCAGGCGTCAGTGGCTCATGCCTGTAATCCTACTCCAGAGGCTGAAAGCAGAGGATCACGGTTCAAAGCCAGCTGGAGCAGAAAAGCCCATGAGACTCTGATCTCCAATAAACCACTAGTAAACCGGAAGTGGTGTTGTGGCTCAAGTGGTAGAGTGCTTGCCTTGAGCTGAAGAGCTGAGGGATAGCGCCCAAGCCCAGAGTTCAAGCCCCATGACCAACCCCCCCTCAAAAAAAAAAATGTGTAGTGAGCATATAGGTATGTGGAATGGACTTCTGAAAAAAGTAGAGGGTCATATACAAATTTATAGTCAAGAAAGACAAACAACAAAGATGTGAAAAAAAAACAAGATTTAATGAAACATAAGTGGAAGAAAATTACTAATATATAGGACTGGGCCCCCAGGGCTCATGCCTGTAATCCTAAATACTCAGGAAACTAAGAACTGAGGATCAAGCCAGCACGGGAAGCTAAGTCCATTGAACTCTCATCTCCAATTAACCACCAAAGAGCGGGAAGTGGAACCGTGGTTCCAGTAGCAAAGCTCTAGCCTTGAATAAAATCCAGGTTCTTGGGCTCATGCCTGTAATCCTAGCTACCCAGGAGGCTGAGATCTGAGGATTAACAGGCCGGACAGGAAACTGTGAGATGCTTATCTCTAATTAACCACCAGAAAACCAAAGTTCTAGTGTGGCTCAAGTGGTAGAGCGCTCGCCTTGACTTGAAGAGTGCACCTGACAGTGCCCAGCCCAGAGTTCAAGCCCCACGACTGACAAAAAAAAAAAAAAAAAAAAAGGATAATGTGCAATTTAATGTTAAATCAACAAATGTTACCAATAAAATTCAACTTCAAAACATTTAGCTAAATCTCTAGAAATTTATTATGTATATGTTAGCCTAAATCCTTTTTATGATGCCATATTATACCCATTAGGATGGCTATCATGGTGAGGATGTGGAGAAATTAGAAACTCAATGTACTATTGATAGATGTAAAATGGTTTAGTCATCATGAAAAACAGTATGACAGGGCAGAGCGTGGTGGCTCACATCAGAGTGGCAGATAGCGCCCAGGCCTAGAGTTCAAGCCCCACACCCAACCAAAAACAAAGCAAAACAAAACAGTATGGCAGTTCCTGAAAATCACATTACGGTATGAACTATTAATTTCACGTCAAGAGTATATCCCAAAGAATTAGAAGCAGAATCTCAGTCAAGGGGGCATGACACTGAGTTCTTTGGGATGGAAACAGAGTAATTTGAATGTATCAACATTTTATCTCTTAAAGAATTCCAGGAAATGGAAACATAGTTGGTTGTGGTTGTTAATGCTGGCCTTTTGTTACTGTTGCCATCTTTTGGGGAGGGTGGGCAGAAGAGGGCACAGAAATGGAAAGAAGAAGGATAGCAAATGCAATTATGGTATTCAATATATACTAGATATAAATAAACTATGCAACTTGTGGGCAGGGAACAAGAGAAAGAAACGTGGGGGGTAGGGGAGTGAAGTGACACTGTCCAAAAAGAATTGTTCTCTTTACCGGACTCATGGAACTATAACCCCTCTGTACAACATTTTAGTAACAATAAAATTAGGGCTGGGAAGGTAGCTCAGTGGTAGATTGCTTGCCTTGCATACATGAGGCCCTGGGTTCAATTCCTCAGCACCACATAAGCAGAAAAAGCCAGAAGTAGTGCTGTGGCTCAAGTGGTACAGTGCTCGCCTTGAGCTGAAGAGCTGAGGGACAGCACCCAAGCCCAAAGTTCAGGCCTCAGGCCCGACAAAAATACAATAATAAAATAAAATTATATCTTTAAAAAACTGCCGGGCGTTGGTGGCTCACACCTGTAATCCTAGCTACTCAGGAGGCTGAGATCTGAAGATCACAGTTCAAAGCCATCCCGAGCAGGAAAGTCTGTGAGACTCCAATAAACTACCAGAAAACAGGAAGTGACACTGTGGCAAGTGGTAGAGCACTTGCCTTGAGCTGAAGAGCGAGGGACAGCACCCAGGCCAAGTTCAAGCCGCATGATCAACCAAAAAAAAAAAAAAAAATTGCCTTGCCAGCCGTTGGTGGCTCATGCCTGTAATCCTAGCTACTCAGGAGGCTGAGGACCACGGAATGTCCGTAAGACTCTTATCTCCAACTAACCTCAAGAAAACCGGAAGTGGCGGTAGAGCACTCCCAGAGTTCAAGCCCCATAAACAAACAAACAACAACAAAAAAGGCTCTGTCCAGCTCTATATACATAAAGAAAAAATATTCTAGGGGCCTGGGAAGGTGGCTCAGTGGTAGAGCACTTGCCTTGCATGCATGAGGCCCTGGGATCAATTTCCCAACACCACATAAGCAAAAAGAAAAAAGGAGGAAGTGGTGCTGTGGCTCAAGTGGTAGAGCGCTAGCCTTGAGCTGAAGAGCTGAGGGACAGTGACCAGGCCCAGAGTTCAGGCCCCATACCGGACCCCAAAAATAAAAATTCTATACATAGGCTAAGTAGTATAGCCATTAAGAGCCTAGTCAGAAAAATCTGAGTTTCGGCCGAGACGGTGACTCAGTGGTAGAGTGCTTGCCTCACCTGCAGGTTCAATTCCTCAGCACCACATAAGCAAAAAGCCAGAAGTGGCGCTGTGGCTCAAGTGGTAGAGCGCTAGCCTTGAGCTGAAGAGCTGAGGGACAGTGCCCAGGCCCAGAGTTCAAGCCCCACGACAGACCCAAAAAAAATAGAAAAAAGAAAAAAAAGAAAAATCTGAGTTTAAGTACTAGTCCTGCCATTTACTGCTTCTATGACTGAGTAAATTACATATGTGTGTATGTGTGTGTGTGTATCAACACAGTATACAAAAATAACAAATGAAATCAGTATAGTGTGACTATATACCATTTATGGAGAACCATTTTCTCAGCAGGCAGGCTGTATGATAACTCTTTTCTTGGCCATCTAATGTATTTTACTCATGTTAAAACACTTTCAAGAATTGAAAACATTTCAAATTTACCTTAATTTGTGTATATGTATGTGTGTGTGAGAGAGAGAGACAGAGACAGAGAGAGAGATACCTGGGATGGAATCAGGACTTCACAAATGCTAGACAAGCACTCTACCCACTGAACTACATTCCGAGCACTTACATGTTATAACCTTTAAAAGAGGAATTTGGAGGCTGGGAAGGTGGCTCAGTGGTAGAGCGCTTGCCTTGCATGCATGAGGCCCTGGGTTCGATTCCTCAGCACCACATAAGCAAAAAGAAAAAAGCCGGAAGTGGTGCTGTGGCTCAAGTGGTAGAGCGCTAGTCTTGAGCTGAAGGGCTGAGGGACAGCGCCCAGGCCCAGAGTTCAGACCCACGACTGGACCCAAAAATAAATAAATAAATATAGAGGAATTTGGGTTTGTATTAGTTGCATCTTAATTTTTATTATATTTTACAAAACTACCTGTACATATGAAAATCTTAAAAATAAACAAGGAAGGTGAGTCAAGAGCCTGTGGTTTATGTCTGTAATCATAGTTACTCTGAAGGCTGACATCTAAGGATCACAGCCCAGGGCAGATAAATTAACCACCAAAAAGCCAGAAGTGAAGGTATGGCACAAATACTAGTGTCATCAGCTTTGAGTGGAAAAAGCTAAACAAGCCCCCAGAACACACACACAGTAGAGAGAGATCTTTTCTATAAACATGTATAACCCTATACCAGTTCCTTCTCTGAGCATTCAATTTTTCATTTAATCAAGTCAGAAATGGGTCATGTTCAAGCCCTAAAGAAAACAAGTAATTCGGATGGGAAGGTGGCTCAGTGGTAGAGCACTTGCCTTGTATGCATGAGGCCCTGGGTTCGATTCCTCAGCACCACATAAACAAACAAACAAAAAAAGCCAGAAGTGGCACTGTGGCTCAAGTGGTAGAGCGCTAGCCTTGAGCTGAAGAGCTGAGGGACAGTGCCCAGGCCCAGAATTCAGGCCCCACGACCGGACCCAAAAAAAAAAAAAAAGAAAACAAGTAATTCTAAGATCTCCTGCGATGCCTACTTAATATATGAGGTATCACAAAACTTCTGATGTTTGAAATGTCAACATAACTCTCCTGGCTTTCTTCCTCCTTCTGAGGCTCCCATAATTTCTTCTTTTTTCTCCAGATGTTGGTATTCCATTAGGTTTTGTCTATTTTCTCACACTATTGTCCTCTACAAGATACCATTCTTTTTCTTTTAAGCCTTAACAGCTACCAATATAACAGATCAGCAGTCTTCTTTCTAGATTCAAGTTTTCATTTGCTTACTAAATAGTGATACTGCTTATATTTTGTCCATGTTCTTATATGCTCAGTGAGGCTGAAATGAAAATGTACTAGTCAACTTGTTGCAGTAAACCGCAAGACAGCACAGCATTCTCACTGTGATATGAATACAGCCAGCAGGGATAAACTAGAGTTTTTGTTAGTGGTGATCTTAGGGCTTGAACTCAAGGCCTGGGCTCTGTCCCTGAGCCTCTCTGTGCTCAAAGCTACCTAGCACTCTACTACTTGAGCCACAGCACCACTTCTGGCTTTTTCTGAGTAGTTCATTGGTCTTTCCTACACAGGCTGGCTTTGAACTATAATCCTCAGATCTCAGCCTCCTGAGTAGCTAGGATTACAAGTATGAAGCCACCAGAGCATAGCTGAAAATAATTTATTTTTTGTTATTATAGAGATGATATACAAAGGGGTTATTGTAAGTCAGGTAAAGGGTACATTTCTTTTTCTTTTCTTTTTATCAGATCGATCATGGGGCCTGAACTCAAGGCTAGTGCTCTACTACTTGAGCCACAGTGCCACTTCTGAATTTTTCTGCTTATATGCCTCTAAGGAATCGAACCCAGGACCTTGTGCAGGCAAGGCAAGCACTCTACCACTGAGCCACCTTTCCAGCCCCAAGGGTACATTTCTTTTTGGACAATGTCACCCCTTCCCTCGCTCTCTCTCAAGTTGCATAGTTCATTTTCTGGTATCACTGCTGCATTTGTTCACCCTTTGTCTCTCCATTTCTTGGAAACAGATTATTAAGCCTCATTCTGACTCCTCAGATTTCCTTTTTGTACCTTTCACAGTCCATTTTTCTATCATTAACTTATTTCAGCACAGAGCTTCTAAATAGCTACCTTCTCAACTATAGCCAAAAAATACATGTTTTAGCTGAGTGCCAGTGGTTCACATCTGTAATCCTAGATATTCAGGAGGCTGAGATATGAGGGTTGAAGTTCGAAGCCAGCCTGGGCAGGAAAGTCTGTAAGATTCTTTTATCTCCAATCAACCACCCAAAGGAAGTAGAGCTGTGGCTCAAGTGGTAGAGCACTAGCCTGAAGCAAAAAAAACTCAGGGAAGGGCTGGGAAGGTGGCTCAGTGGTAGAGTGCTTGCCTTGCATGCATGAGGCCATGGGTTTGATTCCTTAGCATCACATAAGCAAAAATAGTGGCACTGTGGTTCCAGTGGTAGAGCGTTAGCCTTGAGCTTAAGAGCTGAGAGACAGTGCCCAGGCCCAGAGTTCAGGCCCCCTGACCATCAAAATAAATAAATAAGTAAAAGCTCAGGGGGGCGGGAAGGTGGCTCAGTGGTAGAGTGCTTGCCTTGCATGCCTGAGGCCCGGAGGTTCGATTCCTCAGCATCACATAAGAAAAAAGCCGGAAGTGGAGCTGTGGCTCAAGTGGTAGAGCGCTAGCCTTGAGCTGAAGAGCTGACGGACAGCACCCCACGACCAGACCCAAAAAAAAAAATAAAAAATTTAAAAATTTTAAAAAAAAATAAAAGCTTAGGGACAACACCAAGGCCCTGAGGTCAAGCCTCAGGACTGGAACATAACAGCAATAAAAAGGCATGTTTTGCTGGACACTGGTCCTCATGTCTGTAATTCTAGTTTCGCTGGCAGCTGAGATGTGAGGGCTGAGGTGTTCAAAGCCAACTAGATAGGAAAATCCTGGACACATCTCCAATTAAGGATCAAAAAGCCAGAACTGGCTGGGCGATGGTGGCTCACGCATGTAATCCTAACTACTCAGGAGGCTCAGATCTGAGGATCCTGTCTAAAAGTCAACTCATACAGGAAAAGTCTATAAGACTCTTATCTCCAAGAAACTACTCAGAAAAAGCCAGAAATGGTGCTGTGAATCAAGTGGTAGAATGCTAGCTTTGGGAACAAAGAGGCACAGGGACAGAGCCCAGGCGCTGAGTTCCAGCCCCAAGACTGGCAAAAAAAATCTGAAGTGGAACTGTGGCTCAAGTGAACACCAGCCTTCAGCAAAAAGGCTTAGAAGAGTGCCCAGGTCCTGAGTTCAAGCACAAAACAACACAACAACAAGAACAAAAAAGTTGTGTAAGGCCGGGCGCCGGTGGCTCACGCCTGTAATCCTAGCTACTCAGGAGGCTGAGATCTGAGGATCGCGGTTCAAAGCCAGCCCGGGCAGGAAAGACCGTGAGACTCCTATCTCCAATAAACCACCAGAAAACCGGAAGTGGCGCTGTAGCTCAAGTGGTAGAGCGCTTGCCTTGAGCTGAAGAGCTGAGGGACAGCGCCCAAGCCCAGAGTTCAAGCCCCATGACCGACAAAAAAAAAAAAAAAAAAGTTGTGTAAGGGGAGACACAAAAATGGAGGAACAGAGAGTAAACAAATGCAGCAGCTGTACTCACTAGAAACTATGTGGAAAATGAACTATACAACTTGTGGGTGGGGATGGGAGGAAAAAACTGGGAGAGGTGACATTGCCCCCCCCCAAAAAAAGTACTCTTTACCTGATTTATATAACTGTAACTCCTCCGCACACCACCTTTATAATAACAATATAAATTTTTTTCAGCAGTCTTTGTTGCTTTGGGAGGGAAAAAAAATTTTAAGAAAAGAAAGTTTTATTCTTGGTAGTACTGGTGTTTCAACTCAGGGACTTGAGCTTGCTAGGCAGGCACTCTACCACTTGAGCCACTCCTCCAGCCCAGTTTAAGTTATTTCTCAGGTAGGGTCTTATGATTCCTCCTAAGATTGTCTTCATATCAAAATCCTATCTGTAAGGTCTGCTCCAGGCTATGGAGGCCCAGTGCAGTCACCTCCCAACCGCTTGGCTAAGTTTCTGCCCAGTATCTGTGTTACCCAGGTAACTGGCACACCTGGAAGCAGTCAACTATCACCAGGTAGGTCACATCCTGGCTGCCTCTGGTCACCCCTCCCAGAAGCGGGTCCCAGGCCCTCAGGTCACATCCAGATCCAATTTGGCCACTCCTTTCCCCCACCTGGCCACACCTCTTCCTGTCCCTGGCCTAGGTAAATCCTTGGGGGCTAAAGGGGGAGGGTTGCCCCTTTTGATCTTGCCTCTCCACCATGCACAGCAGGGGCAGCACAGCAGGGGCAGCAGTTCGGTAAATAAACTTCTTTTCCTGCCTGAATACCACGTGGTACTGTCTTCATCGGCTACCTAATTTAATATACCTACCTATTTAATATACCTTACACTGTCTAGCTGGGAACACACCAGCACACCAAGCTTACTGGCTAAGATGGGGTCTTGCCTCTAAGTATCACTATTCCACAATACTGTGAAATATGTAAAATTCATGTAATCACCTAATCTCAATTAAAGAAAAAAAAGTGAGCCAGGCACCGGTGGCTCACGCCTGTAATCCTAGCTACTCAGGAGGCTGAGATCTGAGGATCACGATTCAAAGCCAGCCCAGGCAGGAAAGTCCATGAAACTCTTATCTCCAATAAACCACTAGAAAACTGGAAGTGGCGCTATGGCTCAAGCAGCAGAGTGCTAGCCTTGAGCTGAAGAGCGCAGGGACAGAGTTCAAGCACCATGATCAACCAAAAAAAAGGAAAAAAAAGTGAGAGAAAGGATGGGTTGAGAGATGGGTGATAATGTTGTCAGACACTTTGTACTCATATACTGTTTTGTAGAATGAGAACTTCTTTGTACAACTAAAGATAATAAAATTAATTAATTAAAAAAAAAAAAGATGGGGTCTTGCCAGGTGCCAGTGGCTCACACCTGTAATCCTAGCTAATCAGGCTGAGATCTGAGGATTGTAGTTCAAAGCCAGCCTAGGCAGGAAAGTCTGTGTGCTGGTGGCTCACACCTGTAATTCTACTCAGATGCTGAGATATGAGGATCAAGGTTTAAAGCCAGCCTCGGCAAGAAAGTCCATGGGACTCTTACCTCCAATAAACCACTAGAAAACCAGAAGTGGTGCTGTGGCTTAAGTGGTAGAGTGCTAGCCTTGAGCTGAAGAGCTGAGAGACAGCACCCAAGAGTTCAAGCCCCAGGACTGACAAAAAAAAAATAGGATCTTTTTCTAAGCTGGCCTGGAAACACGATCCTTCCAATCTCCCAAAGTAACTGGGATTACAGACATGTATCACTATGTCTGTCCTTTAAAAAGTCCAATGTTTTTATATAACTCTCTACTATACTCGGAATGAAGCTGGGTGCAGGTGACTCACGCCTGTAAGCTACTCAGGAGGCTAAGATCTGAGGATTGTGGTTCAAAGCCAGCCTGGCACAAAAGTCCCTGAGAGCCGGGCGCTGGTGGCTCACGCCTGTAATCCTAGATACTCAGGAGGCTGAGATCTGAGGATCAAGGTTCAAAGCCAGCCCGGGCAGGAGAGACGGTGAGACTCCTATCTCCAATAAACCACCAGAAAACCGGAAGTGGCGCTGTAGCTCAAGTGGTAGAGCGCTCGCCTTGAGCTGAAGAGCTGAGGGATAGCGCCCAGGCCCAGAGTTCAAGCCCAAGGACCGACCAAAAAAAAAAAAAAAAAAAAGTCCCTGAGACTCTTATCTCAATAAACCACCAGGAATCAGAAGTGGGGCTATGGTTCAAGTGGTAGAGCGCTAGCCTTGAGCTGAAGAGCTCAGAGACAGCACCCAGGCCCAGAGTTCAAGCCCCATGACCGACAAAAAAAAAAAAAAGAATGAAGCCAAGATTTCTTAAACTGGCTTATAAGACCTTTCCTAATTTAGCATCCATTTATCTCTTCAGCTCCATTTATTGTATTCTATTTGTTTTATGCCTTATTCATTTGAAATTATCAATTATTTTCTAGACCTATTATCTCTTCTCATATCTTTGAATGTACATCTGTCCCTCTCCTCCAAGTCTCTGTACATGTTCCTACCAGAAACTTCTCTCTTCTAGGCTTTAAGTAGAAAATTATTTCTTCTGGGAAGCTTTCCTTGATCTCCCTTTTATATGTACTGGGAACATACTATGCACAAATACCTATTTATATATCTATATTCCTATTAGCCTATAAGCTTTATGAAGCTAACACAATGCCCTGCTCCTATTATATCCTCAGGATCTGAACTATGACTTAAATATGGTAGTTTTCAATAAATACTAAATTTAGTAAAGTATTTCATTTACAACGCAAAATCAATCTCCCTTACATTTTTCATTATTACCTTTGGGATGTTTTCTTTTAACAGGGAACTCACTTTTTTCTGGGGAGGGGGGCTTTGTACTCAGGGCCTGGGCGCTGTCCCTGAGTCTCTACCAGTTGAGACAGCACCACTTCTGGCTCTTTTGAGTAGTATATTGGAGATAAAAGTCTCACAGGGACTTTTCTGCCCAGGCAGCTTTGAGCTGTGATCCTCAGATCTCATCCTGCTGAGTAACTAGGATTATAGGCGAGAGCCACTGGCGCCTCAGCATCAAACACATTTTAATACTTCCCAAGACAAATGTGTTTTACAAGAAGGATGGAAACTGGCCACAAGGCCAAACACCATACACACCAAAATTTCCAATTTTATAATAAATGTTAAATTTTAGAAAAAGATTAAATTAAAATCTCTTTTGAAGTGAGATTCTACAGGGTGGTGAAGTATATAATACCTACTATGCACAAAGCTCTATAAAATGCTATGCAAGTATAACCAGTATCCACTTTCTATTCCTATATATATACTCACTTTCTAATTGCCACTTTCTTTTTTGCTCATTCCACAGTGTCCATACATAATATATAACCTTCACTTCATGAATTGTTACTATACGTGTATACTCTGTATGTATATGGATGTCAGCCCAGAAGTGCCATAGTTGAAAACATCTTGTTTTCTTTTGTTAGTACAAAATTTGAACTTGACTTTTTTTGCACTGGTTATTTTGAGATAGAATCTCAATTATTGCCCAGGCTCACACCTGGTCTGAGGTCCTATTTTATGCTTCCTGCCAACTTCCTCCACTGAGATGGTCTCATGAACATTTTTATCCAAGCTGCTCTGGAACCATGATTGTTATCTTAGCCTCCTACATAGTTGAGATGACAGGTGCATGATTCTACACCCAGCAATTAGCTGAGAAGGGGTCTCATGTGTTTGCCTGGGCTGCCCTAAAAACCACAATTCTCCTGATCTTAGCCTCCCAAGTAGCAACTATTTATAGGCATAAGCCACCAGAGCCCAGGTTGGTTCAAACATCTTTTTTAATTGCTGTCTTAATTGATGAAAGTGAACTAAACAACTCAAGGGTTGTGATGGGAGGGAAGAAACGAGAGAGGAACAGCTGATACTAAGCAAAAGGAAAGAAATATACATATCACCTGACATATGTAAAGGTAACCCTCTAAAACAACAATAAAAATTATTAAAATTTTTAAAAACTGCTAAGTCGGGTCCCAGTGACTCACTCCTATAAATTCTAGCTACTCAGGAGGCTAAGATCTGAGGATCTCAGTTCAGAGCCAACCTGGAGAAGGAAAGTCTGTGAGACTCAGCTCCAATTAACTACCAGAAAACTGGAAATGCCACTGTTGCTCAAAGTGGTAGAGCTCTAGCCTTGAGCAAAAAAGCTCAGGAATAGTGCCCAGGCCCAAGTACTCATGACCAACAACAACAAAAATTCTCTCTAGGGCTAGGAATGTGGCTTAGTGGTAGAGTACTTGACTAGTATGCATGAAGCCCTCGGTACCACATAAGAAGAAAAAGCCAGAAGTGGTGCTGTGGCTCAAGGGATAGAGTGCTAGCCTTGAGCAAAAAGAAGCTCAGGCACAGTGCTCAGCTCACCTAGAGCTAGATGCCAGTGGCTCACGTCTGTAATCCTAGCTACCCAAGGGTTGAGACATGAGGATCACAGTTCAAAGCCAGCCTGGGAAGGAAGTCTGTGGGACTCTTATTTCCAATTAACCACCAAAGAAGCTAGTGGCTCAAGTGGTAGAGTGCTAACCTTGAGCAAAAAAAACTCAGAAGTGGGGCCCAGAACCTCAGTCTGAGTCCCAGGACAGGCACAAACATAAATTAATAAATTATTTAACTGTCTAGTAATATATTCTTTCTTCACATTTTTGAGAATTGACATGTTAATGTATGATGAATATCATGGGAGGTCAATATTAGTAACACTGCAAAATATGGTGTAGCTATAATTTAACAGCGCTGGTTTTCTTACATAACTGTTAGATAACTCAGAAGGCAGCAATAGTAAAAGGTAGATCCTTAATATGATTACTTCAAAGACCACCAATTCCCTTGCCATTTGTTTGTCAAACAGTATGAGCATGAAAAAAATGTTCATGATGTAACATGAAGTAAAAATTTCACAATCCTATATTATGTATACCATGATCCACAATGCAAAAATAGGAACAACTAGACAACAGCATGTAAAAAACATACTACTGGGCTGGGAAGGTGGCTCGGTAGAGCGCTTGCCTTGCATGCATGAGGCCCTGGGTTTGATTCCTCAGCACCACGTAAGCAGAAAAGCCAAAAATGGCAGTATGGCTCAAGTGGTAGAGCTCTAGCCTTGAGCTGAAGAACTAAGGGACAGTGCCCAGGCCCAGAGTTCAGGCCCTACAACCTACAAAACAAAACAAAACAAACATACTACTAACTACTATGGTGAGAGATGATTATTCTGTATTGTCATATACTTTTTTTGATCACTTGTGAGGCTTGAACTCGGGGCCTGGACACTGTCCCTGAGCCTCTTTGTGCTCAAGGATAATATTCTACCACTTGAGCCACTACCAGTTTTCTGGTGGTTAATTGGTGGTAAGAGTCTCATGGACTTTCCTGCCTGGGCAGGCTTTGAACTTCGATCCTGAGATCTAAGCCTCCTGAGTAGCTAGGATTATAGGCATGAGCCTTGGGCACCCAGCTGTCATATACTTTTTAATTTTTTTTTTTTTTGGTCAGTCATGGGTTTTGAACTCTGGGAATGGGTGTTATCTCTCAGCTCTTCAGCTCAAGGCTACTGCTCTACCACTTGAGCCACAGTGCCATTACCAGTTTTCTGGTGGTTTATTGGAGGTAAGAATCTCACTGACTTTCCTGTCTGGGCTGGCTTTGAACTGCAATCTTCAGATCTCAGCCTCCTGAGTAGCTAGGATTACAGTCATGAGCCACTGGTGCTGAGCTACTTTTTAATTTTTTTAATC
Organism: Dipodomys merriami; assembly: GCF_024711535.1. Taxonomy (NCBI): domain Eukaryota; kingdom Metazoa; phylum Chordata; class Mammalia; order Rodentia; family Heteromyidae; genus Dipodomys; species Dipodomys merriami. Next base: position 69,111,961 of record NW_027203381.1, on the reverse strand, counting down.
TGCCTTTAGTTCAGACTTATTATAATGTAATATACATACTATGAAGATACTTGTTCTATTTAGTGAGAAACAGGATTTATCAAAAACTTCTCTGAACTAGATGGAGTGGCTCAGGCTCTTAATCCCAGCTACTCAGAAGTTAATTCCAGCTACTCCAGAGGAAAAGCCTAGGTTATAAGCCAGCCTAGATAAAATAGTTCTTGAATTTCATCCCAATCAATTTACAAGAAAAAAAATTGGGCATAGTAACATTCATCTCTAATCTCAACTACTCAAATAGGATGAAAGTCCATGATGGCCTGGATGTAAACTTGAGACCTTATCTGAAAAATAATGAAAGCAAAAAAGGGTTGAAAGGGGTGTGGCTTAAATGGTAGAGTGCTTGTCTAGCTAAATGTAAAAAGCCTTGAGTTCAAATATCAGCACCCCCAAATAAATAAGTTTCTATTTTCTCTTCTATTGGTAAATGCCACAGAAAATGTAAGGCTCATCTTTTTTTTTTTTTTGGGGGGGGGGGGGGCGGGGGGGTCCAGTCGTGGGGCCTGAACTCTGGGCCTGGGTGCTGTCCCTCAGCTCTTCAGCTCAAGGCTAGCACTCTACCACTTGAGCCACAGTGCCACTTCTGGCTTTTTTTTCTGCTTTATGTGGTGCTGAGGAATCGAACCCAGGACCTCAAGCATGCAAGGCAAGTGCTCTACCACTGAGCCACCTTCCCAGCCTGGCTCATTTTTTTTGAGTGTGTTAGTCCTGGGACTTGAATTCAGGGTCTGTCCCTGAGCTTTTTTTCAAGGCTAGTGTTCTATCACTTTAAGCCACAGCTCTACTTCCAGTTTTGGTAGTTAATTGGAGATAAAGCTTCTCACACAGTGGGGAGCTGGTGGCTCATGCCTGTAATCCCAGCCACTCAGGAGGCTGATGTGGACTGGGATTCAAAGCTAGCCTGGGCAGGAAAGGCCATGAGAATCTCATCTCTAACTAACCACATAAAAATCAGAGTGGGGCTGTGGCTCAAAGTGGTAAAGCAAAAAACTTCAGAGACAGCACCCAGGCACATCTCTGCTTCTCTGCCTTTTTCTTTTCCTTTCTCGTGTGTGTGTGTGTGTGTGTGTGTGTGTGTGTGTGTGTGTGTGTGTGTGTGTGTGTGTGTGTGTGTGTGTGTGTGTGTGTGTGTGTGTGTGTGTGTGCGCGCGCGTGTGTGTGTGCGTGCGCGCGTGTGTGTGTGTTCTCTTTTTCTTTTCCTTTCGTGTGTGTGTGTGTGTGTGTGAGAGAGAGAGAGAGAGAGAGAGAGAGAGTGTGTGTGTGTGTGAGAGAGAGAGAAAGAGAGAGAGCCCTGGGGTTTTAACTTGGGGCCTCAAGCCTGCTAGGCAAGATCGAATATGACTCTTGAGTCATATTCCCAGTCTTTTCTGCTTTAGGTCATTTTTTTTTTTTTTTAGATAAGGTCTTCCATTTAAACCCAGGGACCTCTATCCTTCCATCTCTCCCTCCTTTGTAGCTAGAATAACAGGTGTATACCACCATACACAGGCTCTCAAATTTCTTTCTTGATTACCAGCGTGCACCACCACAGCCAGCTAAAATTTCTTTTTTTTTTTTTGGTTGGTCCTGGAGCTTCAACTCTGGGACTGGGCACTGTCCTGAGCATTTCAAAGCTAGCTCTCTACCACTTGGGCCACAGCGCTACTCCCAGTTTTCTGGTGGTTAATTGGAGATAAGAGTCTCAGGGACTTTCCTGCCAGGGCTGGCTTTGAATCATGATCCTCAGATCTCAGCCTCCTGAGTTTAGGATTACAAGTGTGAGCTACTGGCGCCCAGCTTGTCCCTCAGCTTTTTCACTGAAGGCTGCTACTCTGCATACTTGAACCATACCTCCACTTCTAGCTTTTTGTTGGTTAATTGGAAATTAAGAGTTTCACAGACTTTTTTGCTCAAGCTAGCTTCAAATCATGATCCTCAGGTCTCCTAAGTAGCTATGATTACAGGCATGAGCAACCAGTACCCAACACATATCTTTCTTTTATTCATTCGTTTTTTTTTTTTTTTTTGGGTCCGGTCATGGGGCCTGAACTCTGGGCCTGGGCGCTGTCCCTCAGCTCTTCAGCTCAAGGCTAGCGCTCTACCACTTGAGCCACAGCACCACTTCCGGCTTTTTTCTTTTTGCTTATGTGGTGCTGAGGAATCGAACCCAGGGCCTCAGGCATGCAAGGCAAGCTCTCTACCACTGAGCCACCTTCCCAGCCCTTTTTTTTTTTTTTGGTCAGTCGTGGGGCTTGAACTCTGGGCCTTGGCACTGTCCCTCAGCTCTTCAGCTCAAGGCGAGCGCTCTACCACTTGAGCTACAGCGCCACTTCCTCTTTCCTTTCTTTTTAGATAGAATCCACTATGTTGCCCAGGTTGACTTTGAACTCCAAGGCTCAAGCAATCCATGTACCTCAACTGAGACTACAGCTGACAGCATAGTGCCCAGCTTAATCCTGTATGTCTAATGGTTAAATACTATGCTATTTAAAAAATTATCAATAGGGGCTGGGAAGGTGGCAGTGGTAGAGTGCTTGCCTGGCATGCATGAGACCCTGGGTTCGATTCCTCAGCACCACATAAGCAGAAAAAGATGGAAGTGGCGCTGTGGCTCAAGAGATAGAGCGCTAGCCTTGAGCTAAAGAGCGGAGGGACAGTGGCCAGGCCCAGATTCAGGCCCCAGAGCCAAAAAAAAAAAAAAAAATTATCAATAGACGGAGCTTAACGCATATGTGTTTAGCATTCATTCTTGAGGCACTGATTCAATCCTTACCTCACACATACAAAAATAAAAAAAACTTAGCCAGGTGCTGATGGCTATGCCTGCAGTACTGGCTAGTCAGGAGGCTGTGATCTGAGGATCCTGGTTCAAAGCCAGCAGCAGCAGGAAAACCCATGAGATTCATCTATAATTACCTACCAAAGAGTCTGAAGTGGAGTTGTGGCACAAGTGGTAGAGTGCTATCTGTGAGCAAAAAAGCTCCATAGGGGCTGGGAAGTTAGCTCAGTGGTAGAGTGCTTGCCTTGCATGCATGAAGCCCTGGGTTCGATTCCTCAGCACCACATAAGCAGAAAAAAAAATGGAAGCAGAACTGTGGCTCAAGTGGTAAAGGCACTTGCCTGGAGCTGAAGAGTGGAAGGACAGTGTCCAGGCCCAGAGTTCAAGCCCCACAACTGACAAAAAAAAAAAAAGGAGGAGCCGGGCGCTGGTGGCTCACGCCTGTAATCCTAGCTACTCAGCAGGCTGAGATCTGAGGATCGCGGTTCAAAGCCAGCCCGGGCAGGAGAGACCGTGAGACTCCTTTCTCCAATAAACCACCAGAAAACCGGAAGTGGCGCCGTAGCTCAAGTGGTAGAGTGCTCGCCTTGAGCTGAAGAGCTGAGGGACAGCGCTCAGGCCCAGAGTTCAAGCCCCACGACCGACAAAAAAAAAAAAAAAAAAAAGGAGGGGCTAGGAAGGTGGCTCAGTGGTAGAGCGCTTGCATGTGTGAGGCCCTGGGTTCGATTCCTCAGTACCACATAAGCAAAAAGAAAAAAAAAGCCGGAAGTGGTGCTGTGGCTAGCCTTGAGCTGAAGAGCTGAGGGACAGCGCCCAGGTCCAGAGTTCAGGCCCCACGACCGGAAACCCCCCCCCAAAAAAGGAGAGTATTTAGAGAGGGGTAGGGGAAACTCATAGCACATCAAGAACAGTCAAAGGAATTTTCTCTTCTATAGATGTTTAAACATCATTGTCCACTGAGGGATAATGATCCAGTAATACAAGTGACAGACTAGGAAACAAGCTCTTATACCAACAGACAGAAACAATTAAAGCAACGAACTAAATCTATGCACCCCTTCACACTCCAGGTGTGTAAAACTAAGAGCCCAAAACACATTGTATTAAGAGGAAATAATGTGAGGTTAGAATAAGGTGAATTTATGAAGGGTAGCAGTTGGCATAGAAACTGAAATTATGTGGCATTATAAGCAACTCAAAGAAAGGCTTAACAACATTTACTTTGTGTCACTGACTAAAAGGTTTTTCTATATAAACTTATTAACTTATACACACAATAACCTCCTAATATTTTCCATAACAATGATTTAGACACTGGAAAATACGATCCATGTTAAGGACAATTACAACGCTTACTATCATTTTATCTGTCACCTTAATTTCTATTGTAAATTTTACTTACATTTTTGTGCGGGAAGACTACAATCAATGCACCAAACATCTATCTATCCAGTCATCACTTCGGAGCAAAAACTAAAACCACCGTTCATTACAAAAGGGTAGCTTGCAAACATCAGATATTGGTTAAAATACTACAACCAGCTCTTGCTCCAGTCAAACTCTTTAAAATAAAACATTCACTGGAAATATTCTTTGCATCTTGCAAATTACTACTACTAGGGAAAAGTATAGAGTAAGGAGAGGGAACTAACTTTCTGACCTCTTTTTCAACATGACAAAATTAGAACGGCAAAATTACACTCAGGCACATGGAGTACTCTTCCCTCAAATCACTCCAGAGAACTTCATCATTTGCTCCGCCCTCTAATAACTCATGCAAAAAAAGTTCAGCGCCGTCGGAGAGAAACAAGACCGAGCGCATTCACAGCAATGGCTCAGGGCCTTTCCTCCAGGCGGTAAGATCGGCGTGTGCCCTTCTCCGGGGTCCAAAGAGATGGAAAAACACAGGCCTAAGATTTGGGGGGGGGGGGGTCCACCGATGCCCAGAAACAGGTTTCTCTCAGAGAAGTTTCGACCGCCATCCTTATTTGATCAGAACGCTCGGGCGCCATGGTCTCGGTCTTGATGGTTTTATTATGGGAAGGTGGGAAACGCCAGGCAGGTTTCCTCTAGGCCTTTCCCCGTCAAGCCTGGGGGTTCCCCCTTCATTCTTCTCGTAAAGCCTCCGTCTCCCCTACGGTGCTCCTGGGCACCCGCGTTTTCCGAGATCTGTCGTCTCCCCCCCCTCCTCTCTCCCCGGGATGTGCAAAAGGCGCTGCCCAACCCACCCGGCTCGCCGTTAAAGCGGGAGAGCCCGGACACGCGAGGGCCCCCGCCGAGGCTCCGAGGGGCCCAGGAAGCAGAAGGGCAGGCCAGGGACGGGGGGAGGGGGCTGACCTGGCCGGGGAAGAAAGAGGGGTGAGGGCTCACACGCACACCCGCTTCTCGGGGGGCTGCAGCGAGAAGAGAAGGTGATGGAGGAGGGCGGTGGCCGGGTGCGGCCCCCCACTCCTCCCGCCCCCGGGTCCCCCCCGGCCGGCGGGAGCGGGCGGGCCCGGCCCATCCCCGGGTCCGGGCTGGCAGGGGGCGTGGGGGATCTGCCTCTAAACTGCGAGGAGACCGAGAACGAGGAACCAGGGGACTCGGGGGCGGGGAGGGCTGCCTCCCGCCTGAACCCCAGACCCCGACGTCGTCGTCGCCTCCTCCCCGGAGGGAGGACGGGAGCGGTGGGGAAAGCCCGAGGGATGAAAGCGTGAAGGTAAGAGGAAGCCGGGACAGCCCGGCCGACCCAGCCCTGACCCCACTGTCCATCTTCCGGTAACCGCGTCTCTTACCGGTGATGGCGGTGAACTGCTGAATTAACCCCTTCAGCGCCGACGACGCTGCGGAGCCCCCGTGGGCAGCCATCTTACCGCCGCCGCCGCTGCCGCTGCCGCCGCCGCCGCCGAACAACAACACAGACACACACGGACCGCCCTCCCCCACCTCGCCGCGCCGTCTGCGCAGGCGCCTTGGCCGCCCCAGGCTCCACCCCCTCCGCACGTCCTCTGCGCAGACGCACTGCCCCCAGGTCGGAGCGCTCGCTCAGCCGCCGGGGTTGGTGGCCGGGTGGCTACCTGCGCGCCGCATCCTTCTGGCAAGCTTGGAAGCCCGCTTCTTAGACCCGGGAATGATTCCAAAGGACGCTTCAGGCCCGGCAAGTTGTAGGTTCTTTGCATAACGGCTTCGCTGACAATCTCTACTGTCAATTATTATTTTTACCTTTTCCCCCCTAGATCCACCGCACTTTGCATGGATTCCAGCTCCCATTGAAATACAAATCCTACGTGCCAGGTGCCAGTGGCTCTCTCCTGGAATCTCCGTAATTCAGGAGGCTGAGATCTTAGGATCCCGGTTCAAAGCCAGCCCTGGCAGGAAAGGCCATGAGACTCGTATCTCCAATTGACCACCAGAAAGCTAGAAGCGGCTCACTGGCTCAAAGTGGTAGAGCACTAGCCTTGAGCAAAAGAGCTCAGGGACAGCGCCCTGGCTCAATTTTAAGCCCCACAATTAACAACAACAGCAACAAAAAAAAAAAACCAACAAAAAAAACGGGGTTATTAATAAAGACCATGAAGTGAACCTGGGGTGGTGGTACACACATGCGTATAGTGTTTGGGGGTTGGAAGCAGTGGAAATTGGGGGGGGGGTTGGTTTTTTTTTTGTTTTTTGGCGGTTGTGGGGCTTGAACTCTGGGCCTGGGCGCTGTCCCTCAGCTCTTCAGCTCAAGGCGAGCGCTCTACCACTTGAGCTACAGCGCCACTTCCGGGTTTTCTGGTGGTTTATTGGAGATAGGAGTCTCATGGTCTCTCCTGCCCGGGCTGGCTTTGAACCGCGATCCTCAGATCTCAGCCTCCTGAGTAGCTAGGAATACAGGCGTGAGCCACCGGCGCCCGGCTGGAAATTGGGTTTTAAACCAGCCTAGGCTACAGAGTTAAACAAAAAAAAAAAAAAGGTGATCCGGGCACCCGGGGCTCACGCCTGTTATCCTAGCTACTCAGGAGGCTGAGATCTGAGGATCGCGGTTCAAAGCCAGCCTGGGCAGGAAAGTCCGTGAGAGTCTTATCTCCAATAAAAACCACTAGGAGATCGGAAGTGGCGCTGTGGCTCAAGTGGCTCTACGCTCACCTTGAGCTGAAGAGCTGAGGGACAGCGCCCAAGCCGAGTTCAAGCCCCACGACCAACTAAAAAAAAAAAAAAAAAAAAGTTTTTAGAATTACAAGAAAATATAAAGTCCACTCCTAAAATCATAGGAAATGTGAAATTTTTTTGTTTTTCGTTTTTTGTTTTATTTCTTTGCAAAGCCTTATATCTGCTAGGCAGGTGCTCTAACTACACCTCCAGTATGAGAAACCTGTTTAAAAAAATAAAAACAAATAGAGGGGAAAACCATGGCTTTTCCTCAGAAAAGAAATTAAACTCTCAGGGTGCTGGTGACTCACGTCTATAATCCTAGCTGCTGAGATCTGAGGATTGTGGTTTCAAGCCATCCTGGGCAGGAAAGTCTCTGAGAGACTCATCTCCAATGAACTACTCAAAAACCAGAAGGTGGGCTGGGAAGGTGGCTCAGTGGTAGAGTGCTTGCCTTGCATGCCTGAGGCCCTGGGTTCGATTCCTCAGCACCACATAAGCAAAAAGAAAAAAGCCAGAAGTGTGTTAGAGCGCTAGCCTTGAGCTGAAGAGCTGAGGGACAGTGCCCAGGCCCAAAGTTCAGGCCCCACGACCAGACCCCCCTCCCAAGAAAAAAAAAAAACAGAAGGTGCTGTGGCTCAAAGTGGTAGAGCGCTAGTCTTGAGCAAAAGAACTTAGGGACAGCACTCAGGCCCTGGTTCAAGCCCCACAACTGACCCCCCCCCAAAAAAAAACAGACAGTTGTATAAATTTAAAGAGGCCTAAGAGAAGTAACAAAGGTGTATGGGGTAAACCTTTCATTTCTTTGAAAGCTAGAATATCTGTTTTAATTTCAGACAAAATAGATTTTCCATATGAAGAAAAAAATCCTCTTGTTTCCATTTCCTGGAGACAAAATAGATTTTAAAGCAAAATGTAGCTGGGCATTGGTGGCTCACATCTAATCCTAGCTAATCAAGAATTTGAGAGCTGCGGATTGTGGTTCAAGGCAGCCCATAAAGATACGTCCCTGAAACTCTTATCTCTAAGTAACCAGCAAAAATTGGAAAGAGAAGAATGGGCTCAACTTTGAGCAAGAAAGCCAAGTGATCATGGGAAGCCATGAATTGAAGCCCCAGTTGGGGGCCATTAATTGAAGCCCCACTAGTAACTGGACAAAGAGAGAGACAGAGACAGAGAGACAGCGAGAGAGAAATTTGGCAAATAGATACATATACACATCCTCTTTGTCTTAGATAAAACTATAGAAGATATTGATTATATTCAAATATACATGAAAAATAAATTTTGACCATAGAAAGTCTACAAAGAAAGCTTCAACAAATGTTAAAGAATCACCTGGGCGCTGGTGGCTCACACATGTAATCCTAACTACTCAGGAAGCTGAGATCTGAGGATTGAGATTCAAAGCCAGCCTGGACAGGAAAGTCCCTGAGACTCTTTTCTTTTTTTTTTTTTTTTTTTTTTGGTCTTTTCTTTTTTGGTACTGGGGATTGAACCCAGGATGTGGCACTTGCTAGCAAGCGCTTTGCCACTGAGCCACATCCCAGCCCAGTCCTGAGACTCTTATCTCCAATTAACAACTAGAAAACCAGAAGTGGCGCTGTGGCTCAAGTGATAGAGCGCTCACCTTGCTCTGAAGAGCGCAGGACAGCACCCAGGACCAAAAAAAAAAAAAAAAAGCCCTGTAATCCTAGCTACTCAGGAGGCTGAGATCTGAGGATTGAGGTTCAAAGCCATCCTGGGCAGGAGAGGCCATGAGACTCTTACCTCAATAAACCACCAGAAAAATGGAAGTGGCACTGTGGCCCAAGTGGTAGAACTCTAGCCTTGAGCTGAAGAGCTGAGGGACAGTGCCCAGGCCCAGAGGTCAAGCCCCACTACCAGTAAAAAAAAAAAAAAAAAAAAAAAAGGTAAAGAATCATTATAGCTGTGTATGCTGATCATGGGCACATGCCTATGATGCTGGCACAGGGGAGGTAGAAACAGGAAGATCTTGCGTTGGAGCTAATGATAAACCATCCCAAGAAATTAAAAAAGAAAAATCATTATGCAGAATGTTTTCTAAATATAGATCAGTTAAGATGGAAATTAATTTTTAAAAGAATACCTTTAAAAAACTTGTGCCATCCACAGTGACTTATTTTTGTAATCCCAGATACTTAGGAGGAAAAAGGTTAGCCAGACTCCATCTCAACTAATATGTGGGCATATGTTTTCTAGCTCTAATTCCAGCTACTCAGAAAAGGAAGTAGGAAGGAAGATCCCTGTCAAAGACCAGCATGAGCAATAAGGAGAGACCCTATCTGAAAAACAGCTAAATAAAAATGGGTTTGGGGTATGGATCAAGCTATAGAGCATTTACTGCAACAATCCCTGAATTTAAACCTCAGTACTCTATCCATCTGTTTATCAAAACCTACTTCTAAATAGCTCATGGACCAAAAATAAAACAAAAACAATGTATACTTAGGGTCCCAACAGATGAATCATTTCAGTAATATTTATTTATCTACTTATTTATAGGTACTTATAGGTACTGGTGCTTTAACTCCAGAACTGATGCTAAGATTTTTCACTTAATGCTGGCACTCTTAACATTTAAGCTACAGCTCCACTTCACTTTTTCTGGTTAATTAGAGATAAGAGTTTCATTGAACCCATGCTGGTGGCTCATGCCTGTATGCTAGCTACTCAGGATTGTGATTCTAAGCCAGCCTGGGCAGAAAAGTCCTTGTGAGACTCTTATCTCCAATAAGCGACTTGAAAAAGCCAAAAGTGGAGCTGGCTGAAGTGGTAATGCGCTAGCCTTGAGCACAGAGAGGCTCAGGGACAGTACCTAGGCCCTGAGTTCAAGCCTCAGGACTGGCAAGAGACAGGGGGAGAAGGGGAAAGAGGGGAGAAACAGAGAGAGAGAGAGAGAGAGAGCACACTTCATTGATTTTTCTACCAGGGCTGGTTTTGAACTGTGATCCTCAAATCTTAGCCTCCTGAGTACCTAGAATTACAGGTGTGAGCCACCAGAGCCTACTCAATGAAACTCTTATCTCTAATTAACCAGAAAAAGCAAAGCGGAACTGTAGTTTAAATGGTAGAGTGCCAACATTAAGCAAGAAATCTTAGCATTTGTTCTGTCTCTGAGTACCTAGGATTACAGGCATATGCCACCAGCAGCCAGCATCTGGCACTGGTTTTTTTTGTTTTTTTTTTTTACAGGAAATAAACTTTATTTATCTCTTCTTCCCAGATGTCATTGCCAACAGTTATAGATTTGCATACAATAGTTATTTATTGACTATTTCTGGCACTGGTTTTTAATTGAAGTATAAGAGTCTTGGAGCCGGGCATTGGTGGCTCATACCTATAATCCTAGCTACTCAGGAGGCTGAGATCTGAGGATCGCGGTTCAAAGCCAGTCCGGGCAGGAAGGTCCGTGAAACTCATATCTCCAATAAACTACTAGAAAACTGGAAGTGGTGCTGTGGCTCAAGTGGTAGAGCGCTTGCCTTAAGCTGAAGAGCTGAGGGACAGTGCCCAGACCTGGAGTTCAAGCCCCATGACCAACAACAACAACAACAACAAAAAAGTCTTGGAGCCTGGAGTCCCTCTGTCCCCAGGCTAGATGAGGTTTTTTTTATTTTTTATTTTTTTTTTCTCTTTTTTCGGTCGTGGGGCTTGAACTCTGGGCCTGGGCACTAACCCTGAGCTCTTCAACTCAAGGTGAGAGCTCTACCACTTGAGCCACAGTGCCACTTCCAGTTTTCTAGTGGTTTATGGAGATAAGAGTCTCACGGAGTTTGCTGCCTGGGCTGGCTTTGAACTGCAATCCTCAGATCTCAGCCTCCTGAGTACCTAGGATTACAGGCTTGAGCCACCAGTGCCCCACTTAGTTGAGGTTTATTGAATTACATTTGACCTCCAGGCCGAAGTTTCCTAGTCTGGGTAGGTAAGTAAAAAATTTGTTGTTGTTGTTTTTTGGTTTTTTTTTCACTCAAAAAAAAATTTTTACTAGCCAGGCGCTGGTGGCTCACGCCTGTAATCCTAGCTACTCAGGAGGCTGAGATCTGAGGATCGCGGTTCAAAGCCAGCCCGGGCAGGAGAGACTGTGAGACTCCTATCTCCAATAAACCACAAGAAAGCCAGAAGTGGTGTTGTAGCTCATGTGGTAGAGCGCTCACCTTGAGCTGAAGAGCTAAGGGACAACGCCCAGGCCGAGTTCAAGCCCATGACCGACAAAAAAAAAAAAAAAAAAAATTATTGTAAAGATACTATAGAGAGGGTTACAGTTACATGAGTAAGGTAATGAGTACACTTCCTATTGAACATTGTTACCCCCTCCATTGTTTTCCCCCTACCATCCCTTCTTTCCCTACCTTCCCCAAGGTTCTTTTTTTATTGTGATTAAGTGATTACATAATTTCCTGAATTTCACAGTATTGTGGAATAATGATGTTCATTTAAAGTTACAAGTTCATTCTAACTTTCCTGGAGCAAATTGTCTATCACAGTCTATAACTATAACAGTGTTCACATGTTATACACCATACATGTGATCAGCCACATGGGGATATTTAGTAGTGGTTCGACCAGATGAGTGGGAGTTCTTTTTTTTTTTTTTTTTTTGTCGGTCGTGGGGCTTGAACTCTGGGCCTGAGCGCTGTCCCTCAGCTCTTCAGCTCAAGGCGAGCATTCTACCACTTGAGCTACAGCGCCACTTCCGGTTTTCTGGTGGTTTATTGGAGACAGGAGTCTCACGGTCTCTCCTGCCCGGGCTGGCTTTGAACTGCGATCCTCAGATCTCAGCCTCCTGAGTAGCTAGGATTACAGGCGTGAGCCACCAGCACCCGGCAGTTCTTTGTTTCTTAAGTCCTGTTAGTTTTGTCGTATCACCTAACATTTTGGATTTAACATCCACTTATCAGGGAGACCATGTACCGTTTGTCTCTTTGCTCTTGGCTTACCTCGCTCAACATGATTCCTTCTAGCTCCATCCATTTCCCTGCAAATGCCGTTATTTTGTCATTTCTAATGGCTGCATAATATTCCATTGTGTATAGATACCACAATTTTTGGATCCATTCATCTGTGGTGGGGCATCTGGGTTGCTTCCATATCCTAGCTATTGTGAACAGTGCTGCAATAAACATGGAGGTGCACGTGTCCTTGTATATTGGTTCCTGTTGTTCAGGGTAGATGCCTAGAAGTGGTATGATTGGGTCGTAAGGGAGGTCAATCTTTAGCTTTCTAAGGACCCTCCAGACTGCTTTCCAAAGTGGTTGTATAAGTGTACATTCCCACCAGTAGTGTAATAAGGTTCCTCTTTCTCCACATCCCCTCCAGCATTTGTCGTTGGCTGATTTGTGGGTGTGGGACATTCTGACTGGGATAAGGTGGTATCTCAGGGTTGTCTTTATTTGCATTTCCTTCACCACCAGGGATGATGAACATTTCCTCATGTGTTTCTTTGCCATTTTTATTTCTTCATTTGAGAAGTCCCTCTTTAGTTCCCTTGCCCATTTAGTAATTGGTTTGTTAGGTTTGGGAGGGATTAGTTTCTTGAGTTCCCTGTATATACAGGATGTTAACCCTTGTCTGATGTTAACCCTTGTCTGATATATTGCTGGTAAATATTTTTTTTCCCAATTAGTTGGTTGTCTTTCTAGCTTGGTTGTGATAGATTTAGCTGTGCAGAAGCTTTTTATTTTAAGGTAGTCCCATTTGTAGAGTCTCTCTCCAACTTGTTGTGACCCTGGGACTCTGTTCAGGAAGTTCCTTCCGGTGCCTATGAGTTCAGGTGTCTCTCCTACACTGTCCTGCAGTAGTTTCAGAGATTCAGGTTTAATGTTAAGGTCTTTAATCCATTTTGAGTTGATGTTGGTGCATGGTGATAGGCTGGGGTCCACTTTTAGTTTTCTGCATGTGGCTGCCCAGTTTTCCCAGCACCAGTGGTTGAAGAGGCTGTGTTTCTTCCATTGTATGTCTTTGGCTCCTTTGTCAAATATCAGCTGGCTGTAGGCCTGTGGATTTATTTCTGGATCTTCTATTCTGTTCCATTGGTCTTCAGGTCGTTTTTGTGCCAGTACCATGCTGTCTTTGTTATTATAGCTCTGTAGTAGAGTTTGAAGTTCGGCATGGATAGCCCTCCCATATTGTCTTTATCCCCTAGAATTGTTTTGGCTATTCTAGGTCTTTTGTTGTTCCATATGAATTTTTGGACTGTTTTCTGTATTTCAGTGATGTACATCATTGGGATTTTAATAGGAATTGCATTGAATTTGTATATTAATTTTGGAAGTATTACCATCTTTACTATATTAAGTCGGCCTATCCAAGAGCATGGGAGGGCTTTCCATTTCCTAGTGTCTTCTGCAATTTCTTTCTTTAACTTTTTATAGTTTTCATTAAATAGTTCTTTTACATCTTTTTTTTTTTTTTGGTCGGTCGTGGGGCTTGAACTCTGGGCCTGGGCGTTGTCCCTTAGCTCTTCAGCTCAAGGCAAGCGCTCTACCACTTGAGCTACAGCGCCACTTCCGGTTTTCTGTTGGTTTTATTGGAGATAGGAGTCTCACGGTCTCTCCTGCCCAGGCTGGCTTTGAACCGCGATCCTCAGATCTCAGCCTCCTGAGTAGCTAGGATTACAGGCGTGATCTTTTATATCTTTGGTTAGGTTAATTCCTAAATATTTTATTTTTTGGGAGGTTATTGTGAATGGGGTTGCTCCCTTTATTTCCCTCTCTTCTTGTACATTGAAAATTTGTTGTTTTGAAATATTCATTGACCCACCTAAGACTGGAATGAGCCTATCCTTAATTCTTAGGTAGATAGACTACTCAAAAAAAAAAAAAAAACAAAAACCATCATGTGACATTCCTTCACCCTAGTGAGCCACTTAAGCTGATTGGAAATTTTAATTACAATGTTCTCTTTCAGTGACCTTCAGACCTCTTCCTTGATTTTAAGTTTTCTTTCCATATGCCCTTTTATGGCCAAATGATACCAATCATTCCGCCCTCAAAAACTTAAGATTCTGAACTCTTAGAAACTGAAAATCTTCAGATTCCAGCATCCTGAATAAATACTGGTGTCAATCGATCAATCTTTTTTTTTTTTTTTGGTCCGGTCGTGGGGCCTGAACTCTGGGCCTGGACGCTGTCCCTCAGCTCTTCAGCTCAAGGCTAGCGCTCTACCACTTGAGCCTCAGCACCACTTCTGACTTTTTTCTTTTTTTGCTTATGTGGTACTGAGGAATCGAACCCAGGGCCTCATGCATTCAAGGCAAGCACTCTACCACTGAGCCACCTTCCCAGCCCTCGATCAATCTTTTTTTGAGTGTGCAAGTGCATGTGTGTTTGTGTGTACGTGTATGCATGCACAGGTTCTGGGGCTTGAACTCAGGACCCGGGCACTGTCCCTGGGCTTTTTTTTCTTTCTTTATACCATAGTGTAAACAAAAGTGGTACATTTACTTTAAGTCCTTTTTGTGTGTGTGTGTGTGTGTGTGTGTGTGTGTGTGTGTATGTGTGTGTACTTTTTTTTTTTTTTCCAGTCATGGGGTTTGAACTCTGGGCCTGGGCACTGTCCCTGCGCTCTTCAGCTCAAAGCTAGCGCTCTACCACTTGAGCCATAGGGCCACTTCTGGTTTTCTGAGTGGTTTATTGGAGATAAGAATCTCATGGACTTTCCTGCCCTAGCTGGCTTTGAACCATGATCCTCATATATCAGCCTCCAGAGTAGCTAGGATTATAGGCATGAGCCACCAGCACCCGGCTGTCCCTAAGCTTTTGTGCTAGCACTCTACTCTTAGCTTTTTTGCTAATTAGACTTAAGAGTCTCACTGACTTTTCTACCAGAGCTGGCTTTGAATCATGGTCCTCAGATCTCAGCCTCCTGAGTAGCTAGGATTACAATCATGAGCCACTGGTGCCAAGGTTTGACTACTTCTTGCTGGTTTGAGGTATAGGCCTTAGTCAGAAGTCTCTCGTCCTTAACTCTCTGTTGATGGGGACAGCTGGGATATCAGGTCATGGATGTTGCAGGTAAGCCCCTGTAAAAGGGGAGCATCATTTGGAGATCATAACCAGCAGTGTGTATGCATGAAAAAAGTTCTTTCTTAATTCAAGTCAGAAATCAGCATTCTGCCGGGATTGAGGCCTCCCACCTGTAATCTTTGCTGTTTGGAAGACTGAGATGGGAAGTCTTGCAGTCTAAGGCCAGGCAAGGCAAAGAGTTCACTAGATCTCATCTCAACAAATAAAAGAAAGCTGGGCACAGTGGCATGTGCCTGACATCCCTACTATATAAAGGATCAAAGACCAGGTTGGCTCAGGTATAGACATAAGACTCTGTTCAAAAACTAAAAGAACGGGACATGGCTGAAATAGTAGAATATCTGCCTGGGAAGCACAAATCCCTATAGTTCAAATTCCAGATTTATACATAAATATTTAAATACATAAACATTCTAATTATAAAAAAAAAAGTTCTTTCTTAAATGAGCCCTCTCACTGACTTTAAATATGCTTAAATCCTCCCCTTTTCTTTTCTTTTTTTTTGTCGGTCGTGGGGCTTGAACTCTGGGCCTGGGTGCTGTCCCTCAGCTCTTCAGCTCAAGGTGAGTGCTCTACCACTTGAGCTACAGCTCCACTTCCAGTTTTCTGGTGGTTTATTGGAGACAGGAGTCTCACGGTCTCTCCTGCCCGGGCTGGCTTTGAACCTCGATCCTCAGATCTCAGCCTCCTGAGTAGCTAGGATTACAGGCGTGAGCCACCAGCGCCCGGCAAATCCTCCCCTTTTCATTCCACCATAAACCTAATATCCTTCCCCACACCTTCAAATCCACACTTCCTGGGTATGGCTTAGAAGGTCTTTAAGGAGGAACCAGGCTCTGAGTTGTGCAGAGTTCACAGTTTAAACTGAATCCATTAATTTTGTAGCCCAGAGAGGAGAAGGAACAAACTTGGTTAAAACATTAACAATGTCGGGGCTGGGAAGTGGCTCAGTGATAAGAATGCTTGCCTTGCATGCATGAGGCCCTTGGGTTCGATTTCTCAGCACCACATAAGCAGAAAAAGCCGGAAGTGGCACTGTGGCTCAAGTGTAGAACGCTAACCTTGAGCTGAAGAGCTCAGGGATGGCGCCCAGGCCCAGAGTTCAGGCCGATATGACTGAAAAAAAAAAAAAATTAACAATAAGAAGGAGGAATGTCTGAGTTTTTCCTGGGTCTATAGAAAGCTGATAGATCAGAACATTCCCTTCCAATTGGGGTGTTGATAAGAGTACCACATATTTCTTCTCAACCTCTTGGCTTATCTTACATTTGAAAATTGTGAGCAAAGTGACTCCATTTTCAATCTGATAGCATCCTCTCTAGTCAATGACTAAACAGTCTTGCCCAAACTATTTGTTTCTGAATTGTTCCTCATCACCAGGATAAGCTTTGGTCCTAGTAGATCTCTTTTCATTGATAAGATGTCTCATTGGATTTTACTTTTGGCTGGGATAAGATGTTCCACATTGGAGAGGGTGACAGACTGGTCAAGTGGGAGTCTATACCAGTAATATACTTTTGGGCAAAATTTAAACAATGAAGACAAGAAAAGAAATAGCTCTTAGCCAGGCACCAGTGACTCGTGCCTATAATCCTAGCTACTCAGGAGGCTGAGATCTGAGGATTGCAATTCAAAGCCAGCCCAGGCAGGAAAGACTGTGAGACTCCTATCTCCAATAAACTACCAGAAAACTGGAAATGGCCCTGTAGCTCAAGTGGTAGAGTGTTCGCCTTGAGCTGAAGAGCTGAGGGACAGCGCTCAGGCCCGGAGTTCAAGCCCCATGACTGAAAAACAACAACAACAACAAAAAAAAACAACAACAAGAAATAGCTCTTAAGCAGAACCTACATAGAATACATTGTTTTGTTTTTGTTTTTTGTCGGTCGTGGGGCTTGAACTCTGGGCCTGGGTGCTGTCCCTCAGCTCTTCAGCTCAAGGCGAGCGCTCTACCACTTGAGCTACAGCACCACTTCTGGTTTTCTGGTAGTTTATTGGCGATAGGAGTCTCACAGTCTTTCCTGTCCGGGCTGGATTTGAACCGTGATCCTCAGATCTCAGCCTCCTGAGTAGATAGGATTATAGGCGTGAGCCACCAGCACAAGGCCAAGTTTTTGTTTTTTGTTTTTAAATAAGGGAAAGTTTATTTCAAAGTGAAAGCACCAGAAATTCCCCATCTGGAGAAGGGACTAAAGAAGAGTCCCCCATTGTTTTAAAAGCTATTCAGTTGGCAATATAAATATGTGTAAGAGCTATTCTGTATGGGCCTGACGTTAAATACTCTAAAGGAGGATCAAATCTACAATAACAAAAGATTTAGAACAGCCAGCCGAGAGCTGGTGGCTCACGCCTGTAATCCTAGCTTACTCAGGAGGCTGAGATCTGAGGATCGCGGTTCAAAGCCAGCCCGGGCAAGAAAGTCCGTGAGACTCTCATCTCCAATAAACCACTAGAAAACCAGAAGCGGTGCTGTGGCTCAAGGGGGTAGAGCGCTTGCCTTGAGCTGAAGAGTGCAGGGACAGTGTCCAAGCCCAGAGTTCAAGCACCACGACCGACCAAAAAAAAAAAAAAAAAAGATTTAGAACAGCTATGTTAAAATTTTAAAAGTTTAGCAATTGATAAGCAGTTTAATTATTTCTGGTGCATATACCTCTTAGGATAACAATTAAGATTAACTGGCACTGGTGGCTCACACCTGTAAATCCCAGCTTCTCAAGAGGCTGAGATCTGAAGATCATGGTTTATAGGTAGTCTTGGCAGAAAAGTCCCATGAGACTTATCTCCATTTAACCACCAGAAAGTCAGAAGTGGAGCTATGGCTTAAGTGTTAAAGTATGGCTCAAGTGGTAAAATGCTAGCCTTGAGCAAAAAGGCTCAAGAATAGCACTCAGGCCTTGAGTTTAAGACTTAGGACACGGGCTGGGAAGGTGGCTCAGTGGTAGAGTGCTTGCCTTGCATGCATGAGGCCCTGGGTTCGATTCCTCAGCACCACATAAGCAAAAAGAAAAAAGCCGGAAGTGGCACTGTGGCTCAAATGGTAGAGTGCTAGCCTTGAGCTGAAGAGCTAAGGGACAGCGCCCAGGCCCAGAGTTCAGGCCCATGACTGGACCCCAAAAAAAAAAAAAAAAAAAGACTTAGGACACACACACACACACACACAAGATTGAGAGCACTTTTAGGATCATTAAACTTTCCTTGTTACAATTAGGAACACATAGACATGAACCTGTAAAGAGCTAGTTTTAAAGTTATTATTACTTTTAAATTTCAAGATGCTATATATATGTGTGTGTATATATATGTATATGTATATGTGTATATATGTATATATGTATATATATACACACACATACACACACATATATATACACGTGTGTGTGTGTATTTGCCAGTCCTGGGGCTTGAACTCAGTGCTTGGGCACTGTTCCTGAGCTTTTTTTGCTTAAGGCTAGCACTCTACAACTTGAGCCACAGAGCCACTTCTGGCTTTTTCTGTTATATGATACTGAGGACTCAAACCCAGGGCTTCATGCTAGGCAAGCACTCTACCACTAAACTTCATTCCCAGCCCAAGATACTGTATTTTCAAAACAAATCCCCAAACTAAGCTACTGACCTTTTTGCCATTGTACAAGCTACAAATGCTTGGCAGCCAAAGGGCACTCTATAGTATGTTGAAAAGTGAATTAAAATCTGGAAAAGAGTGTGATTCCATCTCTTACCCATCCATTATTGCTTCATCTGTGCCAATACTACCCTTACAAAGATATTTTAGAACAAACAGTAATTTAAAATGGTCCTCCCAGCCAGGTGCTGGTGGCTCACATCTATAATCCTAGCACTCAACAGGTTGAGATGTGAAGATTTTGGTTCAAAGCCAACCATGGTAGAAAAATCCATGAGTCTCTTTATCTTTAATTCATCACCAAAAAGCTAGAAGTGGAGCTGTGGCTCAAGTAGAAGGCTCTGTCCTTGAGCACAAAAGCTCAGGAACAGTGCCCAGTCCTGAGCTCAAGCTCCAGGACAAGAACACAGAAAAAAGGGGTTTTTGTTGTTTATTTTTAAATACCAGGGTTTAGACACTCACTATCCTGAGCTATATTTTTGCTCAAGGCTGACACTCTCCCACTTGAGCTGCAGTTCTATTTTTTTGGGGGGGTGGGGTGGGAAGAGAGTGGTTAATTGAAAATAATCTCATGAACATTCCTGTCCTGACTGGCATTGAACTGAATCCTTCAGATTTGAGCTTCCTGAGTAGGTAGGATTACCACTTAAGCTATAACCCTAACCTGAAACTTTTGTTGTTTTTTTCCACTAGGTTCCCTTTCTGCCTGGGCAAACCAAGGCTTTGATCCTCCTAGTCTCAGTCTCTCAAATAGCTGGGGTGACAGGCATGCAACATTGTGCCCAGCTATTGGTTCAGATGTGTATTTTCAAACTTTCCCAGGCTGGCTTCAAATGGCAAATCCTCCCAATCTCTGTCTCCCAAGTATTTTGTGTTACAGGCATGAGACATGGGTGCCCAGTGAGTTCCTGAGATTTTTTTTTTTTTTTTTTTGTCGGTCGTGGGGCTTGAACTCTGGGCCTGGGCGCTGTCCCTCAGCTCTTCAGCTCAGCTCTTCAGCTCAAGAAGATCGCTCTACCACTTGAGCTACAGCGCCACTTCCGGTTTTCTGGTGGTTTATTGGAGATAGGAGTCTCACGGTCTCTCTTGCCCTTTGAACCGCGATCCTCAGATCTCAGCCTCCTGAGTAGCTAGGATTACAGGCGTGAGCCACCAGGGCCCGGCCTGAGATTTTTTTAACACTGGCTTCCATTTAATAAATTTCTCTCTCTTTCCCTCCCCCCCAACCTCTGTGTTTGTATGTGTGTGTGTGTGTGTGTGTGTGTGTGTGTGTGTGTGTGTGTGTGTGTGTGTGTGCGCGCGCGCGTGCGCGCACACATGCACACCCATATTCAGGCTTAAATTCAGACTTATATTCTTGTTTGGCTTTTTTGCTGAAGGCTGGTATTTTACCACTTGAGCCACAGCTCCATTTCTAGCATTTTTGGTAGTTAATTGGAGTGTCTCATGGACTTTCCTGCATGGACTGACTGGCTTTGAACCATGATCCTCAGATCTTAGTTTCCTGAGTAGCTAGAAACTTTAAACCTGATAGCATAAGCAATTTTAGGGTGTGGATGGAGGGGTCAGGCATACTAATACCTGACTATAATCCCAGCTATTAAGGAGGTGGAAGCAAGAGTTTGCAGTCCAAAGACCAGCCCTAGGCAAAAGCATGAGAACTTAACTGAAAATTAAGGTAAACCAAAACGGACTGGGCACATAGATCCAGTAGAAGAACAAAGCTTGATGCCCTGTGTTCAAATACCTAGTAACACTACCACCACAATAAACAAAACCAAAACAGTACCTCTTGCTAGAATTGTTGCATGAGTCCTCTACCCTGATTTTTTTTTTTTTTTTTTTGGCCAGTCCTGGGCTTAAACTCAGGGCCTGGGCACTGTCCCTGATCCTCTCTGTGCTCAAGGGCTAGCACTCTACCACTTGAACCATAGCACTACAGCTTTTTCTGTTTCTGAGGAATCAAACCCAGGGCTTCATGCATGCTAGGCAAGCACTTTACCACTGAGCCACCTTCCTAGCCCTCATTCTATTTTCAATTACTTAAATACCCTTTTAATAGAGCAATCAAATCTTAGCCTGGTCTTCTAAATCTATTGTTTTGGGGATCTAGTCTCTAGGAATTCAACGATCATATCTAAGGGTTTAATTGTATATATAGGAAATTTCAGAGGATTCTTGGTGTTCTTGTGTCTGAGGAATCACAGGGATTTGTAGGACTTTTGATAACCCAAGAAAATTGGAAAATGGTAATGGTAGCTTTGGATAACTGCCAGTCTGCTTACAAACAACCTTATTCTCTGACTTAGCAACTATGGGCATAGTCAGGTCAATAGAAATTCAACATTTAGGTTTTATAGAGTTTCTTGTAAATGTTCTTTCCTTTATCCAAACTGATCCTTATTGAGGATTCCTCTCTCCTGGGAATTTATATCCAAGCATATTTCCCCCAAACATACTTTCCAACTTGTTAAGATAAAATTTCCAGGTGGCTCATAACTATAATCCTAATTACTTAGGAAGCTGAGATGTGAGGATCACAGTTTGAAGCCAGCCTGGGTAGGAAAGTCTGTGAGACTCATCTCCAATTAAATCACAGAAAAAGCTAGAAATAGCTCTGTGGCTCAAGTGTTAGGAGTTAAAGCCTCAGGACTGGCAAAAAAAAAAAAAAAAAAAAATTAGAATTGGATACATAGGCATGTTGACCAGCAGTAGCATAGCTTCAGCTACCTAGTGAGACCCTCTGAAAAACAAGGACTGGGGTTGTAGTTCAGTGGTAGAGCACTTGTCTAGCAAGCACAAGATCCTTGTCCAATCCCTAGCACTGAAAGAAAAAAAAAAGATTCTGCATAATTAAACTGTCATAAAGCAAAGCTTAAATATGGCAAGTTGAGGATAAGCTTCAGTTCAGAAAGTACTAGTTTTTCTGGGGGGACAGTAACAGGATTGAACTCAGGGCCATGTGCTTATTAGACAGATGCTGTATTACTTGGACCATGCCTCTTTCCCTTTTTTGCCATAGTTTTGTTTTTCATTCAGGGATCTTGGACTTTTTATCTGGGACCAGCCTCAGACTATGATCATCATCTTTCCACCTCACTGGTATTACAGTTGTGCTTCACAGTGCCCACCTTGGTTTGTTTGTTTTTTTAAGGTCTGGTGATATGACCTAGAACCATAATCCTCACACTCCAGATGTTATTTATATATACTATCCACCAATTCATTAAAAAGGGCTGGTGGTGTGGCTCAAGAGTTAAGTGGCTGCCTAGAAAACACAAGGTCTAGCTAGATGGTTTGGCTCAAATACCTGGTGGGCTTGGAAGGTGGCTCAGTGGTAGAGCGCTTGCCTTGCATGCATGAGGCCCTGGGTTCGATTCCTCAGCACCACATAAGCAGAAAAAACCGCAAGTGGTGCTGTGGCTCAAGTGGTAGAGTGCTAGCCTTAAGCTGAACAGCTGAGGACAGTACCCAGGCCCAGAGTTCAGGCCCAGGACCGGACAGCCCCCCCCCCCAAAAAAAAGACAGCATGGGCAGTAAAGTCCATGAGACTCCAATTATCCACCAAAAAGCTGAAAGTAGAGCCTGTAGCTCATGTGGTGTGCTTGCTTTCCTAACTTTTGACTGATGGGTACCCTTCTGTAGAAGTAAACTGTCTTGCCAAATTCCTTTTAAGTTGGTCTCTAATCCATGAGACCCCCCCCCCCAACATCAAAAGCCATTTCCAAGGCAAAGAGGATTACAGTTTGAAGCTAGTGGGGATGTGGCTGGGCGTGGGGGGGGGGGGGGTGGTCATTGAGACTATTAACAACCAAGAAGCTGGAAGTAGGGCTGTGGTTCAAGTGGCAGAGCATCAGCCTTAAAAAAAAAAACTAAGGGAAAATGCCCAGACCCTGAGTTCAGGCCCCAGTACCAGTGGGGCTTCATACATGACTATATACACACATGGATGTGCACACATACACGAAGGGTTTTGATTACTAGAACTAGGGAAGAATGGGCTAAGTGAGCAGGTCTCAGAAGGAAAGACTCTTGCTGGCACCTCTGAAATTTTCCAGCTAGTCTACTTGGAGAAGAGTTGAAGGAATTTAGAGGCTGAGGTCAACTGGCATGGCTGAAGTAACACTGGTAGGAGCAGTATTAATAGGAAGCCAGCTGGCAAAGGAGACTGGGATTTTTTTTTTTGGGGAGGGGGTCCGGTCGTGGGGCCTGAACTCTGGGCCTAGGCGCTGTCCCTCAGCTCTTCAGCTCAAGGCTAGCACTCTATCACTTGAGCCTCAGCACCACTTCTGACTTTTTTCTTTTTTTGCTTATGTGGTGCTGAGGAATGGAACCCAGGGCCTCAGGCATGCAAGGCAAGCGCTCTACCACTGAGCCACCTTCCCAGCCCCTAGGCTCCAGTTCTTTTATTTATTTATTTATATATTTTTTTGGGTCCGGTCGTGGGGCCTGAACTCTGGGCCTGGGCGCTGTCCCTCAGCTCTTTAGCTCAAGGCTAGCACTCTACCATTGAGCCATAGCGCCACTTCTGGCATTTTTCATTTTGTTTATATGGTGCTAAGGAATCGAACCCAGGGCCTCAGGCATGCAAGGCAAGCGCTCTACCACTGAGCCATCTTCCCAGCCCTAGGCTCCAGTTCTTAAACTGTAGTAAAATAAAACAAGTCAATTTTTAACTTTAATCTTTAATTTTTCAGATTCTTATGTGTAGCTTTAGAACTCAGAGAAATTAAATATTCTAACATATCTTCCACAAAAATGAAAGAAAAAAGCAGTACAGTCCCCTGACAAAAAAAATTCATTAGTTTCTAACTAAAGGCAAACATGGCAGGAATGACAGAAAGGCTAATTAAAGAAATGAAAAGTTATTTTAAACCAACTTCAGTCAGGAAGACTTCTTCACAGACAAATTAGTAGTTAAATAATCTTAAATTTGTCACACCATGGGCTATTTTGTATGTTTCAGGATTTAGACAACTTTCAATTCAGGAGTTGATTTGATAAGACTGATTTCAGTTTAGTCTGTTCCAGACAAATTTGGTTTCTGACTATATTTCATTACAATTATTATATAGAGGGCAATTTTTTTGAGAAAGGACAAATTGAATTTTGAGTTAGAATTTTATTTTTTTTTGTTGGTCGTGGGGCTTGAACTCTGGGCCTGGGCGCTGTCCCTCAGCTCTTCAGCTCAAGGCAAGCGCTCTACCACTTGAGCTACAGCGCCACTTCCGGTTTTCTGGTGGTTTATTGGAGACAGGAGTCTCACGGTCTCTCCTGCCCAGGCTGGCTTTGAACCGCGATCCTCAGATCTCAGCCTCCTGAGTAGCTAGGATTACAGGCGTGAGCCACCAGCGTCCGGCTTGAATTAGTATTTTATCCATCATTACCCAATCAATATTCACACAGATGCCATAAAGTATGCAAAGAATGACAGAATCTTTTTTTTTTGGATCCGGTTGTGGGGCCTGAACTCTGGGCCTGGGCGCTGTCCCTCAGCTCTTCAGCTCAAGGCTAGCACTCTACCACGTGAGCCACAGCCCCACTTCCAGCTTTTTTCTTTTTGCTTATGTGGTGCTGAGGAATGGAACCCAGGGCCTCAGGCATGCAAGGCAAGCGCTCTATCACTGAGTCACCTTCCCAGCCCCAGAATGACAGAATCTTAACAACAAAATTTGGAAGGAAAAAAAACTGATGGTACATGAAAATACCAATAACTTAAAGCTAGAATTCATGCTAGAAGAGCTTATTGTTTATTGATATTAAATGGATTACTAACACAACAGCAAAAATGCTATTAAGACTATTGTTGTTTCTACTGATGAAACTAAGGCTCAATAGACTGTCAGTTAAACGTTACTAAATAAAATCAGTGCTTTGTGATTTTACTTTCGAGGACAAGATTGATAAACCTCATATATCATTTCCTATTTTTGCCTATAAATACATGCTTGTTCCAGCTTCCACAACATAATGTGATAGAATTGTCTTACTGTCTTTTTTTATTTCTGGAATAGCAGATTCATAGAAACACAAATTCCCAAAAATTCAGATAAGTAGCTTTTTTATATTAGATACTATGGTGTCAAAAAGCTGTAAAACCAAAAATATTTTGTCATTTAGCAAAGAATGTTCTGCCAAAAGGAACCTGCTCTTCATTCTAGACCTACTCCCTAATTCCCTGGTTTGGTTCCAACTGCAAGCCACCCCATCTAGCTCCTTCCCAATTCAAACTGTCCTTTCCATAAATACTTTGGTTTCTTTTCTGTAAATGAATTCCAATTTTCCAGAAAACTGATTTAATATTGATCCCATAAACCATTTTAACTCAAAGGAAACAATATAATACTTAAAATTTACATTGAGATGGAAAATTAATGTTGTACGTTTCAAGTATTTCCTAGGCTTTTAAACTCTATGTAGATTTCTTAACCACTTGGTCTAATATAATTTGCTTTGATCACGGTTCATGATAAAAGGTGATAGGCTGCTATAAAACATGAAATCTTGAGAACAGCTTTTCAAGAGTTCTTGGACTTTGACTAAGGCATTTTATGTCCATAAGGATGGCAAATTCAGTACTCAACACAGTTACTAACAATGGAAAAGATAGAGGCACCTGTTAACTACTGAGTTTTACAGAAACACATTTATACATTCTTCCCTTGTAATGACAATCCTTAATGATAACAACTATGACTGCAGAGCAGAAATAACAACTATGACTACGGAGCAGAAATTTACAACAAACTTGTGAGGATTCTTTAATAGAAAAGACAGCTTCATATCCCAGCTGTTAGGTTACAAAATACTCCTTTTACCCTTGCATTACTGCTTGTATCTCTGAAACATTTGAAAAATACTTTTCTGTGAATTACTAGGCTGAAGGGAATGAGTACTTTTATTTACATTACAATTATCTCTGGCAGAATTTGGCATCTTTTTTCCATTGGCTGAATATTTCAACTGGCTTTTAGAAGAAGGCTGCTGATTTTCGTCTCTTGAGCTTTTCCCCCGTTTTGAACACTCTGAATCAGTTTGTTTCTTGAAGTTCTTATCTTTGGAATATCTCTTCTGTCCATCAAGCAGTTTTTCTGGAGGTGAGGATATAGCACGTAACTGATACCCATCTGGAGATCCTTTTTGCCGGTTTGGCATCATTTGTTCTTTATCCACTTCCTTCTGAAGTTGCAATGCTAATAACCTGTCCTGCTCTTCTTGTTTATGTCTCTCAAAAAGTATATGCTCCATATCTATCAGTTTTTGTGTAAAATTTTTTTCTGTTTCCTCTTGATCTGAGAAAGATTTGGGGAACATTTTTCTTCTTTTTGAAGAAAAGCATAAATCCCCAACTGCTTCAAATGAGGACTCATTTTTCCTTTTGGAAATATCATTACTGGTCAACAGGTGGGACTCTTTATTTTCTGCGGAATCTGTGCTGTCTCCAGTCTTCTGCATCCTACCTGACATACTGCACCCATTCTCTGTGATGCCACAAGGTGTAAATGTAGCTTCTTTAGAATAGGTTTTACGGCCTTCAAGACTTCTGACACGAAGTTCTTTGTCACGATTACTTGATCTCGTTATGACTCTTCCTTCAAAGCACTGCTCCCCATCACAGGTACGTAACTGTAGCAAAGGTGACTCTATTGAGGACACTGCAGCTTGCTCCTGAGTTTCAAGGCATATCTGTGGAGAAAGTGTTGGCATATCTTCTTTGGCTCTAGTGTCTGGCCATGTAGGGCTTTTGACATCACTATTGTCAACTTCCTGTAGAAAACAAAAACACCAAGTATACAAGGTGAGAACATTAAATTATAATTCCAAATACATAGACACTATAGCCAAACAGTCACTGAACATACTTTTACCAATACAGTATACTCTGTCTCTTTCCTTAACAATGTTAGGGATAATAGCCGGGCGCTGGTGGCTCATACCTGTTATCCTAGCTACTAAGGAGGGTGAGATCTGAGGACCACAGTTCAAAGCCAGCCTGGGTAGGAAAGTCCATGAGACTCTTTATCACCAATAACATCCCCTCTTCACCCACACCAGAAAACCATAAGTGGCGCTGTGGCTCAAATGGTAGAGAGCTAGCCTTGAGCTGAAGAGCTAAGGGACAGGGTCCAGGCCCAGAGTTTAAGCCCTATGACCGACAAAAAACCAAAACAAAACAACAATATTAGAGATAAATCCAAGACCTTGTGCATGGTAGGCAAGTATCCTATTTCTGAGCTACATTCCTAGCTCCCTTTCTCTCTTCCTTTATTTTTTGGTAGCATTGAGGATTGAAATCTGGTGCCTTTTTTTTTTTTTTTTTTTGGGGGGGGGGGTCTGGTCGTGGGGCCTGAACTCTGGGCCTGGGCGCTGTCCCTCAGCTCAAGGCTAGCGCTCCACCACTTGAGCCACAGTGCTACTTCCGGCTTTTTTTTCCTTTTTGCTTATGTGGTGCTGAGGAATCGAACCCAGGGCCTCAGGCATGCAAGGCAAGCGCTCTATCACTGAGCCACCTTCCCAGCCCCTAAATCTGGTTCCTTGAACATCCTAATTTTATTTATTTATTTAGTCAGTCTTGGGGCTTGAACTCAGGGCCTGGGCACTGTTCCTGAGCTTCTTTTTGCTCAAGGCTAGCATTCTACCAATTAAGCCACAACACCACTTCCAGCTTTTTCTGTATATGTGGTGCTGAGGAATCAAACCCAGGGCTTCATGTATGCTAGGCAAACACACTACTGCTAAGCCACATTCCCAGCTATGGGCCTGGGCCTGGGTACTGTCCCTGAGTTCTTCAGCTCAAGGCAAGTGCTCTACCTCTTCAACCACAGCCCACTTCAGGTTTTCTGTGGTTGATTGAAGATAAGAGTCTCATGGACTTTCCTGTCCAGGCTGGCTTTGAACCATGATCCTCAGATCTCAGCCACCTGAGTAGCTAGGATTACAGGCATGGGCTACCAGCACCTGGCCCAGCTATTTTTTTAAAATATAATTTTATTATTTTTTCGTTAATGTGAGGAATTGAACCCAGGGCTTCATGAATACCCAGCCATTAAGCCACATTTCCAGCTCCCTAATTCTTTTTTTTTCTTTTGGGTCCAGTCGTGGGCCTGAACCCTAGGCCTGGGTGCTGTCCCTCAGCTTTTCAGCTCAAGGCTAGTGCTCTACCACTTGAGCCACAGCACCACTTCTGGCTTTTTTTCTGCTTATGTGGTGCTGAGGAATCGAACCCAGGGCCTCATGCATGCAAGGCAAGTGCTCTACCACTGAGGCACCTTCCCAGCCCCACTAATTCTTTTTTTTTTTTTTTTTTGCCAGTCATGGGGCCTGAACTCTGAGCCTGGGCGCTGTCCCTCAGCTCTTCAGCTCAAGGCTAGTGCTCTACCACTGGAGCCACAGCACCACTTCCGGCCTTTTCTGTTTATGTGGTGCTGAGGAATCGAACCCAGGGCCTCATGCTTGCAAGGCATGCACTCTACCGCTGAGCTACCTTCCCAGCCCCTCTTTTCTTTCTTTCTTTTTTGGGTCCGGTTGTGGGGCCTGAACTCTGGGCCTGGGCGCTGTCCCTCAGCTCTTCAGCTCAAGGCTAGCGCTCTACCACTTGAGCCACAGTGCTACTTCCAGCTTTTTTCTTATGTGGTGCTGAGGAATCAAACCCAGGGCCTCATGCATGCAAGGCAAGTGCTCTACCACTGAGGCACCTTCCCAGCCCCCACTAATTCTTTCTTAATAGAACTTTTTATTCTGTGTGTTAATTTAGATTTAGGCATTCTTTTTTTTTTTTTTTCTTTTTCTTTCTTTCTCACAATACTGGGTTTGAACACAGGGTACCCAGCACTTGTTTGCTTAGCAGGCTGGTTAATTGGAGATGAGTCTTAGACTTTGCTGCCTCTGGATCTCATCCTCCTGAATGGCTAGGATTTCAGGTGGGAATCACTGACATCTGATTCTGCAGCATTTCTTACTCTTGGTAGCTCTTTTATAAACCAATGTGATTTAGACTGGCCAAAAAAAAATTTTTTTTTTTTTTGGGGTCCAGTCACGGGGCCTGAACTCTGGGCCTGGGTGCTGTTCCTAAGCTCTTCAGCTCAAGGCTAGCACTCTACCACTTGAGCCACAGCGCCACTTCTGGCTTTTTTCTTTTTGTTTATGTGGTGCTGAGGAATCGAACCCAGGGCCTCATGCATGCAAGGCAAGCGCTCTATCACTGAGCCACCTTCCCAGCCCTAGACTGGCCAAATTTTTGAATGCTCATTTAGTTTGCTGTGTATATGACATGGGGTAAGAAAAATATCCTAGCCTACAATGCTTCTTCCTTCAACTCTCAGTATGAGCTTGAATCTTTCACTATTTTATTCATTTACTTTAGGAACTGTAAGAAAATATCCTAAATACTTTCCTTAACTGGAAAACAGGCGTAATATAGATAACCTTATCTTTGCAAATGGATAGTTGAGATAAAGGTGAAAGATGATACTTTTTTTTTTTGGGGGGGGGGTCCAGTCCTGGGGCCTGAACTCTGGGCCTGAGCGCTGCCCCTCAGCTCTTCAGCTCAAGGTTAACACTCTACCACTTGAGCCACAGCAGCCACTTCCAGCTTTTTTCTTTTTGCTTATGTGGTGCTGAGGAATTGAACCCAGGGCCTCAGGCATGCAAGGCAAGCACTCTACCACTGAGCCACCTTCCCAGCCCAGATGATACATTTATTATTGGCAAGTAGTAAATGTCTATTAAATGTTAGTATAAAATACTTAGCTGAAATGAAAAAGTTAGGAATATAAGGAATGAGTTAACAAAATTTCTAGGTAGGAAACTGACCTTGGCATGAATTCCCTTTTCCCAGTTCTATTCTCCTGACAACATAACAATGTAAAATATCACTCATATGGTGAAAGACTCCTGACCAGTGAACTGCATTCATGGCAGAAATATGAATGCTCTAAAAATATTTACTAGGAAGCCAAAGCTTAGTATGACTTGTACTTCTTCTGAGTAAGTATGATTCTTGTTAGGACTCCTAGACATAAGTTATTAGTAAGATATAGCTGAATTCTTTTTTCTTTGAGACAGGATCTTATACCTGAGATTGGCCTCAAACTTGGATCCTCCTTGCCTCGCCCCTGAGTGCTGACATTATCACACCTGACAGAACTGATTTTTATGAAGTATGGGACTTGAATGGTAGCACACTTGTTTGATTTTGTTTCTACGCTATTAATTAGGCTCTTAGCTATGAGGACTCCTGATGAACAAAGACATTCTTTTTTTTTTTTTGGGTCCGGTCATGGGGCCTGAACTCTGGGCCTGGGCGCTGTCCCTCAGCTCTTCAGCTCAAGGCTAGCGCTCTACCACTTGAGCCACAGCGCCACTTCCGGCTTTTTTCTTTTTGCTTATGTGGTGCTGAGAAATCGAACCCAGGGTCATGCATGCAAGACAAGCGCTATACTACTGAGCCACTTTCCCAACCCAACAAAGACATTCTTGATGCTACCCTACTAACATGTTTTATTTCCCATCTTCGAAAATTCTGAGCGAAGCTGGTATTTCAGTTCTGGTTTGAGTTTGATTATCTAGGTGAGGAATCAGGAACTATGACCCATGGACCAAATTTAATTTGCTGTTTTTTTGCCAGTCCTGGGACTTGAACTCTGGCCTGGTTGCTGTCCCTGAAGTTCTTTCACTGAAGGCTAGCATTCTACCATTTGAGCCACAGCATCACTTCTGGCCTTTTTCAGAGTAGTTTATTGGCAATAAGAATGAGGCTGGGACGGTGGCTCAATGGCAGAATGCTTGCCTCACATGCATGAGGCCCTGGGTTTGATTCCTTAGCACCACATAAGCAGAAAAAGCCAGAAGTGTCACTATGGCTAAAGTGGTAGTGTCACTATGGCTAAAGTGGTAGAGCACTAGCCTTGAGCTGAAGAGCTGAGGGATAGTACCCAGGCCCAGAGTTCAAGCCCCATGAATAATGTCCAGGCCCAGTGTTCAAGCCCCATGACCGACAAAAACAAAACAAAACAAAACAAAAGTCTCAGACTTTCCTGCCCAGGCTGGCTTTGAACCATGATCCTCAGATCTCAGCCTCCTAAGTAGCTAGGAACCCACTAGCTAGAAAAAAGGCTCATTTCTTTTCATACTGAATAGCATGAACAGCTATCAGAGACTGCATTGACTGCAAAGACTAAAATGTCTCTTCCTAGTCCTTCAGAGAAAAGATTTATTGAGGCTTAATCTACATGAAATAAAGATGACTAAGAAAAGGTGTTCCATTAACCACAGTGCCTTTAAAACTCAGCGAACTACAGGTATCAGTAATATCAACCATTAAAAAACTTGCCTAACTAAAGACAGTGTCAGCATTAACATACCTTAGATACGGAGTTTTTTCTATCTTCTTGGACAACCTCAGGCTGTGATGCTGAATGAAATTGAGACTTAGGTGACAAATACCTTAAAAAAAGAAGTTGATCAAAATCTGAATGTATGCAACTGACATAAAGGTAGATGAAGTATTTCTGCCAGAGATTGTGTGGCTGACTAGGTGATTTATCAGAGTGTATGTCAAGGCATTTGAGGCTAACACCAGGACAAAACTTAAAAACCTCTGAAAATTGTAGGTCAGTTGAGTATGGTTCATTGGTAGAGTGGTGACTGCCCAATAAGTGTAAATAAGGCCCTGAGATAAAACCCTTTTATCACTAAAAGGGGAAAAAGAGATTTCAATATATTACTATAACATGATAACTGATGTTTGGGTAAATATCTTTAATGCAAAAAGAGAAATAAATTTAAGTGTTGACCAGGATGTGGAAAAATTGGATTTCTGGCAGGAATATAAAATAATCTATATGCCAAGTTTTAAAATTCTTTCAATGAACATATCTATGTGGGACCAGCTTTCTTTTCACTAAATTTAAACAGAGAAAAAGAAATCTAACTGGTTAATTTTGTGAAAAGGGGAATAATATGGAAATCCTGAGCAAGCAAGATAAAAAGTATAAGCTTGCCAAAATAAGAAGCTAGGTAAAAAGCATGCCAGCTTTCCCTTCTCTCCACATGACAGTCAAGAATTAAATATGTAATTTACTTCTCTTCACTTTGCTACCAGGGCTCTGCAATTGCTAAGCAAACATTACCACTGAATTACAACCTTAGCCCCTTCATTTTTCACTTTGAATCAATCTCAGACTATCTTCAGGGTTTCACGTAGAGCACATGGACAAACTCTGATGATCAATGGTCTATATGAACAAAAAACAAAGGCACATAATAGGTGGTCACTAAATAATTCAGTCATGTTCACTTACTTCTGAATATCTCCAGCATTTTTTTGTTTGTTTTTATTTTTCTTTTGTAACTTGGCTGTAACTGGATCAGATTTTCTGGCATTCAGGGGAGAAGCCTCATCGAAATTGTTCTTCAATGTGAAAAGCATAAAAGGTATTAATAAAGAGAACTGAACAAACTAACAAACTGAACAAACGGAACTAACAAAATGAATCAGACTAAATTCAGATTTTCAGGAATCACATATATATACATAAGTTTTACATATTCTTTGAAGAAGTCTGAACATATAGAGTTCTCATTATTTGCTAAATAATAGATAGATCTCAGCCTTCTGAGTGAACAACTATTGCCCAAGCTGTTTGGAGTTTTTTATCCATACAAGTTCCTGTAACTAATCATTTGCAGACACCAAGGGATGCCTGTGTAAATAAAACTAAGACCATTCAGGTTTGACCTAATGAAATTACATACTGCTGTGCAGTATGAAGTCATGAAGACAGTAATCCCATTACCTAAGTTTCATGTAATTAGAACTAGCTTAATTTATAGGGAAAAATTTAAGAAGCTGTGGGTATACCTGTACTAAAAGTTAGTTTTACATAGAAATAAGTTTGTGGGCTGGGAGTGTTGCTTTGTAGTAGAGTGTGTGGCTTTGCCTAGCATGCATGTAGCCCTGGATTCAATTCCATGGTACCACATAAACAGAAAAAGCTAGAAATGGTGTTGTGGCTCAAGTGGTAAAGCTCTAGCCTTGAACACAAAGAGGCTCAGGGACAGAGTCAAGATCCTGAGTTCAAGCCCCAGGACTGGTGAAAAAAAAATCCTGATTGTTTACCATCACAAAACTTTTTTACATTAAACTAAAAATTACTATAAAATTTCAGTAAATCTACTACTCTTATAATCCATGTAAAAAATAGGAGCAGATATTTGAAAAACAAGGTACAAGTGACTTTGAATTCACTTCAACCTATATTCTTCCCTATTTACAGTGATCCATGTCTTCAATTTCTTTATTTTGTATGTTTCTCAATACAATCTACTCAAAGTGAGAAAAGGACATTGAGTCCACAAAGCTTGAGTATATAATTATAAATGGTAATATTCTCTCTTTTTTTTTGCCAGTTGTGGGGCCTGAACTCTGGGCCTGGGCGCTGTCCCTCAGCTCTTCAGCTCAAGGCTAGCGCTCTACCACTTGAGCCACAGTGTCACTTCCGGATTTTTCTGCTTATGTGGTGCTGAGGAATCGAACCCAGGGCCTCATGCATGCAAGGCAAGCACTCTAACACTGAGCCACTTTCCCAGCCCCAAATGGTAATATTCTCAAAAAAGAAAAATATCAATTCTAGTTATACTTTATTTTTGCCAGTCCTGGGGCTTGAACTCAAGGCCTGGGCACTGTCCCTGAGCTTCTTACTCAAGGTTAGCACTCTACCACTTGAGCTGCAGTGTCACTTCTGTTTTTTTCTGTTTCTGTGGTACTGAGGAATCAAACCCAGGGCTTCATGCATGCTAGGCAAAGCCTCTACCACTAAGCCACATTCCCAGACCAGTATACTTCATTTTAGTAAGTATAGTCTAAAGTATATGCTGTTTGAAAGTAGACAAATTATTTTGAGATATACTCTAATGTGAATATCTCAGGTATCCTCAGATGATTGTAGAGATTATAGTTGCTAAGGCTCATCTTCAGAGATTCCAATTCTAATGATTTAGAATGAGAATTTGCATTTTACTGGAGTTCTACATAGCCAGGATCTGGTGGCTCACATGGATTTCTAGCTACTCAGAGGGCTAAGACTTGGAGGATTGTTGTTTGAATTAGCTGGCTCAAGAGGGTTACAGCCTTGAGCAAGCAAGCAGGGCCAAGGTGAAGCCCTGAGTTCAAGTTCTGGTACCAAAGAAAAAAAATCTAAGTGATTCCACAAGGTCTCATAAGCTAGGGTATCATTATCCTTTGATTTTAAGGTATGTGTTTTTTCAGCCAGGCACTGGTGGCTTATGCCTATAGTATCAGCTACTCAGGAGGCTGACATCTGAGGATTGCAGTTCAAAGCTAACTCCAGGCAAGAAAGTCTGTGAGACTCTTATCTCCAATTAACCAGAAAACTGGAAAAGTGGAGCTATGGCTCAAAGTGGTAAGGTGCTAGTCTTGAGCAAAAGAACTCAGGGACAGTGCCCAGGTCCTGAGTTTAAGCCTTACAACAGATTTTAGATTTTTTTTTAAAGTTTGGTTTTTGTTCTGAGATATGGCTCAAGTGGTAGAGCATACGCCTAAGAAATGTTAGGCTCTTAGTGAAGTAAAAACCATACCACTCACACACAGTAAAAATATAGTCATGAGCTGGGAAGGTGGCTCAGTGGTAGAGCGCTTGCCTTGCATGCCTGAGGCCCTGGGTTCGATTCCCCAGCACCACATAAGCAAAAAGAAAAAAAAAGGCCAGAAGTGGCGCTCTGGCTCAAGTGGTAGAGCGCTATCCTTGAGCTGAAGAGCTGAGGGACAGCGCCCAGGCCCAGAGTTCAGGCCCCATGACCGGACCCAAAAAACAAAACAAAACAAAACAAAAAAATATAGTCATATGGTTTCTACTTACAGAGATAGCTTCTTCAGTTTTTTTGAAAATCAAAGCAATAGAAATGTTACTATTTCAGTTTGCTCCTAAAACTTACAATATTAATGCTTAGCCTTCTTGCCAGTTCTTCATCACTTTTAAGTTGCTCTTCCATCTCATTTCGTCTTTTTTCTGCCTGTCTTTTTTCTTCCTCTTCTTCCTCTGCCAGCAGTCTCTGTATATACTCTTCACTGGCTTTATTTTCTTCTTCCTCAGTGGCTCGTCGTTCTGCCTCCACCTTAAGCATGATTAATAAAGGTCATTCTTTTTCTTTCTTTCTTTTTGTCAGTTGTGGGACTTGAACTCTGGGCCTGGGTGCTGTCCCTGAGCTTTTCAGTTCAAGGCTAGTAGTGCTTTACCACTTGAACCATAGCGCCACTTCTGGCTTTTTCTGTGTATGTGATGCTGAGGAATTGAAGAGAGGGTTTCATGCATGCTAGGTGAGCACTCTACCAGAGCCACCTTCCCACCCTAAACTTTTCCTGGCACTCTACCAGTTGAGCCACTTCCAGACTTTTGCTAGTTAACTAGAGATAAGAGTTCTTATGGACTTCTCTGCCTGGGCTGGTTTCAAATAAAAATTCTCAGATCTAGGGCTGGGAAGGTGGCTCAGTGGTAGGACGCTTGCCTTGCATGCATGAGGCCCTGGGTTCAATTCCTCAGCACCACATAAGCAAAAAGCAAAAAACCGGAAGTGGCACTGTGGCTCAAGTGGTAGAGCTTTGAACTGAAGAGCTGAGGGATAGCACCCAGGCCCAGAGTTCAGGCCCCACCACCGGACCCCCCTTCTTCCCCCAAAAAATTCTCAGATCTAGTTTTATGAGTAGGTAGTATTACAGGCATAAGCCATCAGTGTCTGGCTCTCTAAACTTTTTAAAATACTGCAATAATAAGGACTGGAATTGTGTTTTTAAAGACAAGCATTCAAGTATGACAATATACTATGTTTTCACCATTCAAAATGCTATTTAGTAGTTGAAACTTAAACTATTTAACATCATTTAATAAAGTGACCAAAATGTAAAAAAATAAAAATACTGCAATATTTCATAATAATAGTAAAAAGAACCAATTGGGAATAACTGACCTCAAATCTAAAGAGGCACATTCCTCCAGAATAGTTCAAGCAGGTTCACTTCAGAAGTCTGTCCTAGAAATTTATTTTTTTTTTGGGTCCGGTCATGGGGCCTGAACTCTGAGCCTGGGCGCTGTCCCTCAGCTCTTCAGCTCAAGGCTAGCACTCTACCACTTGAGCCACCATGCCACTTCCGGCTTTTTTCTTATGTGGTGCTGAGGAATCGAACCCAGGGCCTCAAGCATGCAAGGCAAGCGCTCTACCACTGAGCCACCTTCCCAGCCCTGTCCTAGAAATCTTGAGACTGAGAAGACCCATACCTTTTTTTTTTTTTTTTAATCAATCATCAGTTTCTACTACACTGCCACACAAATGTAGTTTTTCTTGGAAACATTTGATTCAATGCTTGGAATGCCATCAACTGAGTAAGGTAGGCTTACCTTCCTGAATCAAACCCTAGCAAAGAGGATAGAATGATCAACACTGCCTTCACTAATCAGGACCTACCTTTGAAATCAGTCAGCAGGCAGTGCCCAACAGGCAACCACTATGGCAAGTAAGTACATGATAAGTAAAGGAAAAAAACAGAAGTAAAAAAACAAGTAGCTGGGCAACAGTGGTTCACACCTATAATCCTGGCTACTCGGGAGACTGAGTCTGATGATCGTGATTCAAAGCCAGCCCGGGCAGAAAAGTCCATGAGACTCTTATCTCCAATTAACCATCATGGCCAACCAAAAAAAAAAATCAAGTAACTTTTTTTGTATGTGCTATTTCTGGGGCTTGAACCAAGGACCTGGGAGCTGTCCCTGAACTTCTGTGCTCAAGACTAGAAACTCTACCACTTGAGCCACACTTCCATTTCTGTTTTTTTTTTTTGGATAATTAAAAGGAGATAAGAGTCTCACAGGCCTAGGAAGCCTAGGCTTGCTTTGAACCATGATCCTCAGATTTTAGCATCTTAAGTAGCTTGGATTACAGCAATGAGCCACTGGTGCTCAGCTGAGATAGCAACTCAGGTTCTAAGAGCTATAGTAATGCTTACAGTCACTAAACTAACTGCCTAAAAGAAATAATACAGCCAGGTGCGGTAGCTCATGACTATAATTCTACTTACTCAGGAGGCTGAGATCTGAAAATAGTGGTTCGAAGCTAGCCTGGGCAGGAAAAGTATTGAGACACTTACCTCCAATTAATCAGCATAATGCTATAAGTGGAACTGTGGCTCAAATGGAAGTCTTGAGAGAAAAAGCTAGAGATAGTGCCCAGATCCTAGCTACTGGAGTATGCACATGCATACACACTTAAAGCTTTTGCTGCCCTCCCAGTAAGGATAGAAACCAGTACTTTGTGTATACTACACAAGTACTCTACATGTGCTTCTTTTGGTAGTGGTGGTACTGGGGAACAGGTACTTGTACTTTGTTAGGCAGGCACTCTATCACTTGAACCACACCCTATTATCTAAAAAGTTTGTTTTTTGTTTTTGTTTTTGTCAGTCCTTGGGCTTGAACTCTAGGCTTGGGTACTATCCTTGAGCTTTTTGCTCAAGGTTAGCATGTCTATCACTTGAGCTACAGGTCTACTTCTGGTTGCTTTTTGGCCTGGCAGCTGTTCACAAGTCTTTTTGTGCTCAAGGTAGCATTCTACCACTTAAGCCACTTCCAGTTTTTTTGAAGAGTCTCATGGACTTTCCTGTCCAGGCTGGCTTTGAACCATGATCCTCAGATTTCAGTCTCCCAAGTAGCCAGGATTACAGGAGTGAGCCACTGCCTAAAAAGTATTTTTCATTGCAGTTATTATTAGCCTGTAATCCCAGTACTAGGGAGGCTGTGAGCTTGAGGCCTGCCTGTGAGTTTGAGGGTAGGTTAAAGGCCAGATTAGATTAGTGAGATCCTTCCTCAAAACATCAAAATCAAAAGAAGAAAGAAAATGTGGCTATTAGAAAAATTTCACTTATACAGTGGCTTTCCAGTATTTCTACTGAACAGTACTACTATCCAGCAGCAGGATACAAAGGTGTTCTGGAATACAAGGTGTTCTGGATCTATGCTAGTGAGACACTGCAGTAAGCACTATACTTTTCCTGCTTAAGTATTTCCTACTTAGCCCTGTGTGTATTCCTCATCTTAACCAGTAATCTCCTATCCCTTTCCATCCTTGCAGCTCAAAGTTCAGAACAATGAAAGAAATCTCCATACTTAAATGCTTAGGGATCCCCACTAAATAAGGACACCAATTTTGTATAAGTACATTAAAACTAGTTTATGACTATTTTGAATAAATCTTTTAAAATAGATCCCTTATAAAATACATTGAAATCACTTATTTTTGAATATATAGTAGTAACACAAGACTATGAAACTATATGTAAAATCTCAGACTGAAAACACAACAGAAAAAAAGAACTATTCAGCGCCTACCTTGCTTATTTCCTCTTCATATTCTTTCCTCAGTTCCCCAGGTTTACTTAATAGACGAATTGGCTGATAGCTGTCAACTGTTCCACATGAAAAAAAAAAATAGTATTATGGGCAACGCAGAACTTTATAGCTAATCTTTCCTTTCCACTAAAATTAACAAATATTAAGGCAAAATATAATTATTAATAGTTATAGTAATACTATCTTCTTGTAGAATTTCCATTTTCAAATGCTAGAAGTGTTTTTGCTCCAGGTGGCATAATATGCTTAATCCTTTCTTTAGACATTATTACTGGAGTTAATTTTAATTCCATAAAACAAAATACTGCAAAGTAACAACCAGAAAAAACAAACAGGTAACTACTTCCATTAGGAAATTCAAGCCCATTGCTAGACTTTTTTTTTTTCTGTCTGAGACAGGGTCTCAAACTTGTTATTTGATGCTTACTTTTGCTCACTGGCTGGCCCTGCACCAACTGAACCACACTCCCAATCTGACTTTTTTTCTTTTTCTCTTTTTTTTGGGGTCGGTTTTGGGGCCTGAACTCTGGGCCTAGGTGCTGTCCCTCAGCTCTTCAGCTCAAGGCTAGAGCTCTACCATTTGGACCACAGCATCACTTCTGGCTTTTCCTGCTTATGTAGTGCTGGGGAATAAACCCAGGGCCTCATGCATATGAGACAAGCACTCTACCACTGAGCCACCTTCCCAGCCCGACTTTTTTCTTTCTCAAGAAACTTGAGCCAGATACCAGTGGCTCACATCTGTAATCCTAGCTACTCAGGAGAGTAACATCTGAGGATTGCAGTTTGAAGCCAGCCCAGGCAAGAAAAGTCTGCAAGACTCCTATATCCAATTAAACACCAAAAAGGCTGGAAATGGAGTTGTGGCTCAAGTGGTACAGCACTAGCCTTGAGCACAAAAGCTTAGGGATAGCACTCAAGCCCTTTGAGTTCAAGCCCTAGGACTGGCATGCCCACAACCAAAAAAAGAAGGAAGGAAGGAAGGAAGGGATGGGGGATGGAAAGAAAGAAGAAAACCAATAATTCCAGATTTGTGAATTCTTTCCCTTTAAATGTTGGCACTCAATGGTCATAAAACAAAACAAAAACAAAAACATATCTACAACCGGGCGCCGGTGGCTGAGATCTGAAGATCACAGTTCAAAGCCAGCCTGGGCAGGAAAGTCCCTGAAACTCTCATCTCCAATAAACCACCAGAAAACCGGAAGTGGTGCTATAGATCAAGTGGTAGAGCACTAGCCTTGAGCTGAAGAGCTGAGGGACAGCGCTCAGGCCCAGAGTTCAAGCCCCATGACCGACAAAAACAAAAACAAAAACACACATATCTACAGATTTTATAAGGCCTATAGGCCAGCAATTTGCAAATTCTACTCTAGTGGGACTATTCCATAACAAGTTTGGACAGCATGGACTCTGGATTTGATCCTCACCACAGCAAAACAACAACAAAAACAAAACAAAAAAACAAACAAACAGGGGGCTGGGAATGTGGCTTAGTGGTAGAGTATTTGCTTAGCATGCATGAAACCCTGGGTTCAATTCCTCTGTACCACATCAACAGAAAAAGCCAGAAGTGGCTCTGTGGCTCAAGTGGTAGAGTGCTAGACTTGGGCAAAAGAAGCTCCAGGACAGTGCCTAGACCCTGAGTTTAAGTCCCAGGACTGGCAAAAAACAAAAAAACA
Source organism: Dipodomys merriami (assembly GCF_024711535.1). Classification (NCBI taxonomy): domain Eukaryota; kingdom Metazoa; phylum Chordata; class Mammalia; order Rodentia; family Heteromyidae; genus Dipodomys; species Dipodomys merriami. The sequence continues at coordinate 69,072,287 of NW_027203381.1, read as the reverse complement.
AAAAGACACCACCCCCCCTCAAAAAAAAAAAAAAAAAAAAAACAACAACCCAGCAACAGTAACAATTAAAAAAAAAAAAAAACAGTAAAAATAACCAACTTTTAGCTCACAGGCTAAGATCTGAGGATCTTGGTTTGAAGCCTGCCTAGGCAGGAAAGTTTGTGAGACTCAGCTCCAATTAACTACCCAAAAGCCAGAAGTGGGGCTGTAGCTCAAGTGATAAGAGTGCTAGCCTTGAACACTGAACACTTGAGCACTGTTATGGACAATGCCCAGAACCTGAATTCAAGCTCCAGGAACAGCACACACATACAAATAATAACTCTTGTTTTGTTGGTACTAGGTTTTATACCCAGGGTCTCAGACTTACTAGATTGGGGGTGAATTACACTTGCAGTTCTGTTTTTCACTAGTTATTTTTTTTATTTTTGTCTATTTTTAAATTTTTTGTTTTATTTGGTACTGAGGAATCAAACCCAGGGCTTCATTCATGCTAGACAAGCACTCTACCACAATAACCAAAAGGTGGAATCAACTCAAGTATCATCAATAAACTGTGCTGTAGATATAAAATAGAATATTATTCACCTATAGAAAGGAATGGTTATGGGCTGGGAATGTGGATTACTGGTAAGAGTGCTTGCCTAGCATGCATGAAGAGAAAAAGCCTCAAGTGGCGCTGTGGCTCAAGTGGTAGAGTGTAAGCCTTGAGCAAAAACTCAGAGACAGGGCCGAGGCCTTGAGTGCAAGCCCCAAAACTGGCCAAAAAAAAAAAAAAAAAAAAAAAAAAAAAGGAATGGTTTGGGTCCGGTCATGGGGCCTGAACTCTGGGCCTGGGCGCTGTCCCTCAGCTCTTTAGCTCAAGGCTAGCGCTAGTGCCACTTCCGGGTTTTTTCTTTTTTGCTTATGTGGTGCTGAGGAATCGAACCCAGGGCCTCAGGCATGCAAGGCAAGCGCTCTACCACTGAGCCAACTTCCCAGCCCGGTTATGTTTTTAATACTAAGTATCCTCCCCCACCCTCCCAAAGGTTCATGTATTGTATTGAATTGAAAGCTTGATTCTAGCTGGTGGCGCTATTGAGACTCATTAGAGAACTAACTTCATCAAAGAGTTAATCCATTGATGAATTCATATAAAAAGGTTCTGTGGGCTGGGAAGGTAGCTTAGTGGTAGAGTGCTTGCCTTGCATGCATGAGGCCCTGGACTCGATTCCTCAGCACCATATAAGCAGAAAAAGCTGGAAGTGGCGCTGTGGCTTAAGGGGTAGAGCTCTAGCCTTGAGCTGAAGAGCAGTCCCCAGCCTAGAGTTCAGGCCCCAAGACCAGCAAAAAAAAAAAAAAGAAAAAAGTTCTGTTACGAGGATAGGTCTAGTTGAAAGGAGTAGGTCACTGGAGTGTATGTCATCCCGGGCCCCTTCCTGTCTCTTTTGCTTCTCAACTGCCATAATCTGAACAGCTTGCTTCTACCGTGTTCTTTCACTATGATGTTTCTGCCTTGCCATAAGCATAAAAGCAATGGAATCAGTGAATCTTGTTTATCTGAAGTATTTTGCCACAGTTTAAAAAATGTCTAGGGGCTGGTAAGGTGGCTCAGTGGTAGAGTGCTTGCCTTGCATGCATGACTCTGGGTTCGATTCCTCACCACCACATAAACAGAAACAGCCAGAAGTGGCACTGTGGCGCTGTAAAGTGTTATCCTTGAGCTGAAGAACTCAGGGACAGTACCCAGGCCCAGAGCTCAAGACCCATGACCGATTCCCCACCCCCCCCCCAAAAAAAAGTCTAAAAAGAGTGACACATATTAGAACTTGCAAGAATCTTGAAGACATTATGCTATGTGAAATAGACACCAAAGAACAAGTCCTGTGATTCCAACTCATATGAAGTATCTAGTCAAATTCATAGAGTCAGAAAATAGAATGGTACCCAAAGGTCAGGGAGAGGATTAATGAGGAGGTTTTATTTAATGGGTATAGTTTCAATTGCAGAAGAAGAAAAACTGAGATGGATGATAGTTGCAAAAAGGTTAACATATATAATGACACAGAAATGAACATTTAAGGACGGTCATTATGGTAAAACTTTAGGTCTTTTAGCCGCACGCTGGTTACTCATGCCTGTAATCCTAGCTACTCAGGAGGCTGAGATCTGAGGATCACGGTTCAAAGCCAGCCCGGGCAGGAGAGACCGTGAGACTCCCATCTCCAATAAACCACCAGAAAACTGGAAGTGGCACTGTAGCTCAAGTGGTAGAGCACTCGTCTTGAGCTGAAGAGCTGAGGGACAGCACCCAGGCCCAGAGTTCAAGCCCCACGACCAACAAAAAAACAAAAAACAAGGGCTGGGAAGGTGGCTCAGTGGTAGAGCGCATGCCTTACATGCCAGAGGCCCTGGGTTCGATTTTTCAGCACCACATAAGCAAAAAAAAAAAGCCGGAAGTGGCGCTGTGGCTCAAGTTGTAGAGCGCTAGCCTTGAGCTGAAGAGCTGAGGGACAGTGCCCAGGCCCAGAGTTCAGGCCACACGACCGGACTCCTCCCCCCAAAAAAGTGGGTGAACCCCAAGCTGGGTGTACAATCTCAACTACTCAAGAGGTTGATGTAGGCCAGAAAAGTCTACAAAACTCTACCTTCAATTAACCACAAAAAGGCTGGACTGGGGCTGGGAAGGTGGCTCAGTGGTAGAGCGCTTGCCTTGCATGCCTGAGGCCCTGCTTCGATTCCACAGCACCACATAAGCAAAAAGAAAAAAGCCGGAAGTGGCGCTGTGGCTCAAGTGGTAAAGAGCTAGCCTTGAGCTGAAGAACTGAGGGACAGTGCCCAGGCCCAGAGTTCAGGCCTACGACTGGACCCAAAACAAACGAACAAAAAAAAGGCTGGACTGGAGGTATGGCTCAAGTGGTAAAGAATCAGCTGTAAGCAAAAAACCCAAGTAATTGGGGGGAGAATGAGGAAAGGGAGGACACTGATCAAGATGCATTGTATCCATAAACTGCTTTGATGAATAGTTATACACCTTTGTATAACAACTTAAAAGCCGGGCCTCACGGCCTAGTGGCTCATGGCTGTAATCCTAGCTACTCAGGAGGCTGAGATCTGAGGATCGCGGTTCAAAGCCAGCCTGGGCAGGAGAGACCGTGAGACTCCTATCTCCAATAAACCACCAGAAAACCGGAAGTGGCACTGTAGGTCAAGTGGTAGAGCGCTTGACTTGAGCTGAAGAGCTGAGGGACAGCGCCCAGGCCCAGAGTTCAAGCCCCACGACCAACCCCCAAAAAAAAAAAAAAACTACTTAAAGAAAACAGACATTCAGGCAGGCAGATGGAAGAAAAAAGCATTATGCCTTTTTTTCTACTCTGAAGTAAAAATCTTAGTTTAACAAAGAATGAATGTCCAAGCTAGGTGCCAGTGGCTCATGTAATCCTAGTTACCCAGGATCATCTGAAGATCATCATTCAAAGCCAGTCCATGAGACTCTTATCTCTAATTAACCACCATAAAAGCCAGAAGTGGAGCTGTGGCTCAAATGGAAAAAAAGTCTCAGGGATAGCACGTAGGCCCTGAGTTCAAGCCTCAGGACTAGAAAACACACACAAAAAAAAGTGCAGCTAAGTGTGGTGTAGTACACACCTGTAATCCCTGGGATACTAGAGAGGTGAGGCAGAAGGATCCCAAGTTCCTGACCAGCATGGGCTACATAATGAGATCTTATCTCAAAAGTAAATTTAAAAAATTAATATTGTACATATTGTAGATATATGAAAGTGGAGAACTAACTACATAACTTGAGGGTACAAGTGTAGTTGGGAAAGATGGAAGAGGTGAACTTGACCAAGGTGCACCATACTTATAATAAACTGATTTGTTAAATTGTACAACTAAAGATTATTTTTAAGAATTGTACATATTTGAGTACAATGTAGAAATACTTGCTTTTCCAAAAAGGATGTAAAACTTTATACTGTCATTAGATATAGCCAAAGAAAACAATTCATCTGCCTATGTGTTACTGTGTTATCCTAACAAACTCTTGTGAATGGCTGTAGATAGTTGGCATTTTGCCAGTCCTAGGCCTTGAACTCTGAGTCTGGATGCTGTCTCTAAACAGCTTTTGCTCAAGGCTAGCACTCTACTACTTGAGCTACAGCACCACTTCCAGCTTTTTCTGTGATTCATTGGAGGTAAAAGACTTTTCTGCCTGGGTTGACTTCAAATAACGATCCTCAGATCTCAGCCTCCTGAGTAGCTAGGATTACAGGTCTGAGCCACCAGGGCCCCACCACAATATTCCCTTTCTGTACGGAGAAGAACCTGGTTTATACTTTTAAAAGCTTTGATATGGTGCAAAAACCATGAAACAAGACTACATCTTAACAGATGCAAAGTAGTTTAGTAGGTTTGTGTCACTTCACATAATGCAAATTTTAATAGGAAACTGAAAGAGCCTTCAGATTTTTCAGAAAAAAACTGATTTTTCTCCAATCAGTTCATTTGTACTTTTGAATTCTTTCTACGTTCCTAGAACTAGTTCAATATCAATACTATAAATGATGAGTTGTGCTGGGCCCTGGTGGCTCATGCCTGTAAACAATCCTAGCCACTGAGGAGTCTGAGATCTGAGGATCAAAGTTCAAAGTTGATGGGACTTATCTCCAGTTAACCCAAAAAAAGCTAAAGTGGAGCTGTGGCTCAAGGTAGAGTGCTAGCCTTACAACCTCATTTCTTGAAAACATCTAGTCTTCCTTTTAGGAAGAATATCTGCTTACAATCAAGTGAATTGCATTTTATCATCTACTTCTGCTACCAATCTGCTATTAGTATCTGCCAGCAACATGCAAGTATCCTCTACCATTTTAGTTTTGTGTATGTGCATGTGGCTTGAATTCAGGGCCTCTCACTCTAGCTTGGCTTTTTCACTCAAGACTGATGATGCTTCCTCCACCATTTTAGAAAGCCTTTCTGTGGGCAGGAGATATGGTTTGAGTGGTAGGGTGCCTATCTGGAAAATCTTTCTCCAGATTTTGCATTTGTTATTGTAAAGTAGGGATACTTCTTGGACTTCTGGGGAAAAAAAAAAAAAGCTATCTTTGGATAAATTGCTGTATCACCTAAAGCTGCATTCCTAGATCTTGCAATGTTCTAAAGAGCTCTAGTGTTTTCTGAAGTGGTTTACCTGGAGAACCCAGAAAGATAATTTTCATTTCATCCACCAAATTCATTTGTTTGTAACACTTCCTAATCTTTTTTTTAAACCACCATTTGAAGAGCTTTCTCATGTTTTTTTTTTTTTTTTGGTCGGTCGTGGATCCTGAACTCTGGGTCTGGGTGCTGTCCCTCAGCTCTTCAGCTCAAGGCTAGCATTCTACCACTTGAGACACAGCAGTGCCACTTCCGGCTTTTTCTGCTTATGTGGTGCTGAGGAATCAAACCCAGGGCCTCATGCATGCAAGGCAAGCACTCTACCACTGAGCCACCTTCCCAGCCCTCAAGTTGTTTTAATATATCATTTTCAAACAAAGATCTTTCTTCCCAAATAGATAACCCTCTTTCAAGGTACTTCTCACATTTTGTTTTACTTGAAAGTGAGGACTGCCCGTGTTAACTGCACCTTTTGTATAAAGAACATCAGCATCCTCAGATTTTGTTATCTAAACAGGAGCCTAAAACCAACAACCTCTGATACCAAAGAAAAAAATACACTGAAAATAACTATACTTAGTTATATACTTAGTAACTCTGAAACTATCTTCCTCTGATACCACAGGAATAAACACAAAATAATTGAAAATAACTATTCAAACAAATACAAACTGTAACACATTATATCCATTAAAAAAAACTAAAAATATGTATGAACTTCAAAAACATTGTGCCAAGTGAGACAAGCCAGAAACAAACCATATTTCATGCTTCCTCTTAATAAAATACCTAAACTAGTGAAACTTACAGAGAGTAGAAGAGTGATAACCATGAGCTGGGGTGAAGGGGAGTCACTGTTGAAGGGTTATTTGGATTGCAAAGAAGTTTGTGGAAACTGGTGATGGTCACATTCAGAATGTAACTGATGACACTGAACTGTTTACATAAAAATGGTTAAAATGACAGTTACATAGTTACATCACAATTTAAAAATAATGATGTAGCCCAAACCACTAAATTGCACTTTAAGTGGATGACTTATATGATAATATATCTCAATAAAGCTTAAAAAAAAGGTAACTACCGTTTAAAAGTGGTTGCAATGGCAAATTTTCTTCAATACTTTTTGCCATAATAAAAAAGTAAAAAGCAGGTAGGTACACCACAGAAGAGGCAAGTCTCCCAAAGCTGCGACACAATGCCTAGTGACTTACAGCTCGTTCGGGTGGAGGCAAGTTGGCAGCCAAGTTTTCATTTTCAGGCCCTTGGGGCACCAGGTGGTAACTAAAAATGACTGAACTAGCTGGAACTCACAAGAAGAGGCTATTTTAGGCCCGTTGTATGCTTAAGAGAGAACGAAATGAATGAAGATTCAAGTCGGAGAAAGTAATTGGAAGTAAAAAATACACAGAAACTGGAAGGTGTTTTTTTTTTCTATTGTTGTACAGTACGACCATTTCTCACCTGCTAATATTTGCTTTTCTTTCTTTTTTTTTTTTTTTGGGGGGGGGGTCCAGCTGTGGGGCCTGAACTCTGGGCCTGGGCGCTGTCCCTCAGCTCTTCAGCTCAAGGCTAGCGCTCTACCACTTGAGTCACAGTGCCACTTCTGGCTTTTTTCTTTTTGCTTATGTGGTGCTGAAGAATCGAACCCAGGGCCTCAGGCATGCAAGACAAACACTACCACTGAGCCACCTTCCCTGCCCTAATATTTGCTTTTCATTCGACGAGTCTACAAACGGGCAATTTCCCCTCCCTTTCCGTCATTTTTAACTCAATAAAGAGCAATCGAACTCAGCTGAACAGTTCTCATATGAGCCAAAATTTAATGACTCTTCATCCACATTTTGGGAGCCCATAAATCTAAATCCTCCAAGTGTAAAAAAAAAAGACACAAGAAAGAAAAAAAGCCAATGATTCACTTTTTACAAAAAAAAAAAAAATCGGTGATTTTAGCTAATAAACACGACTGGTTTTACATACCGATTTCCTCTGATTCTTGCCCAGAGATCCTACGTTTGCACTCCTCCGGATAGTGTTTTTGAATCGTCTCCCAGAGTTCCACATTGATTAGAGAATTTCTTCGGGCATGGTACCGCGTCCACGAAGAGACCCGGCGGCGACAGAAGGGACAGCATAAACTGGCCTTCTCCACAGTCGACTGGAAGCATGAATGACACAGCGTGTGGTTACAAGGGAGGGTCACGGGCTCGATGAGGATTTCCACACAGATCTGGCACTGGCATTCCAACAGGGAAGGGACAGCGTCTTTGGATCCAGCCATTTTTACCAAGCTAAGGAGGCCTCGTCAACATCAACAGCTGAAAAACAGACAGTCGTGTTTCCGACCAGCTACCGAAAAGCCGGTGAACTGCCTGGAGTTTGTATACTATGGCCTCAGCGTAGGAGAGGTGAGGCCCGAGGGGCGTTAGCCGCGTTTGGAGGCCGCGCGGCGCAGGGGGCGTGAGGTAAACACAATCGCCCTGCCTGGTGAGTCTGAGCTTTCCGACGACGGGCGTCAGGCGAGACAATTAGTATGGTTTCTGTCAGGCAGCGTGTCTGCCCCTGGGCGGGAGCCCCACAGCAGCACGGGACGCACGGGGGACTCTCGTGAGCCCACACCACGACAAGTCCGCGGCGAGCTCCGCTCCTCCTCACACGGGCGGCTCCGGTGAGAAGCCCTTAGGCCGCCGCTTCGAGAACGCCGCCACTTCGGACCGGACCGCAGGCTACAGCTACAGCAGACCTTTCCGTTCTACCGTTGCCGGGGGGGAGGGGCTGAGCCCCATGTCCCAGCTTTGGGGCGCTCCGAGTTTCCCCGGGCCCCTCAGTCGTGACTCGCCCCTTCCCGCTCACGGGTCTCTCTAGCCAACTGCGCTGCAGCCCGGGCTGTGAGACTAGCGCTTGTGACGTCACAACTGCCCGCCAAAACTGCACTTCCTACCCAAAGAATGGTCCAAAGGCAGATGCGGATAGGACGGTGGGGCGGGACTTCCGGGAACCTGAGTGGGTTTCCCGCCTGGAAGGTTTGGCTTCGCCCCGCCCCCTCCAGCCCCGCCCTACACCACTGCCGCCAGCTCCGCCTAGTTGAAAGGTACCCAACTTCTCTGCGCTCCCTGGGAGTTTTCCACGCCTTTGGTTTCAGAAACTTGCTCACTCTCTAGGCAGAAAAAAAAAAAATCTTAACAAAGACCTGAGTAGTAACTTTTAAAACATTAGCATATATTAGTTGTACAAGGAGGTTTTATTGTGGTATTTTTCCACATGCAAATAATCTATCCCGGTCAACCTCACCCCCCCCATCAGTCTGAACAGTAATTTTTTTTGTAATTCTTCCTTTAGTAATCTTCAGATTATCTTTTTATTTCTTTTAATATCTTAGTATAAAAAAACAAATTACAACAGATTCAGTTAATGGCTTTTATTTGCAATATCAGAACTCTAGAATTGTATAAAATAGAACGTTCTGAGGAAGTGAGTAATGACTGGCTATACACACAGGACAATGGCTGAGGAAAGCAGAAACAATGGTGGGCTGGGGGTTTCAGAGTTTCTGTTCTTAGGGGTTTAAAGGAGTGATTTCTTATGGTGCTTGCTAAAACTGGCCTGTCTGGAGATTTGACTGTTAATGGTCTCAGTATTTTGGAAGGTTTCTTTGAATTTGATATCCTGAATCTTCAGCATGAATAAGTCCATTTGATTTTGTCTGTTTAGTACAAGACATTAGTTCAAACCAATGGACTAAATAATACTTAATATATCTGAGGTAAATATCAGAGAAATTATTAGCTTAATGACTGTCTCAATTCTGAGGGTTTAGTTGGTGTATTGTAAATACCGCAGTATATACCACTTTATAATCATTTCAATCTAGATCAAAATTCTATAAAGTTAATAAGAGCATATGTCACATTTTATGCATTTTGGCTTTAACTCTAGTTGAGGGACTTGAACTCTGGGCCTGGGTGCTTTCCCTATTCTCTTCAGCTCAAGGGGAGTGCTCTACCGCTTGAGCCACAGCACCACTTCCGGTGGTGCTCACAGAGTTTCCTGGTGATGCTCATATCTTAGCCTGAGTAGCTAAGATTACAGGCGTGGGCCACCAGCGCCCGGCCTTGGCCTTAACTTTATGTGTATATTGGTACTGTGCCTTGAACTCTAGGTCTTGTGCTCTCACTTGGTTTTTTCACACAAAGCTAGCACTCTTATCATTTGAGCCAATCTCCAGTTCCAGCTTTTTGCCTGTTAATTGGAAGTAAGAGTCTTTCAGAGTTTTCTACCCTGGCTAACTTTGGATAGGGATCCTCAGATTTCAACCTCCCAAGAAGCCAGTATTACAAGCTTGAGTGAGCTACCAGTTTCTAGCATAGCATCTTCATTCTTTTGTATGGCTACAAAAAAATATATTAATTGTATCAAATTGTCCTAATTTTGCTAATACTCCCTTTTTCAGTGTGAAAATAAATGTACAAAAAGAAACCATGTGTAATGTTGTGCCATTTTCAAGGTAAATTGCTAGAAGTGGAATCACAGAGTCAGTAGGTAGAAGATTATTTCTTGATTGTTGGTATCAACTCTTTCAGGGATGACTTTTGCTCTTCAGGGGTTCTCACTGCTTTGCCTTTCTCAATGACCTGAACAGCCCTCAACAAGCCATCCTGTAAAGCCTGGTTTTTTACCATATTAGTGATCATGAATGTGATATCTCTGATGTACATCTGTCTCACTTTAGCAACATAGTATTCTGCCTTACTACCATGTGCAACAAAGAAGGTACAAAGTGCTGTGATATCTCCTTCTTGCAACCCACACTCCTCCAGCACAGATTCCCACACAACTCTAATGCGCTTGTTCTTGACTTTTCTTCTAAGGACAGAGGTTAAGGTAGGAAGACCTCTCACCAGATCTGGCAGCTCCTCACACACTCGAGTGTGCAAGCAAGTAAGTACTTCAACAACGTAGCTGTATAAAATGTTCAATTCCATTGAAGTGAACCTACAGAAAATGCAGAGAACTTCTTAAGTAGAACCCATTCAGTAAAAACATAAATTGCATTAGACTGGGATAACTTAATCTGTAAATGCCATAGAAAAACCAGCCGTTGTCTTTCATTTATTTATTTTTGTGCTGGGACTGGAGGTGGATATCAGTGCCTTGTGCTTTCACTCAGCTTGGTTGCTCACAGATGGTGCTCTATAATCTGAACCATGCCTTTACCCCTACATTTGGCTGGTTAGTTGGAGACAGAGTCTCTTGGACTTTTTTTTTTGCCAGACAGGCTTCTGTGATCCTCTAGGTCTCAGCTTTCTGAGTAACTAAGGAATTAAAATATGAGACACTGGTGTCCAGCTTCAGCTGTTATATTTCAGAAATGACTTGCTTTTTTTTTTGTACTGGTCCTGGAGTTTGTATTCATGGCCTGGAAGCTGTCCCTGAGCTTCTTTTGCTCAAGGCTAGCACTCTACCACTTGAGCCACAGCACTATTTCCAGCTTTTTCTGAGTTGTTTACTGACAATAAGAATCTCATAGACTTTCCTGTCTGGTCTGGCTTTGAACTGCGATCTTCAGATCTCAATCTTCGGTTTACCTAGGATTATAGGTGAGAGCCACCAGCGCCTGGCAATTCTTGCTTTTGAAGTAACACTTGCACTAAGGTAGATAGCTGACTTTTCAAGTCACCCATACTTCTTCAATGACAAAAAAGTTTTATTATCCATTTCTCTTAGTGAAATTCTGGCAAGTAACAGGCTATATAATGAGATGTTTACTGCAGGGCTTAGCATATAAACAGGTGCTCAAATTAATACTTTCTGGGACTGGAAATATGGCTTAGTAGTAGAGTGTTTGTCTAGCATGCATGAAGCCCTGGGTTCAATTCCTCAGTACCATATAAACAGAAAACGCCAGAAGTGGTGCTGTGGCTCAAGTGGTAGTGTGCTAGCCTTGAGCAAAAGAAGCTAAGGGACAGTGCCTGTGCCCTGAGTTCAAGCCCTGGGACTGGGCAAAAAAATTAATATTTTCTGAATGAATGAATGCAAGGGAATGAGGTCATATTAAACTGAATTTTGGAATGACTACTGAAAGCTCTCACAAAGCCACCAAATCCTACTGATTCTTCATTGGTACTCACTTGAGGTTCAAAACAGATGCCCACATCTCATCTTGAGCTGCTTGACTTGCCAAAGTCTTGCTGTGATGTTCAAATTTCTGTGTCAGATTATCCTTGGTGATGTCCAATTCTTTGAACTGTACCTCTAAAGCTTGAAGTTTGTGGTCTACTCTACAAGATGGAAGAATCAAGGGTTTAGGTCACAGGACAAAACTAAAATTTTACAGGTTTTTGATTGTTTGTTTTTACATTTTATTTTTTTCTGGTTCTAGAGCTTGATCTCTGGGCCTGGGTGCGGTCCCTGAGCTGCTTTTGATCAAGGCTAGTGCTCTACTACACCACTTGAGCCACAACGTTCTTCAACTTTTTCTGAGTAGTTTATTGGAGATAAGAGTCTCACAGACTTTCCTGTCCAAGCTGGCTTTTAACCATAATCCTTATATCTCAGCCTCTTGAGTAGCTAGGATTACAGGCATGAGCTACCAGTGACTAGCTCAAAATTAAAGTTTTACATTAACCTAAAACCCTAGTAGATTAGTTACAACAGCTACAAATTTGGATATTTAAATTTATGAGCAAGTGGTGGCTTATACACAAATCTAGTTGCTCTGGAGGTGGAGCCCAGGAGGGTCTTGGTTTGAGGCCCGCTTGGGCAAAAATGTTTCAATTAGATCTGGGCACCAGTGGCTCATGCCTGTACTTCTAGCTACTCAGGAGGCTGAGATCTGAGGATTGTGGTTCAAAGACAGAAAAGTCCCCGTGAGACCCTTATCTCCAATAAACTATTCAGAGAAAACTGGAACTGGTGTTATGGCTCAAATGGTACAGTGCTAGCCTTGAACACAAAGAGGTGCAGGGACAGTGCCCAGGCCCTGAGTTTGAGCCCCAGGACTGACAAAAAAAAAAAAAAAAAGAACCAGAGTAGCACAACTCACTTGCCTGAAGCTGAAGCCACCACTTTATCTGAATTTCATCCAGGCACATGTCAGCTCCCCAATGACCTGAATACTTTGGTTCTAACCTTAAACATCATATGCTCTTGGTTAGATTCTGCTAAGTCTTACTCAGCCTCAGTTATCTTGTCTCTCCTAAGCCCTAGACTTGTGTTTTGCACATTTCCACCTGGAAAATTTGACATGGAGATGTCAGTCATTCTAAACTGAATGTACTAACACCAAGGAGTAATTTTCTCATAGCTTTGCATTCTGTTGACAAAGGGCAGAAAACTGAGCAAAGCTGGTTATCAGCAGCTCTTGTAATTCTAGCTATTTAGGAGGCTGAAACAGAGAATTGCAGTTCAAATCCATCCTAGGCAGAAAGGTCAGTGAGACTCCATCTCTAATTAGCCAGCAGAAAGCTGGGCTGGAGGTGTTGCTCAAGTGATAAAATACTAGCTATGCATAAGCATAGCTTGAGGCCCTGAATTGGAATCCTGGTACTGATATCTCCCCCACCCCTAATAAGTCAAAACTGTGTTATCTGGGGCTGGAAATTTGGCTTAGTGGTTGAGTGCTTGCCTACCATGCATGAAACCCTGGATTCGATTCCTCAGTATCGCATAAACAGAAAAGGCCAGAAGTGAAACTGTGGTTCAAGTGGTAAAGTGCTAGCCTTGAGCAAAAGAAGCTCAGGGACAGTGCCGGGGCCCTGATTCAAGCCCCAGGACTGGCAAAACAAAAACAAAAAACCCCTCTGTGCCATCTAACATATTGTTTTTATTATCTTTTAGACCTTTAGACTATATCAATATAGATTATCTGTAGCTTGACAGCATAAACCACATTTTAAATATTTTTGTATATCTAGCTTTTAGTATAAACATGATTTGATGAAAGCATAGCACCTATGAGATTGTTTCTGGTTGCTTTAATTTTTTTTAATTTGAAGGATTATACCCAAGGATCATACCCACATGCTAGGCAAGCATTCTACCACTGAGTTAAATCCCAAACCTCCAGATTTATAAATTAATTTACATATTTTTGAGGCTAGAAGACTTCAACCACTCTAACAGAGACAGTTTGAATTAGTATATGTCTAGTTCTTTGCTTATTTCTAATCTTCATTCTTCCCCATCTTCTGAGAATATCCCCTTCCCAGGCTTGTTCCCACCCAGTATCTTTCAGCAACCTTTTCATTGCCTCCTTCAAGGATATCAGAGTTGTGGTTTCACTGTTCATCTTCTTAAGGAAAAATGAAAGGAAACAAAAAGTAAAAGTAAAGCAAAGACCCAATAAATATCAGGATCCAGTTTTTTCTGCTGTTTCCACTCAGCAACAGGCAGCAGCAATCTGAGTGTTCAGCCTGAAAGGTCACTCTGTACACGAAGCTTTTAATAGCTTGTACATCCAAATATAGTTCCAAAGAGCTGATGGTGTGAACACAGGTGTCCTGGAACACACCACATATACCTTTGGAAGCCAACCCATGGTATATCAACATAGCTCAACTACCAACCATATACAATCATAACTCTGTATGTTCTGGCAAACTAATATAAACATTACTCTAGGATTAAAATAGATAAAAATGTTACCATCATATTAACAGCTTCACTATTCAATTCTAGCCCAAATTATTTTAAAGAGTTGTTCTAGATTTTTTTTTTTTTGGGGGGGGTCCGGTCCTGGGGCCTGAACTCTGGGCCTGGGCGCTGTCCCTCAGCTCTTCAGCTCAAGGCTAGTGCTCTACCACTTGAGGCACAGTGCCACTTCCGGATTTTTTCTTTTTGCTTATGTGGTGCTGAGGAATCGAACCCAGGGTCTCATGCAGGCAACGCAAGCGCTCTAGAACTGAGCCAACTTCCCAGCCTTTGTTCTAGATTTTTTATGATAATGATGATTATGAACAACTTATCAAAAACTACTAGGCATTATTAAAAGTGTGTTGAACTAGGAATTGGGCATAAAAATTTGCATAAGGCTGGGAATGTGGCTTAGTGGTAGAGTGCTTGACTAGCATGCATGAAGCCCTGGGTTCGATTCCTCAGTACCACATACACAGAAAAAGCCAGAGGTGGCGCTGTGGCTCAAGTGGTAGAGTACTAGCCTTGAGTACAGAGAGGCTCAGGGACAGTGCCCAGGCCCTAAGTTCAAGCCCCAAGACTGGCAAAAATAAAAATAAAAAAATAAAAATAAAAATTTGCATAAAACAGGATTCCTGCCTGCCTTACTAGTGGGCTACTCAGGAGACTGACAAAGGATTGTCTGAGCCCAGGAAATCAAGGCCAGCTGAGGCAATGTAAGAAGACCCTATTTCAAAAAACAAAAACAAAAACTGGGCCAGGTGCTGCTTGTTCACACCTGTAGTCCTAGCTACTGAGATATGAGGATTGCAGTTTGAAGCCATCCAATGCAGAAAAGTCCATGAGACTCTTATCTCCAATAACCAGCAAAAAGCTGGAAGTGGAGCCGTGGCTCACTGAGGTTACAAGTAGTGTGAGACATTGGTGCTTGGCTTGAAAATAAGTTTTTAAACCTTTGAAATTGAAATTCAATTTTAAAGTAATTAACTTAGGCCAAAATTATTTTTAAAATTGAACATTGAAATAATAAGTAGTTACTTAAGAACCATGAAGAGTCTCTTTTGAGGACTGGATATGTGCCTCAGTTGGTAGAGTGCCAACCAGTGAGTGGAAGCATCAGATACTGAGTTTGAGTCTCAGTTTTAGACCTAAGTCTAAGGCATTAAAGTCTGTGAGACTTGTATCTCTTAATTAACCACCAGAAAACCACTAGTGGCATTGTAGCTCAAAGTGGTAGAGTGCTAGCCTTGAGCAAAAGAGCTCAGGGGCAGTACCCAGACCCTGAGTTTAAACTACATGACTGACAAAAAAAATGATGTATAATTGTTCAAATATCAGGGCTGGGAAGGTGGCTCAGTGGTAGAGCGCTTGCCTTGCATTCATGAGGCCCTGGGTTCGATTCCTCAGCACCACATAAGCAAAAAAGAAAAAAGCCGGAAGTGGTGCTGTGGCTCAAGTGGTAGAGTGCTAGCCTTGAACTGAGGAGCTGAGGGACAGCGCCCAGGCCCAGAGTTCAGGCCCCATGACGGGACCCAAAAAAAAAAAAAATAAATTGTTCAAATATCAAACTTAGAGAAAGTTCTGGTACTGAGCAGCTAAGTTAATGGATGGATTTGAAGCTCTCAAAATCTCTGATGACAGAGAAAAGTTGTGGAGGGATTATGTCACTAGGGGGAGCTGAACCTCTGCACAGCTGTGGGAAGGAAAAAGGTTGAAAATTCTCACAAAGCAGTAGTACCTCGTGAAGAGCAATCACAGGAACTAGGAAATGCTAGTGAAGAAAGTAGATTTAAGGGACAGTCCCTGGTTGTCATTTCAAAACTCTGCTGTCCAGTAAGGTTCTGTCCCAGGCCACCAAGACTCCTGACTAATATTAGGAGCTATGTGAAGTCCTGGAGAAGCAGAAGGAATAGCAGAGCAGCTGGCTAGTCAGGGCAAGTTAGGATGGCTGACTAGTCAGACCTGCTTACCCACTGTGTTTCCTACCTGAATTTATGACAGTTGCTAAGGCCAGCAACCTGGGCTTTATTTTCCACTCTTATATCTCCTACTGATAATGGCACTGATTTTCTTACTTGTCTACTTTTGGACTTATACTAAAAATGCTCTGTGCTCCTTCCTGAGATATAACTCTTCCTTTCCTTTCTGTCTCTGTAGATTACTATTCAGGAGGCTGAGATCTAAGGACTGCAGTTCAAAGTCAGTTCAGGCAAGAAAGTCTTTTTTTTTTTTTTTTTTTTTTTTTTTGTCGGTCATGGGGCTTGAACTCTGAGCCTTAACACTATCTCTCAGCTCTTCAGCTCAAGTGCCACTTCCAGTTTTCTGGTCGTTTATTGGAGATAATAGTTTCACAGACTTTCCTGCCCGGGCTGGCTTTAAACTGCGATCCTCAGATCTCAGCCTCCTGAGTAGCTAGGATTACAGGCGTAAGCCACAGGCACCCAGCTGGAAGTGGCGCTGTGGCTGAAGTGGTAGAGCACTAGCCTTGAGCTGAAGAGCTCAGGGACAGTGCCTAGGCCCAGAGTTCAAGCCTGACAACTGACAAAAAAAAAGAAAAAGAAAAAGAAAAAGAGAGGGGCTGGGAAGGTGGCTCAGTGGTAGAGTGCTTGCCTTGCATGCATGAGGCCCTGGGTTCGATTCCTCAGCACCACATAAGCAGAAAAAGCTGGAAGTGGCGCTGTGGCTCAAGTGGTAGAGTGCTAGCCTTGAGCTGAAGAGCTGAGGGACAGCGCCCAGGCCCAGAGTTCAGGTCCCATGACCAGCCAAAAAAAAAAAAGAAGTTTAAAAAAAAAAAAAAGAGAAAGAGAGAGAGAGAGAGAGAAAGAGAGACAGAAAGAAAGAAAGAGAAAAGAAATGAAAAGACAAGACTGCTAATCCTGGATAATTCATATAAATGGAATCAAGTACCATGTGTTTTTTAAAAAGTTTACAAATCGGGCTGGGAAGGTGGCTCAGTGGTAGAGTGCTTGCTTTGCATGCCTGAGGCCCTGGGTTCGATTCCTCAGCACCACATAAGCAAAAAGAAAAAAGCCGGAAGTGGTGCTATGGCTCAAGTGGTAGAGCGCTAGCCTTGAGCTGAAGAGCTGAGGGACAGCGCCCAGGCCCAGAGTTCAGGCCCCATGACTGGACCCAAAAAAAAAAAAAAAAAAAAAAAAAAAAAAAAAAGTTTACAAATCAAGGGTTGGGAAGGTGGCTCAGTGGTAGAGTGCTTGCCTTGCATGTATGAGGCTCTGGGTTCAATTCCTCAGCACCACATAAGCAGAAAAAACCAGAAGTGGTGCTGTGGCTCAAGTGGTAGAGCACTAGCCTTGAGCTGAAGAGCTGAGGGACAGTGCCCAGGCCCAGAGTTCATGCCCCACAACTGACAAAAATAAATAAATAAATAAAACAATTTATAAATCAAAATGTATTAAATGGTATAGAAGTTCATGTTGGGCAGTTTAAATGTGCCATGGGATATGCTTTACTAGACAAAAAGCTGCTAAACAAGCCGGGCGCTGGTGGCTCACGCCTGTAATCCTAGCTACTCAGGAGGCTGAGATCTGAGGATCGCGGTTCAAAGCCAGCCCGGGCAGGAGAGACCGTGAGAGTCTTATCTCCAATAAACCACCAGAAAACCCGGAAGTGGCGCTGTAGCTCAAGTGGTAGAGTGCTCGCCTTGAGCTGAAGAGCTGAGGGACAGTGCCCAGGCCCAGAGTTCAAGCCCCACGACTGACAAAAAAAAAAAAAAAAAGCTGCTAAACACAGCTTATACATGTTAAGGATGGCCTGAGAGAGGGTGAGCAGGCTCCTGTAAACATTGAAGTTATGTATGGTTTAAAATTCCAAATTGAGGCTGGGAATGTGGCTTAGTGGTAGAGTGCTTTCCTAGCATGCATGAAGCCCTGAGTTCAATTCCTCAGTACCACACAAACAGAAAAGCACTGTGGCTCAAGTGGTAGAATGCTAGCCTTGATCAAAAAGTGGCTCAGGGACAGTGCCCAGGCCCTGAGTTTAAGCCCCAGGACTGGAAAAAAAAATCCAAATTGATGGCAGCTATGGCTCCTTAGGACTGATCATCCTCTTGAGATAGCCTCTTCTTAGGCTGAGCTGCTGAACTGCAACTCTCCTCAAAACCTGAGGAATGGAGATCACATCTCATTGCAAGCCAAGGCTTCTGGCTCTAATCACAGTTGTTTCCAGTAATCTGCAACCTCATAGTGAAATGCTGCTATTGTCTCCAACATTCTGCAGTGACATCATCTGAAACATGTTGAAAAGGTTTTATATAAATCCTAGCAGTAACATAAAACCTGTTGAGGTCCAAACAACTTTATTCACTATTTTTTTAAAACTGGTTTCTTTCATTTAGCATTATACTTCCAGGATTTATGCATGTAAAGCATGTACCAGCTCTTCATTTCTTTTTATGGTTAAATAATATTCCATTGTCTGCATTTACTGTTTTGTTTCTCTACTCATCAGCTGATGGATATCTGGTTATTTCTACTTTGGGACTATTGTGACTAATGCTTCTGTGAACAAGTAGGTGAGGACATCTGATGAGTCATATGGTAACTATGTGATTAATATTTAGGAAAAATTCCAGAATGTTTTCTAAAATGACTTTAGCATTTTAAACTCCCAACAGAAATAGAGTTCCTATTTCTCTTCATCTACACTAATCTTTGCTATTGTCTTCTTTCCCTTGTGGTGCCAGGGCTTTGCTTTTTTGCTTTCAATCTGCTTTTATTAAGACAAGTGATCTCATTCATAAAGGTGGGATAAAACAACCCAAGCTCTAACACCCAGTGAGCCTCATATCTTACTTAATATTATCACAATATGGATTAAATATCATCAAGAATTTTAAAGGATGACAAATACAAATGATCATAACAATTGATTCTATGAGACCAGTTCACTTGGTTATCATGCCAATGACAAAACCAGAAGCAAAATTATGGGCCACTAACCATTATAAACATAAAAAGCAAAACTCCTCCAGAAGATACTAACAAACCAAATCCAGTAACATAGAAAATGGACTAACCAAATCCAGTAACATAGAAAATGGACTATATAATAACACTGAAAATATTTATCATAGAATGCAAACCACAACTCCAGGAAATCATGTGAAAACCATCAGCAAATCTCGCATATTAGGTACTTCAAGGTTGTAAAATCTAGGGAACTCTGAAAAACTCTCACAGCTAAAGGAGCATAAGAAAAGGGCTGTAGTAAGTAAAAGTAAGCAAATCTGAATAAAGTATGGATAGTAGAGATAATATTTGCTCATTGGTAGTGATACATCTATTTGACTAATAGAATAATAAGGGAAGCTACTTCAAGAAGAAGGAAATACTGTTTCTTCACAAATAACTTGTGAAACCAAAACTGTTAAATAAAAAGATCCCTATGTCAAGCACCAGTAGCTCATAACTGTAATTTAGGAACTCGGGAGGCTGAGATCTGAGGATTGAGGTTCGAAGCCACCACAGGAAAGTCCATGAGATGCTTATCTCCAATTAAGCACCAAAAAACCCAGAAGTGGAGCTATGGCTCAAGTAGTAGAGTATTTACCTTGAAAGAAAAAGCTCAGAGACATTGTCCAGGCTGTGAGTTCATGCCCCAGGACTAGGACCAAGTAAAAGAAGATTCCCTTTTGCAAGGACACTACCAACCTAAATAAATAGGTCATTAGCCACATTGTTGGTACTCTCTGAGAGTATCACTACAATACCAAGGACCCCCACTGAGTGTTACTCTAAATTTTCTCTTTTCCATTTCCTTAATATGTTCTTTTTCTAATTCTATTTATGTATCTAATACATTTTTCAAGTTTCCTGGTCTTCAAATAGAGATAAATATAAGTGCCTAAATCAACCCATAACTCTTGTAAAGTCTTGAGGAATCACTGTACATATCTATGTTATGTGTTATTCCATAAAATAACAAGATTATAAGTACCTGAAGACTGAAAATCCGTATCGGTAATACCAATGTTGACAGAGTCTGATAAGAACCACAGAGGATCCACAACTCTTAGTCAACACAATCTTCTATTAAATCTCTTCTCCCTCTAACTGTTACAAAGAACTATTTACTTGTTTAGAAATGAAAATTAACCAAAATATGATGAAACATTGTTACTCAAGATATTTTGTTTTTATAAAAGTGATATACAGAAGGCTTATAGTTACATAAGTAACCATCTTTTCAATATAGTTTTTATCTTGCTAGAAAACTGTGTTTATGGGGCTGGGAAGGTGGCTCAATGGTAGAGCGCTTGCCTTGCATGCATGAGGCCCTGGGTTCGATTCCTCAGCACCACATAAACACAAAGAAAAAAGCTGGAAGTGGTGCTGTAGCTCAAGTGGTAAAGTGCTAGCCTTGAGCTGAAGAGCTGAGGGACAGCGCCCAGGCCCAGAGTTCAGGCCCCACGACTGGACCCAAAAAAGAAAAAAAAGAAAACTGTGTTTATGTCTTTGATGATATGCACAAGAAGCTAGTATGTCAAAAACTAAATGAAGCTAATGGTCAATTTTGAGCAAGAAACAGTGTTTCTTCATCCAAAATTCTTTACAAAGTGTATGTACAATGTATTTTCTTTTCCGTCTGGTCATGGGGCCTGAACTCTGGGCCTGGGCGCTGTCCCTCAGCTCTTCAGCTCAAGGCTAGTGTTCCACCACTTGAGCCACAGCTCCACTTCCGGCTTTTCTTTTTGCTTATGTGGTGCTGAGAAATTGAACTCAGGGCCTCATGCATGCAAGGCAAGCACACTACTGCTGAGCCACCTTCCCAGCCCCATAATGTATTTTCATATGGTAAAATTAAGTTGAAAACGCTATTTTTCTCATATTTGGGGTGCATATTATATATGTAAGAATGGATAAACTCAATTATGTGATCATGTAGATGTAAGTTTAAAAGTCATCATTAACTTGGCATTGATTCATTTGGACACATTTCAAAATATGTGTTTGTATCTGTCTACAAACTTGGTCTGAGAGTATTCTGTGTTTTTAACCACTTTCTTTGATTTTCTCATCTCTAAGTTTTTGTTTTTGTTTGTTGTTGTTGTTGTTGTTGTTGTTGTTGTTTTCCAGTCATGGGGTTTGAACTCTGGGCCTGGGCACCGTCCCTGCGCTCTTCAGCTCAAGGCTAGTGCTCTGCCACTTGAGCCACAGTGCCACTTCCAGTTTTCTGGTGATTTATTGAAGATGAGTTTCACAGACTTTCCTGCCCGGGTTGGCTTTGAACCCCAATCCTCAGATCTCAGCCTCCTGAGTAGCTAGGATTACAGGCGTGAGCCACCAGTGCCCAGCTCCATCTCTAAGTTTTTAAATTAGCTACTGTTTACACCACCAAATGGGCTTCACAGTGTGAAAAAAGTAGTTTACTTCCTGTCAGTTTTGTAAGAATTGTTTTTCTAAAAAGTTCCTGCTTTGGCTATGACTTGGTCCTTGCTGATTACATTTTAATTACATTCTTTTCCTTGCTGTATTATTTTTTATTTATTTTTTTGTTGGTCGTGGGGCCTGAATTCTGGGCTTGGGTGCTGTCCCTGAATTCTTCAGCTCAAGACTAGTGCTCTAAGCCGAGCGCTGGTGGCTCACGCCTGTAATCCTAGCTACTCAGGAGGCTGAGATCTGAGGATCGCAGTTCAAAGCCAGCCCGGGCAGGAGAGACCGTGAGACTCCTATCTCCAATAAACCACCAGAAAACCGGAAGTGGCGCTGTAGCTCAAGTGGTAGAGTGCTCGCCCTGAGCTGAAGAGCTGAGGGACAGCGCCCAGGCCCAGAGTTCAAGCCCCACGGCTGACCAAAAAAAAAAAAAAAAGACTAGTGCTCTACCACTTGAGCCACAGCACCATTTCTGGTTTTTTCTGCTTATGTGGTGCTGAGGAATTAAGCCTAGGGCCTCATGCATGCAAGGCAAGCACTCAACTACTGAGCTACCTTCCCAGCCCTCCTTGCTGCATTTTAATTAAGATATCCTGTTAGAAACTCCTTGAATTTTAGTTACATTCTCTTAATTAAACCACACCCATTTACAGATTAGAACCTGGGCTTTGCCAGTGTGAGCAGAGGGGTGAGGCCTGCTGGGTTAGAAATAAAAAAAAAAAAGGATCGGCTTGTCTGCTCTGTGTGCTTGCTTACAAGATTTTTGGCTGATCACCCACCCTTCTGCAGAAGTAAACTTTGCTTTGCTGAGTTCCTTTCTCGTTGGTGCTCTTATTCCAACAGGACACCCTAACATCCAGAGCCATTTCTAACATCAGGTAAAACAGGTGTTTAAGGATAGGGACACTTAATACCCAAGGAAACAGATACTAGAATAAAGGCAAGGGAACAGCTGGGTGACAAGGGGACCATGATGTGTAAAATGACTTACCAAGGATCACAAAAATTGTAAGAGGGCTGGGAAGGTGGCTCAGTGGTAGAGCGCTTGCCTTGCATGCATGAGGCCCTGGGTTCAATTCCTCAGCACCACATAAGCAGAAAAAAAGCCAGAAGTGGAGCGGTAGCTCAAGTGGTAGAGTAGTAGCTTTGAGCTGAAGAGCTGAGGGACAGCGCCCAGGCCCAGAGTTCAGGCCCCATGGCCAGACCCCCCCAAAAAAAAATTGTAAGAAAGCAGGGCTCTGTCTCCCTTTAACTCTCTCCTATATCCAGGCCTGAGAGAAAATGGTGAGATTTGAGAGGTGTGCTGTTAACTATAACAATATGTGTGCATGGTATTGTGAGAGGAAAGAATTCAGCAGACACTGAGTCCTTTGGGGACTTTACACAAGTGTGAAGAAGAGGCTCAGGTAAGGGAAACTGGGGAAAGGATGAGGCAAACTGAACATGGAATCCTGGTATCTAGACAACAACATCCCAGACCAATACCAACCAGCTCACTTGGCTAGCAATCTTGAAGAGCAAAGGATGTTCTCCTGCTGTATCTCAAGATCTTGAGACTCAGCTTTCAGGAAACCTCGGGGTGCCTCACTGGAGCCTGGCAGTGCTGGATCAGTGCCACCCCAGACTCTAGCACCTCAGACCATCTTCCAATAGGAACACAAATGACACAAATATTTTCCCAGAGCAAGTACATTCAGCCAAGGTAACATCCAAAGGCCACCCCAGTCAACTCTAGAACCCCCCTGAGTTTGTAGGTTTCTTGTTCCCAGTAATTCTGTGCAGTTTTCATTTCACTTAATCACATTGAATAGATTTGAAGTGTGTTACCATTTCATTCTTTGACTACCATTTCTTGTCTCACCACAGGATGAAAATGAGTCAGTCTCAACCCAGGAAGAACCCTATAGGGTGAGTACCCTGTACTTAAGCATGCTGGAGTAGATGGTACCTGCCCAACAAGGATGATCCCTTCTTTATCCCAGCCTTCCTATTTACTTACAGAAGATTTGCCACAAAAGGGCAGGTGATGGACTTTAAAAGGTGAGTGCCCCATCTCCAAACTAAAGTGATGTTGCCACCCTCTTGGTTGTCTAGAGAATAATCTACCCCATTTGCTTCAATTCGATCTTCTCAACCAAAAGTGGGATGAGACCAGGAAGTGTCTTCCCAAGCTTGTTTCTTTGAAGTGGGCTGCCTAGGATCATGAGTCTCTTGGAAGGTGTTAGACTTAGATTTTGCCAGAAAACCACACAGACATCTAGGCACAAAGAAGAAAATGTTTATTGCCAGCAAAGGGACTGGCAAGACCTTTTCTTCATAAGAGAGAAGTGCTGAGGCGACCTATAAAACTACAGGGGCTTGGAGGAGCAGGGAGCCAGGGACCTAAGTGTGCACATGTGAGCCAGGGAGCTCATCATGGCTGCTAAAGATATATGGCTACTGCCCAAGTGGCAGATAAGGGGTCTTGTAGCTGCCCAGACTTGAAGGTCACTTTAAGGGGATCTTGTTGCCTTCTATGGTTGTAACTGCCCCCAAAGGAATACCATCTCAAGGTGAAGGGGGGTGGAGGCTGATTATTTATTGCCTTTACCAAATGGGCCTAGTGATGCTTCAGAAATGAACATGCTAAGCTATGGGAGAGGAGGCTATTGGGCCAACAGAGGGGGCACTTTACCTCCTTAGAAATAGTACTATGCTTAAAGTCTCATTTATTAGGATATGTGAAGGAGGCCACACAAAAAATACTGTATTAGTTGGGCACCGTGGCTCATGTTTGTAATACTAGCTATTCAGAAGGCTGAGATTCAAGGATCGCAGTTCAAAGCCAGCCTGGGAAAGTCTGTGAGACTCCAATTAACCACCAGAAAACCAGAAGTGGCACTTTGGTTCAAGTGGTAGAGCTTGAGCTGAAGAGCTGAAGAGCTCAGGGTTAGCACCCAGGCCTTGAATTCAAGCCCCATGACTGATTAAAAAAAACAAATTAAAAAGAATAAAAAAAATGGTAGGGATAAATATTCATGATTTCAAAAAATCTAAATAAAACTGAGAATGCATTGAATTGCTGGATGCAAGTTAATGAGTTTTATAATTGCGTCATTTCTCTGTCCAAGATAATATCAACTTGTCAGATACCAAAGAACCTGTTCTAAAACAGTGTCAAACCCATGATATGAGAGTTGGTTTGGTTTCTAGAAGCACCATAGCCAATATAGTTAGTATTGCTGTCATTTTAACAGCTGTAATTTGGCTTGTATTTAATATAAAGATTGGTTTCAATTTATAGTTGCTTAAGATCTTACATACATAATATGTTCGGTTTGGACATATTTAAGTAATATTACACTAAAAGCAATTTTAGTAAGTATTAATTTTGGACGTCTAATACTTTTTCTCTTAAAAAGTATGAAGTATACATGCTTGAGTTCATAGTATGGTAGAAATAGTGTTGAGTGGTCTTTACTATTTCAGGCCAATGTTGTTGCTGGCAATCAGGTGGGAACCCATGGCCTTCTGAAAGTAAGGAGTAATGCTAATGGATATGGAGTTTCCTTTCAGTGGGAAAGATATTTTCTAAAATTGGTCCTGGTGAATGTTGACACAACTATCTCAAGTTACTAAATATCAGGGAATTTTATACTTTAAGATGAATTATATTGTATGTGCATTACACCTCAAGATGACTGTTTTAAAAATAAAAATATAATTGCTGAGTTAAAAATTTATTGTTCTCCAGTTATATTCTTGTTACTACCACCAGCAGCATAAAACAATGGCTATTTCTAGTGTTTGAAAGAGCAGTTATCTCCTGACATATCAAAATGTTTAAATTGCATAACACCCATAAACACTGTTTTTTAAAAGTAATTTTAAATGGTTATTTTTCATTTATTAATTTTGCTTATATGGTACCAATGAATCGAACCCAGGGTCTCATGCATGCTAGGCAAGCATTTTACCATTAAACCACATACCCTGCCCTGTTTTGTTTTTTTGTTTTTTAAGTTTAGAATACTGGGCATCAGTGGCTTATGCCTGGAATCCTAGCTACCCAGGATATTGAGATCTGAGATCATGGTTCAAAGCCAGCTCTCACAGAAAATCCTTGAGACTGTTTTTTTTGTTTTGTTTTGTTTTGTGTTGAGTCCTGGGGCTTGAACTTAGGGCCTGGGAACTGTCCCTGAGCTTCTTTTTGCTCAAGGCTAGCACTCTACCACTTGAGCCACAGTGCAACTTCCCACTTTTTCTCTTTGTGGTACTAAGGGATTCATGCATGCTAGGCAAGCACTCTACCACTAACCTACATTCCTAGCCCTCTGTGACTCTTATCTTCAAAATAAATTACCCAAACAAAAGCCAGAAGTAGAGGTTTGGCTCAAGTGGTAGTTAGCCTTGAACAAAAAAAGAAGCTGAGGGACAGGGACGCAGGCCCTAAGTTCAAGCCCCAGGATCCTTATACACATACAAAAAGTTTAGAAAGTTCATTGATAATGTCAATTACATAAAGAACTAGCAAGATAGCTGTGTGTAGCAATGCATACCTTGGATGCTGAAACAGGAGGATGGTGACTTTGAGGCCAGCCAGAGCTATATAGTGAAACCTTGTCTCTCCCCTCATCCTTCTACCCCCCAAAAAACAGTAAGTTAAAGTAAAAAGAAAGTATAAGGGAGAACTCCAGAGTGCTGAGAATATACACAGACCTGTTTCATGGTCTAGTTCATCCCCTCCCAATACATGGGTATTATCTATCTGACCGGTGGTATCATGAACTCAATGGTTCCCCAAACACTTTATGGTACAAGACTTCAGCCTTGTACCCTTTCACATTTTCCTTGTATACCATCCTATGCTCTTATATTAGAAACAGTTTTTCCTTTTAAACAAAGTCTATACAAGAGCCAAGACATAGTCAAGAATGAAGGGGTTTGCCATCACCTGTTTTGTTTTTTTCCGGTCAGTCATGGGGCTTGAACTCTGGGCCTGAGCGCTGTCCCTCAGCTCTTCAGCTGAGGGTAGAGTGGCTAGCACTCTACCACTTGAGCCACAGGGCTACTTCCAGTTTTTCTGCTTATATGGTGCTGAGGAATTGAACCCAGGGCCTCATGCATGCAAAGCAAGCACTCTACCACTAAGCCACCTTCCCAGCCCTGTTGTAAAAATTTTGAACCATAAAGATACAGATGAGGGCTAGGCAATTTTTTTTTTTTTAACAACATATGCCTTGTTCCTCTTACTCTGACTTCCCTTTAGCTCTTTTTTTTTGGGGGGGGTCTGGTTGTGGGGTCTGAACTCTGGGCCTGGGCGCTGCCCCTCAGCTCTTCAGCTCAAGGCTAGCGCTCTACCACTTGATCCATAATGCCACTTCTGGCTTTTTTCTTTTCTTTTTTTTTTTTTTGGGTCCGGTCATGGGGTCTGAACTCTGGGCCTGGGCGCTGCCCCTCAGCTCTTCAGCTCAAGGCTAGCACTCCACTACTTGAGCCACAGTGCCACTTCCGGCTTTTTTCTTTTTGCTTATGTGGTGCTGAGGAATCAAACCCAGGGCCTCATGCATGCAAGGCAAACGCTCTACCACCGAGCCACCTTCCCAGCCCCCCTTTAGCTCTTGAATCTTTTGTATATTTTGGATTTTGTGTTTGGGTTGCGTGTGGGTGTGTAAACTGGTGGTTGAACTCAGACTCATACTCTTGGTTAGCATTTTTGCGCAAGGCTGGTGTTCTGTCACTTTGAGCCACACTTCCAGTTCTGGTTTTTTGCTGTTTAATAAAGTTCATAGACTTTTCTGCTCAGGATGGCTTTGAGTGAGATTCTTAGATCTAATCCTCTTGAGTGGCTGGGTTATAAGTGTGAGACACCCAGCAATCTAGCTTGAGTTGGATGCCAATAAACAATTGGATCAGCCCCAGTGCTTGCACTGATGACAAGTGAAAAGATCTAGAGGTAGGAGTGCTACCTTTTACTTCTGTTCAAATGGAGGGACCAAAATGCAGAGAAGCTATATCCAATGGCAAGATGGAGCCCCTATGATCTTCTGCCCCAGCTCTACTTACTACAGTTCTCCAAATACATATATTCTGTTTATTTGCAAATTTACTCAACTTTCTTTCATGAATACACCACAGAAAACTACAAAGACTCTCTTCATTAACACAAGGTTATATATACCTCTGTAATCTGGCATGATAATAGTTTCAAATAAATATATCCATTGGTTTGTAACACAATGATTTAAACATCTTGCCATACATTCTTTTATAACATGATTAACAATTTTGTCCATCTGAACTTCTGAGATGTAACGTGTTTTTTTTTTAAATCATGGCTTATTTACGAATAAACTCAGGTCTAAAAATAAATACAGCTAGGCTTTGAAGGTTCATGCATGTAATTCCAACGTCTCAAAAGGCTGAGATCTGAGGATGGTGGTTCGAAGCTAGCCCAGGCAATAAAAGTCCATGAGAGTCTTACTGTCAATTAACCAAAAAAATCCATAAGTGGAACTGTGGCTCAAGTGGCTTCAGTCCCCAGCACCATATGAGAAGGAACTTTCTGTCTATCCACTATCTTGGCCTCTGTTACTTTCTTATATATTCTGCTTTTTACATCTACTCACTCAGAAATTGTTTATTTATAAGTTTGAGTAAAGCATCCGAGCTTCATCAAGCGAGGATAGATTTTCTTTTCTTTTTTTTTTTTTTTTTTTTTGGGTCCAGTCGTGGGGCATGAACTCTGGGACTGGGCGATGTCCTTCAGCTCTTCAGCTCAAGGCTAGCGCTCTACCACTTGAGCTACAGCGCCACTTCCAGCTTTTTTCTTTTTGCATATGTGGTGCTGAGGAATCAAACCCAGGGCCTCATGCATGCAAGGCAAGCGCTTTACCACTGAGCCACCTTCCCAGCCCCTAGATTTCCTTTTCTAACTTAGTAAAGGATCCTCATGACAATCTGTGATCAGAAATAACTAATGTCATAAACAATGTGGTGACTTCGTTTGGGTTGTACTGTAGGCCTCCAGAAAACAGGAGGCTTGACATGACCACCAAGGTCCTTTCTAGGCAAATAATCATCCTGAAACTCCTGGATCCCTAAGCCACTTACCATTTAGGGTCTTCATTCTTATGCCAATGAAGGCCGGGTGCTTGTGGCCACACCTGTAATCCTAGCTACTGAGGAGGCTGAGATCTGAGGATCAAGGTTCAAAGCCAGCCCGGGCAGAAAAGTCAGTGAGACTCTTATCTCCAATTAACCACTAGAAAACTGGAAGTGGTGCTGTGGCTCAAGCAGTAGAGTGCTCACCTTGAGCTGAAGAGCGCAGGGACAATGCCCAAACCCAGAGTTCAAGCTCCACAACAGACAAAAAAAGAAAAGAAAAAAAAAAAGAATCCCTCTTATGTCAATGAAAATGGAGGCATCACCTATGTCACTGATTTGGAATCAGAAATAGCATGTTAGTATAAAATGGTGGCATAGTCAATAGCATTACTTTTCTTTCTCCAAATTTTAATATATTATATGAAATATTCAATTATTTTCTGTTTCTTCAAATGTTTTAAAATGTGCACAATGGTATAATTCCATATATGGTAAACAGTTTAAAAGAAGCAGGATTTTTTTTAACCTAAGTAAGTTCGCCAGTTTTTCAAATGTTTTTATGACATTTTAAATTCATTTAAAGGGTACACAGATATACAATTAGTTTGATCAGCAACTAATATACTTTGGTGTCCCTTTATTTGGGTAGTCAAGAGCCAGTTCACTTTTTCCCCATGTTCAATATTTAGCTTTGGTGAAATTTTGCCATGTTCCTCCACAACTGTTATGGAAGCACTGTTTTCTTCCTGTTTGGTATAAGTTGCTCTTTTAGTTTTCTTCCTGTGAGTATGTTTTGCAGGACTCTTAGTTTTTTTCTCAATTTCACTGCTCACATCCCACATCATTATCTTCCCATCATTCCCTCCAGTGAGCAGCAAGTAGGATTCTGGCAGAAAGCAAACTTGGGATACCCCCAAAGTATGGCCCTTAAATCCCAGCTCTCGTTCACATTTGACTCCCATCACCCTAAAGATTCGCACTTTACCATCTTCTGCACCACAACTAAAAATATTGCCGCATGATGCTACAGAGATAGAGTGTGCTAGGGCAGGATTTAAGAGCTGGCCAGGTGACTGTGGGTTTTCCATTTCTTCTGTTTCATCCTCCTGTAAGTTTGTAATCCAGAGTGGGCGAGCCTTCTGAAGATTCCACAGCATCACCTATAAATAAGTCCAAGTTATAGCTTCATATGGAATTTTAGCCATTTTGTGCAACCTCAGTGTGTATTCCCTTTGCTGGCCTGGCACCATGATCCTCCCAATCTCAGCCTCCCATGTATCTTAGGATGACAGGTACATGTCACTGCATCCAACTATTGGTTGAGAATAAGTTGTAAACTGCAATCTTCCCAGTCTCAGCCTCACAATTATCCAAGCATGAGCCACTGGCACTTGAAAAAACTTGGTATATCTTTAGGATGAAAGAATGACTAGTCAATGACACACTTTAAACTGCTTAGTCATAATTGGTATCCACTTGGCTCTTCAGGTGCTCTTTACAACCACACAGGCAGATCACCACCACAAGGGTAGAGAAGCTAGGTTTATAAAGAGCTTCATCAAGACCTAGGACTGGAAAAGGAATTTAGTGGTTGTACAGTCAGTACAGCAAAGTCAGTATAAATGCTTTGGGAAGGGATGCTTTAATGTTTGGGGGCTGTCCCAGCATTATAGGACATTCATTCTTTCCATTGCCAAATCCTGCAACTTTAAGTACTGGTAGCTTAGGGGAGGGAGGGCAGTCATTGGGACAATAACCAAATCAGCATCTTGCATTCCCAAAAGATTCCACAGATTTCTACAGAATCTTAGCAGTGAAAACACTGAACAATAATGGGTATACCTTAATAATTAATGATTCTATATCTAGATGTCTCCTGTTCCCAAACTAAGAAAAGTTTCTATTATTAATAACACATGTTCAAATGTCTCAGGTGTCAGAGAAAAAGCACTGGCTTTGGAGTTACACAGCTTGCATGAAATCAGGAAGTTATGTGGACATTAATTTTAATTTGTTTCCTCCTCATAAAAAGGTCCCAAGAATGATCAAGGAAGGTATGGGTAGAATTAAAACCAATGTTTTACATGGAGAAACCATGTAAAGCATTGGCAAGTACTAAGTAAACAACAGAGGTAAGTCATGATTATTTTCATTCCATTGATGAGATTTACTTTCTTGAGTGGGAGTACATATCACTATGGCAAAGTTCAAACTATTTGAAAACACTGGTAGTAATACAAAATCTGCTTCCCTGTGATTTGCACTATTTAAATACCACATTCCATTTTCACCCTTTAAATAAAACTAAGAAATAACTGAGTGCCAGTGGTTCAGGCCTATAATCTACTCAGGAGGCTGAGATCTGAAAATTGAGGTTTAAAGCCATCTTGGGCAGGAAAGTCTATGAATGGCTTATTTTCAACTAGTTACTAAAAAGTCAGAAGTAGGGCTGTGGCTCAAATGGTTGAGTGCCAGTGCAAACCCAAGGGATAGTGCCTAGGCCCTAATATCAAGCCCCAGTTTTGGCACGCACACAAACATACACACAAAAAAAGAAAAATAAACTCCTACAGATCCCACACATAATGTGGTTCTAGTTATATTTACTTTCCTACTGACTCTTCTCTGAAAGTGTGTTCCCCCCCCCCAAAAAAAAAAATTCAGCATTGAATGCAAAGCTCTGATTCTGGTACCAATACACAAATATTTCAGTTAATGAACTACAGATATGAAAGTAAATACGAGGCCAGGATCTTTTGTCTTCAATGTTCCCCTTTGTTTCTTTTTTTTCTCTCTCTTCCTCCCTCCCCCCCCCCCCTTTCTTTCTTGTTTGTCGGTTGTGGAGCTTGAACTCTGGGCCTGGGCACCGTCCCTGAGCTCTTTAGCTCAAGGCTAGTGCTCTACCATTTGAGCCACAACGCCACTTCCAGCTTTTTCTGTTTGTGTGGTGTTGAGGATTCGAACCCAGGGCTGCATGCATGTGAGGCAAGCACTCTACTACCGAGCCACCTTCCCAGCCCACTGTTCCCCTTTGTTTAAACAGATGTTTAGAGCCAAATATTCAAAGGAAGATAAAAGGATCAATAATCATACTTGAAAAAAATCTACTTGTTCTGTCAGATTAGCACATTCCATGTGGAAGTAAAGCTTACAGTTCATAATGGGATCAATAACAAATCTGGGGCTGGGCTGTGGCTCAGGGATATAGCATATGCTTAGCATGTACAAGGACTTGGGTTCAAGTTCAACTGCCCCCAAACAATCAAACAAAAAGAGCCCCATCCTTTTGACCAGAACCACCATCTTCCAGTAATTTGCCGAAATGATGAACACAAAGGGATAGAGGAGAGGTACTTGATACATGTTCTCTAGGCCCTTCCCTTGGCCATATACATGAGAATCTACAAGAAGGGTGATATTGTAGACATCAAGGGAATGGGTACTGTTCAAAAAGGAATGCCCCACCAGTGTTAGCATGGCAAAACTGCAAGGGTCTATAATGTTACCCAGCATGCTGTTGGCATTGTTGTTAACAAGCAAGTTAAAGGCAAGATCCTTGCCAAGAGGATTAATGTCTGTATGTCAGTATTGAGCATCTTAAACACGCTAAGAGCCGAGTGAAGGAAAATGACCAAAAAAAGAAGGAAGCCAAATAGAAAGGAACCTGGGTTCAACTGAAACACCAGTCTACTCTACCCAGACAAGCACTTTGTGAGAATCAACAGAAAGGAGCCTGGGCTATTGGAACCTACTCCCTATGAATTCATGGCCTAGGAGATGTAAAAATAAATAAATAAATAAGACTGCTGGTGGGGCTGGGAAGGTGGCTCAGTGGTAGACTGCTTGCCTTGCATGCCTGAGGCCCTGGGTTCGATTCCTCAGCACCACATAAGCAGAAAAAACCAGAAGTGGCGCTGTGGCTCAAGTGGTAGAGCACTAGCCTTGAGCTGAACAGCTGAGGGACAGCGCCCAGGCCCAGAGTTCAGGCCCCACAACCGGACCCCCCCCCCAAAAAAAAAGACTGCTGGATTATAAAAATGAAAACAGCTGGGCACCGGTGGCTCACACCTGTAATCCTAGCTACTCAGGAGGCTGAGATCTGAGGATCACGTTTCAAAGCCAGCTGGGGCAGCAAAGTCTGTGAGACTCTTATCTCCAATAAACCACTAGAAAACCGGGAGTGGTGCTGCTGTGGCTCAAGTGGTAGAGTGCTCGCCTTGAGCTGAAGAGCACAGGGACAGCGCCCAAGCCCAGAGTTCAAGCCCCACAACTGACAAAAAAAAAAAAGAAAAAGAAAAAAGAAAAAACAAAAAAAGCCCCAACACACAAACACACAGAAACTTTTTTTTTTGGTGTCCATTGTGGGGCTTGAATTCTGGGCCTGGGCCCTATCCCTGAGCTTCTTTTGCTCAGGGCTAGCTCTCTACCACTAGAGCTACAGCACCACTTCTGGATTTTTCTGATTATGTGATACTGAGGAATCAAACCCAGGGCTTCATGCATTCTAGGCAAGCATTCTACCACTAAGCCACATTCCCAGCCCCACACAAACTCTTGACGGCTAGCAAATCTCATTCAATAAATATCCAAGAACTCTTTACAAAAGCCTCACCTGCATATCCAGGCCACATGACAAGAGGCTCTGAGGCCTCTGAGGTCGAAAAGCTACAGAGGAACAGATATTGGAGTGTCTCTTCAGGGATCTGGTAACTTTATTCTTTTCCAAGTCAAGGATTTTGATTGCCCCAGAGTCATCAGCAGAAGCTAGTAGGTTTTCAGTTTCATTCAATGAAAGACAATTGATTTCTTCTTCATTCACATGAAAATTATCCAAAGAACCTTTGAGAGACCTGACATCCAGTATGCTAATGGTTTCTCCATGTGAGGCAAAGAGTTTGGTGGGACAGGAGGGAGAAAACACAACACTGGTAACATCATTGGCTCCTTGAAACTGCATGTGTCCTACTGGAGTTCCATCTTCACCCCAAGTTATGAGATCTCCACCCTCTGCTCCAGAAGCCACTAGCCCATCTTTACTTGCATTCAGGCAGAGAATAGGAGAAGAATGTCCACCAGTCCACTTGACTGCCATAATGGCCCAGAAGACTCTGTGAAGGGAGTTGAGAAATTTTATATAAGAATTTGATAGTTGAAAAGCAATGTAAAAAGCAATATTTCATTTAAATATTTTTTTTTTTTTTTTTTTTTTTTTTTTTTCCGGTCGTGGGGCCTGAACTCTGGGCCTGGGCGCTGTCCCTCAGCTCTTCAGCTCAAGGCGAGCACTCTACCACTTGAGCCACAGCACCACTTCCGGCTTTTTTCTTTTTGCTTACGTGGTGCTGAGGAATCGAACCCAGGGCCTCGAGCATGCAAGGCAAGTGCTCTACCACTGAGCCACCTTCCCAGCCCTCATTTAAATATTTTTTAAAAAATCTTAAAATAAGGGGCTGGGAAGGTGGCTCAGTGGTAGAGCGCTTGCCTTGCATGCCTGAGGCTCTGGGTTCGATTCCTCAGCACCACATAAGCAAAAAAGAAAAAAGGCGGAAGTGGTGCTGTGGCTCAAGTGGTAGAGTGCTAGCCTTGAGCTGAAGAGCTGAAGGACAGCGCCCAGTCCCAGAGTTCAGGCCCCACGACTGGACTCCCCCCCCCCAAAAAAAAATCTTAAAATAATCACTCAAATAAAAGACATTTAAAGACCAAATCTACAAAAACCTAGTTGAAGCTGGGTGCCAGTGGCTCATGCCTATAATCCTAGCTACTCAGGAGGCTGAGATCTAAGGATCACAGTTCAAAGTATTTCTAGTAGGTCCTAGCTACACAGGAGGTTGAGATCTGAGGATCATGGTTCAAAGCCAGCCTGGGCAGGAAAGTCCTTGAGACTCTTATCTCCAATAAGCCACTAGTAAACCAGAAGTGGAGCTGTGGTTCTAGTGGTAGAGTGCTCGCCTTGAGCTGAAGAGCTGAGGGACAGCGCTCAAGCCCAGAGTTCGAGCCCCACGACAGACAAAAAAATAAATAAATAAAAAGTCTGTGAGACTCTTTATCTCCAATAAACTACCAAAAAAAAGCTGGAAATAGAGTTGTGGTAGAGTGCTAGCCTTGAGCAAAAGAAGTTCAGAGATAGCACTCAAGCCCCAGGACTGACAACAAGCAAACAAACAGAAAAAAACACCCAAAACCCCAAAATCCCAACCAACCAACCAAACAACAAAAAAAGCCCAGGGCTGAAAATGTGGTTTAGCAGTTAAGTGCTTGCTTAGCATGTATGAAGCCCTGGGTTCCATTCCTCAGTACCACATAAACAGAAAAAGCAGAAGTGGCTCTGTGGCTTCAAGTGGTAGAGTGCTACTACCCTTTAGCTCAGGGACAGTGCCCAGGCCCTGAGTTCAAGCCCCAGGACTGGCAAAAAAACAAATAAACAAAACAAACAAAAAACAAAAAACCCAAACACTAGTTGGACACGGGATTGTGATACATTGGCTAACACATTCTGCGAAGGCTTTCCTTGCCACCAGAGGCCCGGGTAAGCCTACTTCTCAAGTCTTTGGTGTGAGACTCACTTAAGTTTATAAACACTAGTCAAGCTCTGGTGGCTTACACCTGTAATCTTAGCTATTCTGGAGGCTGATATCTGAGGATTTCAGTTTAAAGCCAGCCAGGGCAGGAAAGTCTGTGAGACTCTTATCTCCAATTAACCACCAGAAAACTAGAAGTGGCACTGTGGTTCAAGTGGTAGAGTGCTTGCCTTGAACTGAAGAGCTCAGGGAGTGCCAGGCAAGTTCAAGCCTAAGGATGGACAAAAAAAAAAAGGAAAAAAGGTTGCACATTAATCAGATTAGAACTTTCATCTGAATAATGTTTTAGAGAATGAGCTCTGTGCTAGATTCTCCAGGCTTATATTAGTTGGATGACTGAGGAAGTTGTTGAACTTCTCTAAGGTCACTTCTTCAAGAGGGTAATAGAAACACCCCTATTTTATGGGATCACTGAGAGATTTAAATAGTATATATAAAGCACATATAACTGTCCCATTGCATAGTGACTGTTCAATAACTATTCCTAAGATTCCTTTTCTATTTTATTAGGCATATTAAAATGATATCATATATACACCACATGAGCTTTCCCCCTCCGCCTCAGTTCTGGGGCTTCAATTTAGGTTCATGTGCTTGCTAGCTGCCTAGTACCTACCACTTGAGTCACACCCTTAGTACCTACCACTTGAGTCACGCCCCTAGCCTAACCCCAATAGTTTCAAAATGTCTTTCCCAATAGTACTTCCTGGACTAGCAGCAATCAGCAACACCGAAGATGTGTTAGAAGTATAAATTGTTGGATCTTACCTAAAATCTGATTCTAAACCTCTTGTAGTGTGTGTGTATGTGTGTGTGTGGGGGGTTCTAAGCAATGTGTTAATCCTAATGTGTGCTAGAATTTCAGAGCTGTATTATATTAATGATCATCTGGGGAATTGGTTAAAAACACAGACCTTTGGGTCTTACCACCAGAGACTTACTCAGTAAGTTAAGTAAGTTTAGTTTTAAAAAACAACCCTTCTAATTAGTTTTTGTTTCCAGATAATAAAGCTGTCTCAGTGGTAGAACAGGTCAACCATGTACAAAAATGCACAACAGCTTGAGTTGTATCACTAGCAACAACAAAAAAATTACCCGAATTTATCAAAAAGGTTAAACAGTTTGCTTGGGTCTTAGGATTTGTTCACGAGATTGAATCTAAAGGTTTCCCAAGTTTAAATAATGAATATTTTATTCTAACAACTCCACTTGACCATAGTTTTGTGAGCATTCCTTCAAAGTACAGAAATGGACTAAAAGCTACTGATAATTCATTACTGGTTTTAACGGTATTCACATATTTTAATCACATATTTAACATCATCTATTTGCAACTATACAATAATGTTAATAAGCAAAATTTAGACTCCTGCTCCCCTAAAAACCCCAGATACATTCAATGAAATTGCCACACAATATTGGCCTGTCCCAACTGCTTATTGGTCAGCAGAAAAAGGGATATCAAGAAAATTAGTATAACTTTAATGGCCAGATGAAGTGAGGCAAACATCAATCTGGACACTTTTCCCCCCTTTTTTTTTCTTTTTCCTCCTCCTTTTTCTTTTCTTTTAATCTGGATAAATTCAAAATTTCATTTCACAAGAAAAGGAAAAATTTAGCAAGAAAAATTGAGTTCAGGTAAGATACCTGAATTTTTAGTTTATGATATTGTGATAAATTTCTTAATTCTGTTTGAACAAAAAATAAATCTGACAATGCCAGGTGCTGGTGGCTCACTCCTGTAATCCTAGCTATTCAGGAGGCTGAGATCTGAGGATCAGGGTTAGAAGCTAGCCTAGCTAGAAAGTCTGTGAGACTCTTATCTCCAATTAGCCACAGAAAACAGGAAGAGGTGCTGTGGCTCAAAGTGGTACAGAGCTAGCCTTGAGTGAAAAAGCCCATGGACAACACCCGGGCTCGAGTTCAAGCCCTATGACCTACAAAAATAAAAAAATCTGACAATGTAAAATCGGACAGTGTATCTAGTTTTTTTGTTTTGTTTTGTTTTGTTTTGTTTTTTGGGTCTGGTCATGGGGCCTGAACTCTGGGCCTGGGTGCTGAGGAATCGAACCCAGGGCCTCATGCATGCAAGGCAAGCACTCTACCACTGAGCCACCTTCCCAGCCCTCAACTTTTTTTTTTTTGGCCAGTCATGGGGCTTGAACTAAGGGCCTGGGCACACTGTCCCTAGAAGGCTCTGAGTACAAGCCCCAGTGCTGGCACAAAAAAATGTGTTAAACAAGCCAGGATTGGTACATTACTGTAATACTAGCCCTTGGGAGGCTGAGGCAGGCAGATGTCAAGTTCAAGACTATCTTGGGCACAACAGTAAGTTTGAAGCCAGTCTGGGCTACATAGCAAAACCATCTCAAGGATTGAAAAAAATTTTAAACAAAGTTTTGTGCTAGAATGGTACTGAAGAAAATGTACTTAAATTTAAGTTGAATAACGATTTCTTAGAAGTGAGTTGTCAAATCACTGTTTTTGTTTTCCTATTACTTGGACAGAAAGCCTAGCAAAAATAGGGTAAGTACCAGTATCCCCACATTTATACACGAAGTCAACAAGCTTCTCTTTTCCTGTACAGTAGCCTAAAGGGTCAAGCATAGCAATTAATCATATGCTACTATAAATTACTTTAATTAGATAATAGATTCCTTTTAACACCTAATGAGATCAAAGAGTGGATGAAGGCAGGTGGGGTATTCTGAGAACATTTTTTGAGAGGGTGGAGCCTCATGGGTGGCAGTTTTGAAAAGCTGGAAGGCAGAATGAGGGTCCTGATCATGGGGGAGGTGGCCAGGGGAGGAAGGTGTTGATGAAATAAAAGATTTGTAAAAAGAAAATGAGGGAGGGGCTGGGAAGGTGACGCAGTAGTAGAGTGCTTGCTTTGCATGCATAAGGCCCTGGGTTCGATTCCTCAGCACCACATAAGCAGAAAAAAGCCAGAAGTACTGTGGCTCAAGTGGTAGAGCACTAGGGAGCTGAAGAGCTGAGGGACAGCGCCCAGCCCAGAGTTCAGGCCCATGACCAACAAAAAAAAAAAAAAAAAAAAAAAAAGAAAAGAAAGAAAAAGAAAGAAAGAAATTAGAAAAGAAAGGAAAGAAAGAAAAGAGGAGAAGAAAAGAAAATGAGGGAGTGGTAAAGGTAGTCTTTGGTCAACTTTGAAATTTTATCTGGACCACCTGAGAGACAGTATGTTACAGAAGTCACCTCTTTGATGGGGCTAAACAACAGAATTATTGCATGGGAGATTTCAAAGGCTCTAGGTGTGTGTGTGTGTGTGTGCGCGCGCGTGTGCGTGTGCATGTGTGTTACTGGGGTTTGAAATCAAGGCTCTAGGGGTGCGTGTGTGTGTGTGTGTGTGTGTGTGTGTGTGTGTGTGTGTGTTATTGTGGTTTGAAATCAGGGCCTCAAACTTGCTTGATCTGCTTGACTGGAGTTTCTATCAGTCATGCCTACAGTCCAGCTTTTTGCTGGTTATTTTGGAGATGGAATCTCATGAGCTTTTCTACCCTGGCTGGCTTTGAACCTCGATCCTCCAGGCCTTTCTCCTTAATGGCTAGGATTATAGCATGAAATACAGGTATCTGGTTCCACTTTTGTGAGAGACAGAAGATAAAGGACAAAGTATTTAATAAATGATTTTAACACTCATCTAGTCATATCTCCACTTAGCCATTTGGGTTTTTCAAGTGTCCAGATTCTATTAAATTATTAATGTAAGTAACAATATATATTATATGTACATTCTGTTATTTTCTATTAGCATATATTAACAAGGGATTTCACTGAGTTTTCCAACACAAATACAAACACATTCCAATCAGTCCCTCCCCATTGCTCTCCTTTACCTTCCCCCCTTCCTTATACAATTTTCATACTTGCTGAAAATCCATTTCAACAATATCCATCCTCTCCCAACCATGTTAGTCCAACTCCTTCTCACTAGTATGCTTTCCAGCAGATAGTTTCTCCTTCTTCTCTCCCAGTCACTTACTGACCAATAGCATTCTCTGAGGATTTTATGCTATCTTCATAAACTCTCTCTTTTTAAGAGATAGGGTCTATTTTGTCCAAGCTGGTCTTGAACTCCTGGGATAAAGGCATCCTCCCCCCTTAGTCTTTCAAATAGTTGGGACCATAGATATTTGGTGCCATGGTGCCTTGCCTGTGACTTTCAAGCTGATTGTTCTGTATGGTTCTTTCTCAGATGGACAATGTAAAAGAAACCTGTCTTTTCAAGTTTCAACATTGGTTCAACATTTAGAAAGCTCGAGATCAGTACAGGCCAGGCTCCAGTGGTTCGTGTCTGTAATTCTAGCTAGGTCACACCCATAATACTAGCAACTCAGGAGGCTGAGATCTGAGGATCACGATTCAAAGCCAGTCCAGGCAGGAAACTCCGTGACCATGAGACTCCAATTAACTACCAGAAAACCGGAAGTGGTGTTGTGGCTCAAATGGTAGAGCACTCACCTTGAGCTGAAGTGCTCAGGAACAGCACCCAGGCCCAGAGTTCAATCCCCACAACTGACAAAAACCAAACCTAAGAAAGAAAGCTGAGATCTGACAATTGAAGTTTGAAGCCAACTGGAGCAGAGAAGTCTGAGAGACTCTAAGGAAGAATGGGAAGCCCTAAGTTCTAACTCCTGTACTGGCACTATAGTCAACTTTTCTTCCTAAGTTTGGGCTTTCTAAAGTTGGTCTTCAAATGGAAAACTGAGTACCAACCAAAACGACTGAAAGACCGTGGCACGGATGTTGCTGAGAATGTAAAGAATTTGGGTTACTGAGCTTGGTGAAAAAGGCTTCTGGGAGAAGGGATGGGCAAGTAGAAAACAGGTCACTACATCAGAATAAGGAAGTTGTTCGTTTGTTTTTTTACTAGAGAACAAGGAAAGGATTACACCTTGCCAAAATTTTTTGTTCAGGCAAGACTTCTTAGTACATAAAGACTGCAAGACACTGGATTGACTGAGATCTGTGAGCCTTATTATAATTACTTCAGAGTTGCCTTAAGAGTTACTTAAAAACCGCGTAAAGGACCTACTATAATGTTGAGCTACGTTGTGGCTATTGTTATATTCTTTTTCGAAGTGTTTCTTCAAAGGCTGTCAGAACACTTCGGAGGCCCCCTCAGAAAACGCAGTATGAGTAAATAATGCTGAAATTCTTTTGCTTCCAAGAAACCATCTCCAATTCCAATCTCCATGTCACTGTCTAACCGAATAAAAGCACATTGCCTCAATCTGCCTCCTAAGCAATGGATCTGAGAACACTACATTTTGACCCCAAGACATGGGATTTAATTAGTACTCAGCACATGGAAGTTATCGAAACTTTTGGGCGACAGGTATTAGAGGAGATTCGGCCACGTTACTTTTCAAACTCAGGCTGGGACAGAGTTCTGATAACCACCTGTAACTGGGGGGCCTAAGAGGCCCTGACCAGGAAAAGGCGACCCCGCTGGCCAAGTACAGAGCCGATGCCACTCAAGCCGGAGGAGATACAATTGGCTGGCAAGGAAAGGAAGTTTCATAAGTTAAGTTGGAAACAGAAGCAGGAATCAAGGGCAC
Organism: Dipodomys merriami; assembly: GCF_024711535.1. Lineage (NCBI taxonomy): Eukaryota > Metazoa > Chordata > Mammalia > Rodentia > Heteromyidae > Dipodomys > Dipodomys merriami. Next base: position 69,031,892 of record NW_027203381.1, on the reverse strand, counting down.
AGGGAAGCTTCATAGGAAAAGGAGCCCAGGAGAGTCGACGCGGGGCCGCTAGACGAAAAAAAAAGGAAAAAGTACCGGAGGGTAGCTCAGAACACACCAGCGCCCGCCGCAAACCTGCGCTTCCCGTTCCCCTCCTCGGCGCCCTGTGATGACCTCATTCACAGTCCAATCTTGTCAAGCACTCAGGCGCGGGGCGCCACAGCCGAAGAGTCACATCCGGGGCCAAGAGGAACCGCGCGTGATCTGAGCATGCGCCCTAGCTTTCGCCCTCACTCGCATGGCGGAGCCCGGGGCGCGCCGCGGGGAGGCCCGCCGAATCGGGCGGTTCCGGCGGCGCCCGCGCTGAGCTGCGGGGGAGGGGAAAGGGACGCTCGTGCAACCGGTGCGTCTGCCCTCAGTGAGGCGGGGCGCGCAGCGGACGCCCCGGGCAGGGGCGGGAGTGGTGGTGGCGCCGGTGCCTGACACTGAAAGGGGCGGTGAGCGAGCTGCTCGGGTCTGGAGGCTCGGCTCGGCCTCCTGCGCCAGGACGGAGGGAAACGGCAGAGGCGGCGGCCCTCGGGCCGGCTGGTGAAGTGATGGCGGCGCCGGGCCCGGGGGCTGGGGCAGCCTCGGGCGGCGCTGGTTGTAGCGGTGGCGGTGCAGGCGCCGGCGCGGGCTCTGGGTCCGCGGGGGCCGGGGGCCGGCTGCCCAGCCGGGTGCTGGAGCTGGTGTTCTCCTACCTGGAGCTGTCCGAGCTGCGGAGCTGCGCCCTGGTGTGCAAGCACTGGTACCGCTGCCTACACGGCGACGAGAACAGCGAGGTGTGGCGGAGCCTGTGCGCCCGCAGCCTGGCAGAGGAGGCTCTGCGCACGGACATCCTCTGCAACCTGCCCAGCTACAAGGCCAAGGTAAGGGAACCCCCGGCCGCGACGCAGCCCCAGGTTCTGTCCTTGCCGCTCGCACTGCTTTCTCATCCAAGCTGCTGGGTCAGACGCCTGTAGCCTCACCATCCGCCACCGCTCCAGTCAGTACATTCCTCTCCCCCGCTTCCATACAGATCTTGGGGATTGAAGTTCCACGCAACCCACTCCACTTTTTAAAAGACTAGTTTCCTATCGCTCCTACTTTCGCCAGTCTTTGCCCTCAGAGTAACCAGACGATTGTACCTTTTAATAACTATTATTCTTTTCCCTGGCCTCCTAAAAGACTTTTTTGTTACATTACATTCTTTCCGCTGCTTTTAATAGGAATTAGTTTCTAAGATCTTGCATTTACCTCACCTTTCCTAAGCTCTGATTTGTAATCACATTTTATTTCATGTTTCCCCCCTCCCCCTCATATTTTCTTTAGTTCACTATATTTCAGGCTTACAAGTGAATGTCCTCGGTCTTCTGCTAAAGAACTTTTGAGATTACAGGCTTTCATAAACCATTGGTACCGCATAGCTGTCATTCTGCCCTTTGTGACTATTATTTATTGGCTGCTTCCTTGCTAACTTTTTCATAGTTCTACCTTGGGAATGTCTCATCATCTGTTCCCTTTGTCATAAGTTTCTGAATCCTTTGTTTTCTCCTAGCTTCTTGTCCGTATTCTTTCACTGTCATAGTACAAAGTAAAATGTCGAATAACAGATTGTGGTAGGGCTGTGGGGATTCTTGAGGCCATGTAAACAAAGAGCCTTAGATATTGTTATTCAGTATCCATCAATATAGATGAAAGAGGATAAAGTCTGACCTGGAGTGTAATAAACATCTTTTTTTTTTTTAATGCTATAGTCAACGAAGGGTCAGAGGAAGAAGTCAATTATTTTTTCATGTAGAATGTGTGTTTGTGTATGTATATATTTAATTTTGATTTTTCTTTATTGAGACAGTCTTGCTGTTTGTAGCTCAGTCTGGTCTCCAACTCACCATCCTGCCATCCTTCTGCTTTCTGAGTCCTGTGATTATGGGCCTGTACTACAACTCCTGGTTTATTCGTCTATAAAGACAAATCTTAGTTTAATAAGGTAAAGAATAGTGTTATTAAAGATGTCAACTATTAGATCTATTGTTTTTCTCTTTAAGTTAACATTTTCCAGGAGAAATTGTATAATAGATACTTAATGGATACTAGTTGTAGTTTATAGAAGAGTGTAGAAGATTAGTTTTGTCCTAATTTGTTTAATGTGTGGATTTCATTTAATAATTTTTAATGGAAAAAGTTCCATAAGTTTACTTTTTTGGCTTAGTTTAAGACTTTTCTAGTAATAAATATATTCATGAGTCATGAATGTATAACTCATGTAACAAGTAATAGATTACATGCCTATGTGAGTCAAGTTTCAATAGAAGCAAAATAATATAAAGAAAAATGTCTTCCTTTGGTGCTTACCCTCCTTATCCTTTCCTTCCTTGAAGGCAACCTATATTATCATTTGTCTTGTATCCTTCCAGAGATATTTTTGTTTTCTTGCCTGCCTGCCCTGCCTGCCCTGCCCTCCCTCCCTCCCTCCTTTCCTTCCTTCCTTCTTTCCTTCCTTCTTTCTCCCTGCCCACCTTTCCCTTCCTTTCATTTTGTGCCAGTTCATGGCTTAGATGCTGTCCTTGAGGGTTTTTGTTGTTGTTTTGTTGTGTTTTTATTTTTGTTTTGCTCAAGCCTGGAGCTCTGTCACCACAACCACAGCTCCACTTCTAGCTCTTTGGTGTTAAATTGAAGATAAGAGTTTCATAGACTTTCCTGTCTGGGTTGAATTTGAACTGAGATTCTAAGATCTGTCTCCTGAGTAGCTAGGATTACAGGCATGAGCCATTGGTGCTCAGCTTATTTTAGTTTTCTTAAGCTTTTAGTATTTTATATACCTTTCTACTATGAACACTACAGTATTAGTCTTGTACTAGTGATAGATTCTTTTCTGGTGTTGCATGACCTTTTCTGAAAATCTTGAGGATGAAAGGGGTTAGATAGTCTAGTAGGAAACTCTTAAATGTGGTAGAAGAAGGAAAAAGGTATAGAAATAACTTTAGTGCATGGAACACATTGCTCCTTACTGTTAGATGTAAAAAGGTCTACTAGAAAATCCAGTGAAAGAAGACAATTAGCATTTGAGTGGAGAATTTATAAAGATGGGATGGATTTGAGTAGTTTGTGAAGAGGAAGTACTCTGAACAGAAGAACAATAAGAGGAAATACAGGCACCATGGTGAATTAAAAACACAAACTTATCGATGCTGTTCCCATTGGGAAGTTACTTGGTAGTGGAGGAATGGATATTAATTGAATATAGTTGTAAAACTATATTTGGTAAGTATGATAAAGGAGAGATTCTTGATATCCTGAGAGTAATGGAAGATTGGATTTAGGTAGGGAGGTTAGGGAAGGCTTTCTTAATACATGGCCTAAGCCATGTATTAAGAGAACATTTTAGAATTGAACACGATGATTATGAGGAAAAGGAAGAATGAAGCTGAAACATATCCAGCAAAAGTGATGCTGGTATGAGATAAAATGGAAGAAATAGTCTGGGGCCAAATTATAGGGAAGACATTTCCAAATATAAGCAATAGATTTAGGGACATATGGATTGGTAACATGATTATTTTGCTCTTTTCATTAGTATACATTATTTACACAGAGGGAGGAATTTCATTGTGACCTTTGCACACATTTCCCGAGTATGCCAGTCAATCTGATCCCCTCTCTATCGCTTTCCCTACCCCACTATACCTGATTATTTTTCTTTTTCTTTCTTTTTTTGGTTGGTTTTGGGCCTTGATCTCTGGGCTTGGGCGCTGTCCCTGAGCTCTTCAGCTCAAGGCAAGTGCTCTACCACTTGAGCCACAGCGCCACTTCAGGTTTTTGGGTGGTTAATTGGAGATAGGAGCTTCATGGACTTTCCTGCCTGGGCTGGCTTTGAACCAGGATCCTCAGATCTCAGCCTCCCGAGTAGCTAGGATTAAAGGCGTGCCACCAGAACCCGGCTTATTTTTCATTTTAAAGAGGTTATTTCTGATTTCACTGTGGATGGGGGCATTAAATCAGTTAGGAAGTAGGTAGTGAGGGAAATAGAGATAAATTGGCAGATTCAGGAAATAAAATGATAGAATTTGGCAATAGGTTTAAAATAGGGGTGAGGAAAAGGGAGGTGCTAAGGATGACTGGTAGGTATCAGACTTACATAATATAGGGATTACTGAGTTAGATTTTGCAACAGTGGCAACAAGTTCAGCAATGATAGATTAAAATTCAGTGGTTTTGAGACAGCTAGAAGTTGGAAACTTATGAGGTTAGAGGTTAGTGAAGGGGTCTAGGCTAAAGATCTGAAACATTTATTTAAATGAAGGAAAACAATGGTTGTAAGGTAAGCTGGAACTTAATATATCATTGAAGGTCTTTTGAAATACAATCTTAGATCTGTTGTTTGGGTTTTCAAAAGAGGAATGATGGACTAAATAAAAGTTGTACTTTTGAAGAGATTAGGTCTAAGAGATTAGGTCTATAACAAAGGACAGGGGTTAGTCTATATACCGAAAATACAGTATAGAAAAGAGAAGGATATGGCTGGGAGAACTTAGAGAACAATTGACATCTGACTGGGTAAGTGAAATGAGGGAAAAGGCAAAACTAAGGAGACAGTAATAGAGAAGAATGAGAACATATTTAGATAGCATAAAGGTGGAAGGTACTTGAAATTGGTCTATTTGGAACCTTTCTTCCTCCCTTCTCTTTTTCCCTTTTCTCCCTTCTCCCTTCCATGCTTTTCTCCCTTCCCCTTTTCTCCCTTCCCTTCTTTCCCATCTTTCCTTTCCTTCCTTTCTTTTCCCTTCCCTTTTTTCTTTGCTGTAGATCATACTCAGACCTAATGCTGTGTCACTGATCTATATCAAGGGATTTTCTTTTTCAAAATTCATGTTTTACATTTTACCAAATAATAAGTAGTTATCTTAGCCATACTTTACATCTAACTATAGTTCTCTAAATTTCAGACCTAGCTAGGTCTTAACTATTTTCTATAATATGAAATTCATGAAACTGAGATAGAAACTATGTATGTATTTATTTATTTATTTATTTTTATTTTGCTAGTCTTGGAGCTTGAACTCAGGCCCTGGGCACTGTCCTTGAGCCTCTCTGTACTCAAGACTAACGCTCTACCACTAGAGCCACAGCACCACTTCCAGCTTTTTCTGTTTATGTGGTACTGAGGAATCAAACCTAGGGCTTCATGCATGCTAGGCAAGCACTCTACCACTAAGCTACATTTCCAGCCCTGTTTTTACTTATTAATTTTGTAGTTTTCCATTGCATCTGAAATTTTCAGTATATATTTCTACAGAACAAGGACACATGGTGTGGGTCCTGGCTCAAGTGATAAAGTATTTTCCTAGCATGCCTAAGGCACTGGGTTCATTCCTCAGAACTGATGCCAAGAGGGGAAAGGGAATATTTAATATAATTATTATACTGTTATCATTTCTAAAAGGAAATTTACAATAATTTCCCTTCGTTCCCTCCTCCTTCTCTTTTTCCTTCCATCCCTCCCTCCCTTCTTTTTTTTTTTTTTTTTTTTTGGTCGGTCGTGGGGGTTGAACTCTGGGCCTGGGCACTGTCACTCAGCTCTTCAGCTCTTCAGCTCAAAGCTAGAGTGCTCTACCACTTGAGCTACAGCGTCACTTCCGGTTTTCTGGTGGTTTATTGGAGATAGGAGTCTCATGGTCTCTCCTGCCCGGGCTGGCTTTGAACCGAAATCCTCAGATCTCAGCCTCCTGAGTAGCTAGGATTACAGGACTGAGCCACCAGTGCTCGGCCCCTCCCTTCTTTCCTTTATTTTTTGGGGATGGTTTTGGAGTTTGACTTCAGGGCCTGGATCCATTTTGCTCAAGGCTAGCACTCTGCCACTTGAGCTCCACTTCCAGTTTTTTGTGGTTTATTGGAGATAAGAGTTTCACAGATTTTCCTGCCTGTGTTCCTGACTTGGATATTCTCAGGTCTCAGCCTCCTTAGTAGCTAGCATTATTGGTGTGAGTCACCAGTGCCCAGGTATAATAATTTCTTAATATTAGAAAATCACTGATTTCCATTTTGTCTCATAAATGTCAAATACTGTACTTTTAACTTGTTTATTCAACATCTATATAAGATTTCCATGGAAATATGTCTTTAAGGCTGTGTTAGTCTGTAGATTGACTCTCTGCCTCTTACCCATGCAACACATTTGTTATCATCCCAGGTTTTACTGATATTGTTCCCATAGTATTGATTAACATGCTTTTCTGTCCTCTGCGTTTCCTATAGAGTGCAATTAATTTAAATTTTTTGGCAAGGTTTTTTTCTCATTAGAATCAAGTTTATAGATGTGTTAGAAAATAATACCTGTATAATTAAATATAATATGAAGTAGACAATGGTTGGTAGGAATTTAAGAGAGAAATGAAAGAGTGAGTGGCCCAGGTTAAGAATAGCTTTATGGAGGTGGTGTTAGAAAATGTGTGGGAAGAGGAAAGCAGATATGATACTGTATACAAGGAAAGTAGAAAAGGAAATAGGAAGACTGATCTGGAGGACAAAGAATTTGTAGTTGATGTACTAAATGTGAAACTTATCAAAATTTATTAAAACTGGCATGAGCTGATAAAGGTGTTATTTTAGAATTTGAGGCGATAGAGAAAGGGTGGTCACTAAAAGAACATAGTAGAAGTCATTCCAGTGAAATAGGAAGATTTCATAGATGTGGAAGAGGTTATCAGTACTGCCAAGATGACAAATGAAATAAAAAGTAACAAGAATTTATATGACTTAGGAATATAAGGAAGTATTAAGTCTTTTATAATTAGGAATTCTCTTGATGTTATTCTCTTAAGTAGGTTTTTTTTGGGGGGGAGGGGTTGGTCAGTCATGACCTCAGCCTAGGTACTGTCCCTTTTGCTCTTTTGCTCAAGGCTAGTGCTCTACTACTTTGAGCCACAACTCCACTTCCAGTTTTCTGGTGGTTAGTTGAAGATTAGAATCTCACCTTCCTGCCTGGGCTGACATCAAACCACAGCCCTCAGATCTTAGCCTCTTGAGTAGCTAGGATTACAGGCATGAGCTACTAGTGCCTGACCCAGCTTCGTAAATAATTCTTCTTGAGTTATTTATTTATTTATTTATTTATTTATTTGGGTCCGGACGTGGGGGCCTGAACTCTGGGCCTGGGCACTGACCCTCAGCTCTTTAGCTCAAGGCGAGTGCTCTACCACTTGAGCCACAGAGCCACTTCCAGCCTTTTTTTTTTTCCTGCTTATGTGGTACTGAGGAATTGAACCCAGGGCCTCATGCATGCAAGGCAAGCGCTCTACCACTGAGCCACCTTCCCAGCCCCTTCTTGAGTAATTTAGACAATACTTGTTTGGGATATTTTTCTCCCTTATTTCCTTTTTTTTTTTTTTTTTTTTTTTTGGTAGTGGTGGCACTGGAAATTGAATCCAGAGCCTTGAGCCTGCTAGAAAAATTCTATATCATTCAACCATATCACCCAGCCTTTCTTTCATTAACTCTTACATTCTGATCCCTTAGCTACTTAAAAGTATATACTGATACAGATAGAGAAAACATAGGAATATTTCAGCTTTACAGCTTCCTTAGGAATATATGAGATATACCTGAAAATTGCTATGCAGCAATTTTTTAATGGCTAATAATAAATGAGCACACTTGATGAAAAGACTGAATTCCTGATTTCTGGGCTCCTATACTAATTAGCTGTTGACTTTTAGGCCTGTGTCCTCATTCCAGATTTGGACTAGTCTTAATGCTGAGACTCTGGAGTCTCAGCAATAAGTCCTAGCCTTCTACTGCTATGGGATATTTTTTAAAAATTATTAAGTGGGGGCTGGGAAGGTGGCTCAGTGGTGTCTCACATGCATGACGCCCTGGGTTTGATTCCTCAGCACTACATAAGCAGAAAAGGCTGGAAGTGGCGCTGTGGTTCAAGTGGTAGAGCGCTAGCCTTGAGCTGAAGAGCTCAGAGACAGTGCCCAGGCCCAGAGTTCAGGCACCAGGACAAAAAAAAAAAAAAAAAAAAAAGTGATGTACAAAGGTTACAATTCCATACATCAGGTTATCAGTACAGTGTATCTTGATCAGTGACACCCCTTCCACTCTTCTCCATTCTCTCCTGCTATCCCTACTTTCAACTTATGGTAGTTCAGTTCTTACCTAATGTACATTGAATATAATGACTACATTTGCTCAGCCTGCCTCTCACCTTTTATATGTGTTATGGGATATTTTGATTTAACTTAAGAAGGGATTGTTTATTTTTATTATTTTTGAATTTTATAAATTTTATTATAAAAGTGATGTACAGAGGGATTACCAATTCATAAGTCAGGTAACCCCTTCATTCTCTCCCAATTTAGTTTAGTTCATTTTCAACATAGCTTCTAAAGAGAAGGGATTTTTAAAGTGATGTAGAAAAGTTTTTGTTTTTTTTTTCCATTTGGTCATGGGGCTTGAACTCAAGGCCTGGACCCTGTCCCTGGGGCTGTTTTGCTCAAGGCTAGTACTGTACTACTTTGAGCCACAGTGCTACTTCCGGTTTTCTGATAGGAGGTAAGTCTCTTGTACTCCTGCCTAGGATGGCTTGAACTGGGATCCTCAGGTCTCAGCCTACAGAGTAGTTAGGATTACAGGCATAAGCCACTAGTACCTGCCAAAAGTTTTAAATTATTAAAACACAACAAATTGGGGAGGGGGGAGGCTGGGAAGGGATGTGAAGGGTAAACAAAGGAGGAGGCTGCAATGCTTGGTAAGAAATGTACGCATTATCCTGCCCATGTAATTGTAACTCCTCTGTACAGTATGTTCACAAATAAAATGAGCCGGGCGCTGGTGGCTCACGCCTGTAATCCTAGCTACTCAGGAGGCTGAGATCTGAGGATCGCGGTTCAAAGCCAGCCCGGGCAGGAAAGACTGTGAGACTCCTATCTCCAATAAACCACCAGAAAACCGGAAGTGGCGCTGTAGCTCAAGTGGTAGAGCGCTCGCCTTGAGCTGAAGAGCTGAGGGATAGCGCCCAGGCCCAGAGTTCAAGCCCCACGACCGACCAAAAAAAACAAAAACAAAAACAAATAAAATGAAATTAAATTAAAAAAAAACACAACAAATTGTTACTATTTAAATGAAGTAGCTATTTTTATAGTGTTTTTTGGAGCTTAAATCTACAATTATTGAAGAGTTAAAATAACTTGTCTTATTGGTAGTTTGCTCTTAATGGCTACAAGTCCTATTGGTTGAATTAACTTGCTATGTAGAGGATCTTTATTTGGTAAAATGAGAGTGGCAATGTCTCAGTGTATGAGTAATACCTAGCAAGTATGCTAAGGATCTACGTTAGTTTGTGGTTACTAAAAATTTTCATAAACTGTCAAGCTGTTATGACTAAAGTATTTTATTTAAAAGAGATTTTTTTTCAGTGCTGAGGATGGAAGCCAGTGCCTTGTGCATGCTAGGCATGCACTCTATCACTGAGTTATACCCCCAGCTCCAAAGTATAATTTGTTTTGATTATAGAATTATATGAAAATATATATCTCGGGGCTGGGGGAGTGGCTTAAGGGGTAGAGTGCCTGTTTGGCAAACAGGAGGTCCTGAGTTCAATCCCAGTACCACACACACCAATAAAAACAAAATGCTTTTAAAAAGAAAAAAGAAAAAGAAAAGGAAAAATGTACAAGTGAAAAAAAAATGCCTTAAGGAATTTCTTTATACTGATCAGCAAGTTTTACCAGTGACTCATGACAAATCTAGTTTCATGTTTACCCAACACACTCTGTCTTCCTCTGTCCCTGCATATTTTTAAAAATTTCTACTTACTTTTGTTTCATCCAAAAACATTTTATTGTTTCTAAAATACAAGGATTCTTAGGCATATCTTTTGATATTTTAAGAAGCCTACTTGATAGGCCAGGAAGGTGGCTCAGTGGTAGAATGCTTGCCTCATATGCATGAGACCCTGGATTCGATTCCTCAGCACCACATAAACAGAAAAAGCCAGAAGTGGTCCTGTGGCTCAAGTGGTAGAGCAGTGCTAACCTTGAGCTGAAGAGCTCAGGGATAGCACCCAGGCTCAGAGTTCAAGATCCACGACTGACCAAAAAAAAAAAAAAAAAAGTCTACTAGAAGAATTTATATAGTACAGTTTAGAATTTGGTCAGCAACAAGCAGGTTGGCAGTTGTTTGTTACACAAGGTCTCATTTTGTTTCCCAGGATGATCTCAAACTGGTTGAAATGGTCCTTCATTCTTAGTCTCAAGAGATGACTGCAGGCATGTATCAACATACCTAATTCCATTTGGAAGTTATTTTTAATGTATAATCCTCCTCCTCTCCCCCTATTTGTAGGGCTTGAACTCAGCGCCTGGGCACTGTTCCTGAGCTGTAGTTGCTCAAGGCTAGTGTTCTACCACTTTGAGCAACGTGTCCACTTCTTGTTTTCTGGTGGTTAATTGGAGATAAGAGTCTCATGGACTTTCCTGTCTGGGCTGGCTTTGAACTACAGTTCTCAGGTCTCAACCTCCTGAGTAGCTAGAATTGGAGGTGTGAGCTACTAGCACCCAGCATGTTGTATAATCTTAATGTTTGCTTCCTATCCTAAAACTTAAGCCAATATTTGGAAACACTTGGTTATTTAAAAATATAGCCTTATTATTTAAAAACATAAGCCTCAAATTTGGGTACTTTTCAAATTTAAGAAAAATTAAATTTGTTTTCTTTGATATGTTTCTCATCTTTTTAGGTACGTGCTTTCCAACATGCCTTCAGCACTAATGACTGCTCCAGGAATGTCTATATCAAGAAGAATGGCTTTACTTTACATCGAAACCCCATTGCTCAGAGCACTGATGGTGCAAGGACCAAGATTGGTTTTAGTGAGGGCCGCCATGCGTGGGAAGTATGGTGGGAGGGCCCTCTGGGCACTGTGGCAGTAATTGGAATTGCTACAAAACGGGCCCCCATGCAGTGCCAAGGTTATGTGGCATTGCTGGGCAGTGATGACCAGAGCTGGGGCTGGAATCTAGTGGACAATAATCTGCTGCATAATGGAGAAGTCAATGGCAGTTTTCCACAGTGTAATAATGCACCAAAATACCAGGTGAGAAACAGATATTTTCTCAACTGTAGGCCTTGTTGAAATCACACATAAATTTGTTTAAACTTAGAAATTTTTATTTAGCAGTTATGAGGTTTTTTTGGTTATAATTGTTTAAATGATATATATTGTTTAAATGATATATATTGTTTAAGTGATATTTATTTCCTAATACATATTTGACCTTGAACAACTTATCTTTGCTATAGATCAGGGGTTACCAAGCTTTTTCTGAACAAGACTAGGGTAGATACTTTAAGCTTTGCAATTTGTATGGTCTCTGTCACAGCTTTTAACTGTTGTTACAGCATGAACCTAACTATATTTTTTATTTTTATTTTTTGGGTCCGGTCGTGGGGCTTGAACTCTGGGCCTGGGCGCTGTCCCTCAGCTCTTCAGCTCAAGGCTAGCACTCTACCACTTGAGCCACAGCGCCACTTCTGGCTTTTTTCTTTTTGCTTATGTGGTGCTGAGGAATCAAACCCAGGGCCTCAGGCATGCAAGGCAAGCGCTCTACCACTGAGCCACCTTCCCAGCCCCATGAACCTAACTATAGATACTGTGAATGAGTGAATGTGACTGTGCCCAAGTAACTAGTTATAGTCTTCAGGGCAGATTTGGTCCAGTGACAATAGTTCACCCGCTCATCTCTTGCTTGAAGTTTTCATCTTTCCTATGTTGTGGCACATCCAAATCTTTCTTGTGTATAGGCTAGTACTGAGGCTTGAGCCCAGTAGACATTGCATAGTGATCAAATCAGTATAAAGTAACATATCTGTCATCTTAAACATTTATCATTTGTGCTGAGAACAATATTTTGAAATCTTAGATAACATTTTTGTTAGAGTTCTAATATTACACAGTACAATTTTTTCCTATCTCACTATAATTTTGTACCTACTGATTCTACTTATATTGAGTAAACTATTGAAATCTTCTGATGTACCTTGTCTTTTTTTGGTTTTGTCAGTTTTTGGTTCATAATTTAAGAACTGTTATTAGATGCCTATATATTTCTAATTGTTACATCTTCCTGTCTCTTGAGGTTTTTTAATTCTTATATGGTCTTTGACTCTGTTCATATTTTTTGTCTTTAACCGTTTTGTCAGATTTTAATTTTAGTCCTTCTAGCTTTTTTATGCTTAATATTACAGAGCACTTTTTTCCCCCGACTCTCAGTTTTAACCACTCTTGGGTTTTTTAGATCACTTTAAATGGATCTTGTTTTCTTTTTTTGTGCCAGTCCTGGGGCTTGAACTCTGGGCTTGGGTGCTATCCCTGAGCTCCTTTGTGACCAAGCTAGCACTCTACCACTTGAGGCACAGCACCACTTCTGTAAACTGATTTTTTTTTTCTTTTGGTCCGTCATGGGGCTTGAACTTGGCCTGGTGCTGTCCCTGCGCTCTTCAGCTCAAGGCTAGCACTCTACCACTTGAGCCACAGTGCCACTTCCGGTTTTCTTGTGGGTGATTGGAGATAAGAGTCTCAAGGACTTTCCTGTCCGGGCTGGCTTTGAACCGTGATCCTCAGATCTCAGCCTCCTGAGTAGCTAGGATTACAAATGTGAACCACCATTGCCCAGCTAACTGATTTTTTTTTTAAATTATGGAAACAGCTTTATTCTCTGAAGTATATGTTTTCTTGTAATAATAGACAGTTAAGTTGTATAAACCCAAACTTTAAATTTTGTCTCTCATGTGGTATGCAGCAGCAAAAGAACTTTTTAGTGTGCTGTTTTTGGTGTGGTTCCTTGGTACTTGTCCTGCCAATGTAATCCCTGTGGTCTCACTAAAATTTGGGCAGTTAATTCTCAGATTTGGAGGCTTATCCTTTCAGTAGTTCCATTGCACTGGAGTTTTCACAGTTCTCATTGTTCTGCCATTCCAAAGTACCCCAACAGTAAAACTTCTGTTTTGTGCATGTGTGTCTGTTTGTATGTGTGTTGTTTATATGTGTGTTGGTCCTGGGGCTTGAACTCTCAGGGTCTGGGCACTGTCCCAAAGCTTCTTTTGCTCAATGCTAGTGCTTTACCACAGCTCTACTTCTGGCTTTTTACTGGTTAATTGAAGATAAGAGTCTTAAGGAGTTTTCTTTCCTGGGCTGGCTTCAAAGTTTGATCCTCAGATCAGCCTCCTCAGTAGCTAGGATTATAGGTGTAAGGCATCAGCACCCAGCTGGATTTTGTTTCTTATATTGTGTACATGGTATACACTTCAAAATGAAGCATACTTGTGAATTTCATTATTTATTTAGCCAGTCCTGGGGCTTAAACTCTGGGCCTGGGTGCTGTCCTTGAGCTTTTGTGCTTAAGGCTAGCACTGTACCACTTGAGCTACAGCTTCAGTTCTGGCTTTTTTTTGGTAGTTTTAGTGGAGATAAGAATCTCACAGACTTTTCTGCCCAGGCTGGCTTTGAACCATTATTCTCAGATCTCAGCTTGCTGATGAGAAGCTAGGATTTTAGGCATGAGCCACCAGTGCCTGGCTAGTAGTATTGTTTTTGTCTGCTTATTTTTATCTCCCATAAAATAGTAATAACCCTGAGATTGATGTAAGGTTAAATGGGATAAAGACAAAAGTCAGTTACTCAACAAAACATTAACATTTTGTGGTTCTGAGGATTGAACCCATCCTTAGGACTTTAGGCCTGTCCCCAGCTCTTTTGTTTGTATTTTGTTTCTTTTTTTTTTTTTTTAATTTTATTTTATTTGTGAACATACTGTACAGAGGGGTTACAATTACATGGGCAGGATAATGCGTATATTTCTTACCAAGCATTGCAGCCTCCTCCTTTGTTTACCCTGCAACAATGAGAGTACAAGTTGTCATGTCCAAAACGAGCTTTACAATGTCGGTGGGGGGGGGGGAGGGGGGGAAGGAGAAGGATTGTATTTTGTTTCTGAAATAGGTTCTTCCTTGCTTTGCTTGATTGATCTGGAAGTTGAGAGCCTCTTGCTTTAGCCACTCACGTAGCTGGAATTAAAGGAGTGTGCTACCACACCTTGTTTTTGTTTGTGTATTGTTGGGAGCAGTGGTGATGATGATGATTTGGAGAGTTTTAGGTCCCTAAAATAGATTATGGGTTAATGAGTTACTTGGGAAAGAGAGGCAAAAAAAAAAAATTGCAGTTATTTGTGAGAATATCATGAAAAAATTGATTTTTTATTATAAATGTTAAAACTTTCTATCTCTTCTTCTTCTTTTTTTTTTTTTTTTTGGTCAGTCATGGACCTGGGTCTGGGCCTGGGCACTGTCCCTCATCTCTTCAGCTCAAGGCTAGTGCTCTACCACTTGAGCCACAGCACCACTACCTACTTGTTTTCTGGTGGTTTATTGGAGAAAAGAGTATCACGGGCTTTCCTGCCTGAGCTCACTTTGAATTGCGATCCTCAGATCTCACCCTCCAGAGTAGCTAGGATTACAGGTGTGAGCCACCAGTGCCTGGCTTCTACCTCTTAATTATATAGATTCAGAATTCTTTTTGTACATGCAAACTATAAAGGCAAGATAGTCTTCTTTCAAAATAGTAAAAGCACTGGATATATTGAGTTTCCAGTTTAGTTTAACAAATGGTGCTGCTGTTCCTAAAGCAATTAAGTGTTTTAGAGCAATAGAACACAAACTGTTTAATAAGTCCCTTTTATTGGGGGAGGAGGGAGAAAGCAGGGGGGAAACATGGGTCTTAGGCCTTGAATTCAGGACCTGAGTGTCCCTGACTTTCTTTTGCTCAAGAGTAGCACTCTACCACTTGAGCCACAGCACCACTTCTGGCTTTTTCTGAGTAGTTTATTGGAGGTAAGTCTTATGGTATTTGCTGCCCAGGCTGGCTTTGACTCTGATCCTCAGATTTCCAGCCTCCTGAGTAGCTAGGATTACAGGAGTAAGCCACTAGCCCCCTGCTGCATTTTTTGGTAGTAAAAATGATAAAGTTTATTAGGAAAGAAATACGAAAGAGAAGGGAGGTTGCATGGCACAATATTATGAGAACCACTCTGCATTTTTAGCATCTACAGTTACGTTATTTATGATTATATAAATTCTACATTGTATGTAAAACTGCTTTATAAACTTCAAACCCATTATTACTAGAGTGATTTTTACAATTAATGTTTTTGGGGGGTTTTGTTTTGTTTTGTTTGTCAGTTGTGGGGCTTGAACTCTGGGCTTGGGCGCTTTCCCTCTTCAGCTCTTGAGCTCTTCAGCTCAAGGTGAGCTTTCTACCCTGCTTGCACAGCACCACTTTCAGTTTTCTAGTGGTTTATTGGAGATAAGAGTCTCATGTACTTTCCTGCCTGGGCTGGCTTTGAAACGTGATCCTCAGATCTCAGCCTTCTGAGTAGCTAGGATTGCAGGCATGAGTCACCGATGCCCCGCTACTCCTAGCTTTTTTACGCCCGGCTCAATTAATGTTATTTTAACCTTTTTTATGTTACAAAAATTATTTTATGCTGGATTCTGGTGGCTCACACCTGTAATCCTAGCTACTCAGGAGGCTGAGATCTGAGGATCGTTGTTCAAAGCCAGCCCAGGCAGCAAAGTCTGTGAGACCCTTATCTCCAATTAACCACCAGAAAACCAGGAGTGGTGCTGTGGCTCAAGTGGTAGAGCACTAGCCTTGAGCTGAAGGGCTCAGGGACAAGGGCCCAGGCCCAGAGTTCACCCACAGCTTCCCCTCCCCCCCTCAAAAAAAATTGTGCCAGTCCTGGGGCTTGAACCTGAGCTTTTATTCTCAAGGCTAGTCCTCTGCCACCTGAGCTCCCTTTCTGGCTTTTTGATGGTTCATTGGAGAGAAGAGTCTCATGGGCTTTCCTGCCCAGGCAGACTTTGAACCACAATTCTCAGACCTCAGCCTCCTGAGTAGCCAGGATGAACCACTGGAGGCAGCACCTGTTGTTGTTGTTGTTGTTTCTCCCCTTTAAGCTAGGGCAATACTAGAGTTTGAATTCAGAGCCTTACACTAGCTAGGCTCGAGCAATACCACTGATCCATCCCTCCAGCTCTGTGTGTATGTGTGTGTGTGTTTGTGTGTTATTTAGGATAGAACCTCCTCTTCCTCCTCCTCCTCTTCTTCCTCCTCCTCCTCCTCCTCCTCCCTCTCTTCCCTCCTTTCCCTCTTCTCCCCCTCTTCTCCCACCGTCTCCTCCTCCTCCGTCTTCTCCTCCTCCCTCTCTTCCTCCTCTCTTCTCCCCTTCTCTTCTTCCTTCCCCTCTTCGTTCGATCCACCCCCCTTCTTTCCTGCCCAGGCTGGCTTCAAATCCAATCATCAGATCTTAGCCTCCTGAGTAGTTAGGATTACAGGCATGAGTCACCAGTGCATACAGGTTCAAGCTGAACTGCTCCAATTTACCTTCTGTGGTCATTTGGGCTTACGTGTTTTTTTTTTTTTTTTTTTGGTCCAGTCGTGGGGCCTGAACTCTGGGCCTGGGCGCTGTCCCTCAGCTCTTCAGCTCAAGGCTAGCACTCTACCACTTGAGCCATAGCACCACTTCCGGCTGTTTTTTTTCTTTTTGCTTATGTGGTGCTGAGGAATCAAACCCAGAGCTTCACGCATGCAAGGCAAGCGCTCTACCACTGAGCCACCTTCCCAGCCCTTGGGCTTATTTGTTTCACCTGGCTTGGCATCAGAATCTTTCTCACCCCAACCCCTCAAATAGCTAAGATTATAGGCTTGAGACATGGGTGCTGGGCTTTGTCATTCTAATTATTTTTAAGCATTCAGTTAAATGGAATTAAACACATTTACAATATATAATCATAACACTATAGCCAAAACATCCTTCATCCTCAATATAAACTTGTTACTCACTAAACAGTAACTCCCCATGTCTCCTGTTCCCCAGCCCCTGGAAATCTATATTCTATTTGTGTCTCTGGTTATACTAAGAACTTCATATAAATGGAATCAATGTAAAGACAATATTTGTCTTTTTATGTCTGGCTTATTTTATTTAGCATAATGTGTTGTAACAGGTTAACATTTCTTTTTCTCTCTACTATTACATTATATGTAAATGCTATAGTAATTTTCAAAGACAATTTAGGTAGACTTTTTATAGTAAAATATACCAAGTTGTAGAAAAGCCTTTAAGTGAAGAACAAGGAAAAATGTAAGGGCTGTTCAGGGGAACATTTGAGATGCTTATAACTAAATGTAGATCTTATATGAGTTAAAAAAAAAATGATCAGGGGCTGGGAATGTGGCTTAGTGGTAGAGTGCTTGCCTAGCAGGCATGAAGCCCTGGGTTCGATTCCCTGGTACCACATACACAGAAAAGGCCAGAAGTGGCGCTGTGGCTCAAGGGCTAGCCTTGAGCATAGAGAGACTCAGGGACAGTGCCCAGGCCCTGAGTTCAAGCCCCAGGACTGGCAAAAAAAAAAAAAAAGATCAGAGTAAGAGTGAGCATTTGTGGAAAGAATGAAGTGTGTTAGTTATTTCTCCTAGATGGTTTCCCCTGGCCAAAAAGTTTTCCTGAGCCAGGTGCCTGTGGTTTATGCCTGTAATCATAGCTACTCAGGAGGCTGAGATCTGAGGATCACTGTTCAAATCCAGCCCCGGCAAGGAAAGTCCGTGAGACTGTTATCTCCAATAAACCACTAGAAAACCGGAAGTGGCGCTGTGGCTCAAGTGGTAGAACGCTCGCCTTGAGCTGAAGAGCTAAGGAATAGCACCCAAGCCCAGATTTCAAGCCCCACAACCGACCAAAAAAAAAAAAAAAAAAAAGAAAGGTTTTTCTTTCTAGATAGCTTTTTTTTTTTTTTGGTCATGGGGCCTGAACTCTGGGCCTGGGCGCTGTCCTACTACTGGAGCCACAGCGCCACTTCCTGCTTTTTCTGCTTATGTGGTGCTGAGGAATTGAACCAGGGCCTCATGCATGTGAGACAAGCACTCTACTACTGAGCCACCTTCCCAGCCCCTCTAGATAGCTTTTAAGATATATATTCTTAATTATGTTTTCAACTTCTTAATTGGTGTCATTTTTTTTTTTCTGGCTGTGCCTTTGGTGGATTTTCTTCTAACTTTATGTAATGTCTGTTTACAGATAGGAGAAAGAATCCGAGTCATCTTGGACATGGAAGATAAGACTTTAGCATTTGAACGTGGATATGAGTTCCTGGGGGTGGCCTTCAGAGGACTTCCAAAAGCCTGCTTATATCCTGCAGTTTCTGCTGTATATGGCAACACAGAAGTGACTTTGGTTTACCTTGGAAAACCTTTGGATGGATGACAGTGGCTTTTTTGGGTTGAAAGACAGAGTAGAGGAGACCTACTTGTGGAAAGTAGAATCATGAAGTGACAGTCATGTGTGCATGTCCAAGAAACATCCTGAAAACACATGAAGTTTAAACTGGAGAAGCAACTCTACAGCAGAGATTATCTTAGTGTTTCCTCTTTCCACTGGGCCAGAATAATCCTCAGGGTTGCAGTTGGTTGAGTGGGCAGTTAACATATGCATGTTACAACAGATTTATCTCCTAAGTTGTCAATGTGTTCTTTCCAGCGTTAAAGGTGAGATGTTAGAGGTGCTGTAAAAGGGATAAGATAAGGAAAAACAAGATTTTTAAGTAGTTTGTTTGTGAAGAAAGATTGATTCCATCTTACAACTGCCTGTTCTTTCTCCAGTCTCCAGTCCTTTTTTTTTCCCCCCCAGCCAGCTTGACTATTAGATAAGTATGAAACTGGTTGGGGTTTATTTAATATTTTTAATATATTGAGAAGCATGGTCTGCCTGGACTGCACTTCTCTAGCAATGAGAAATAAAATTGTGCAGCTATTTTAAAAGTTGTATATACAATATGTGTGTAAAAAAAAAAAAAAGGACAAAGGGTTGCTTTGTTCTAGTTAAATTTCTTAAATAAACAGACCACTACATGGTACAAAATTAGAATAATATTCGGGGAAAATTGGGTAACCATAAAGAAGAGGACTTTAAGAGGACATGTGTTGTGTTGGCTCATTTTGTGTTATTTTTGGTTTACAGTTCCTATAGTTATTACAGTTGTCTTTAAAAAAACAAAAACAAAAAAACCCCAACCAGCATCATGATAATGGTAAAGATTCCTCACCTCCTGACTTAAGATTGAGGGAAGGTAATTCTTCTAATTATACCTATATCAGTAAAGATTATTCTAAAACATAATAGTAATATTCATCTTTTGGTACCTGGTTTCATTTTTTGGCTTTCTGAGAAAGTGTCTCATTTTACAGGACAATGCTATGTGCTCTTATAGTCCTCAAATATGAGAGCTGTTTGCCATAAACCGTAGGAAAAGAAATGGTTAATGGTTCTTTCATTTTCTAACTTTATAATGGTGTAGATGTTGTCAGATAATCTTAATTTAATATTGTTTACAACAAGCAACAGTCTAAGCCTCAAACTCTTCATTGGGGCTATCAAGAAAATGTTTACTCACCCATATGAAATAGCGCCAACCTGAGCTCAGGTTAAGAATATTCTTAATCTCATTATAGGTAATTGCTCCCATGGGACTTGAAATACAACACATTGTGCTGAAAATTTAGGGTTGGCAATATTTTGAAAGTTGTACTGGAGAAGAGGTTAACATTTCCTATTTTACCTGATAAATCTTATCTCTTCACTAACTCTTGAGTTAATAATCCAACACATAAGAGCTGAGATTTTTCTTTTGTTAGAAGAGAAACATCTTTCTGTGTGAAAGTATAAATTGTATGGTTTCAGATACATAAGAATTGATCAAAGCAAGTGAAATCTTTGTACTTTTTAGATTATTGCTCTATTTATATTTTGCTTTAAATCTAACAAAATTAGGGACAGCAAGCAGCTTGCTGGGGTTCTTGGGTTGCTCCTAGACAGTTAAAATGAACAATACTCCTATGAAGCAGGAGATTTCAGCCATAGAACAAAAATTTGTTGTTGCTACCTGAAAGGTTTACAAGTATTTATTATGTTTCTGGTCCATTGCTTGAAAAGTGAAATTTGTTATTTCCTTTTGATAGCCCTATCAAGAAGAAACTTAGTTGTATAGAGTGAAGTTGTATGTTAAATGTATTTGAGACTGTAGTTGACACAGAAATTGATTTTTCAACTCAACTCAATTTGATGAGATGTAAAATTTGACTAACGATGAGAACTGGGTCAGGATGAAAAATGACTGTTTAGACAATGATGAAGTCCTTTAAATACTTGTTGCATTTTCAGGTTGTGATGCAGCCAATTTCAAGAGCTTTTGCTGATAATTTCATTTGTAACTTCTGTTTGTCCCATTAGTAAACATTTGTAACCTGGTCTTGAAGGTGCTGATTGGAAAAACATATAGCAAACACATAGGTGTTTAATACTGAACCTAGGATCAGATAATTGCCTGACTATTTAACAAGCCATTTGGATCTCAAAGATTTGAATTTGCAAGTTTTATAAAATAGAAGTTGCTAGTTAGTGTGAACATTGGGGGAAATGAAGAGCCTTCATTTATAACCTGATAAATGACTGGTTACTAGAGACTAATAGCAGCTATCCAGATTATTAAAACGAACTGTTCAATGTTCAAGGAAATCCCTTTTTTCATTGGTGCTGAGAGCATTTAAGTAGAAGACAGTTGCACCTGAAGGTGGTATGTAACTCACCCTAAATCATTGCTTCTCAACCTTGGCTGTGCTTTGGAATCACTTCAAAATACGTTTTTAAAAATATTTATGCGCAGATCCCATGCCATAGTTTCTGATGGTGGTTTGGGATATGACCTGACCATAAGGATTTTTTTTTTAACTTTCTGATGGTGTCAGTATGACATTGAGAACAGTTGATCTAAAATTCACATAGGATTTTCTTATCTGCAAAACAAAATTCTTGCTCCCTCCCTTCACTACCTCACAAAGATACTGAAGGTAAAGGAAAAAGTAATGGGAAAGTGTGCTGTGAACAAAAAGTACTATTGGGAGACAGTAGCACTTTCAGCCACAACAATGATCAGGAAAAAATGTGCAATCCAATTTACAGTGTTGCCTTGGGAGACAGGGAGCATTCCTTTGGTTCTTTAATGAAGCATGCAGATGTGGAAGCAGACATTACTATTCCTCTGAATCATACTATGGTCTTCTGTTGTACTCAAGATCAGCTGTTTTAATTATCTGGTTTGACGTAGGAAGGAAGAAATATTAAGGGGGAAGCCTGTAATGTTCATTGCTCATAATTCATTAAAATTTTTTCGTACAAGGAATTCTGTGGTTTAGAAATCATTTCATAGTTGCCATTACAGTTTCATTGTTTGACTTTTCAGTGTTCAGCTGTTTATTTCATCTTATTCCTGTAAGTTTAAATACAGATTTGATTATATACCTAAAGCAAGAGGGCTTTGCTCAGTTGAGTGTTTGAAATTGTGTCTCAATGATTAGGCATCTTTTTCTCTTTAGATAAAACTTGATTAGGGAGCTTTAAAATTAACAAAGACCCAAACCCTACTGAATTTATCATTTTAACTCCGTAAAGTACTGTTTATATAGATTGTAATATTAGAATTTTTAAATTGTTTTAAGAAATGAGCATTGTTTTAAGAGATAGAAGCTTAAAGAGTTTTAAATATTAATGTTGAACCCAAGACCACATAATTGGGACTGTGGGATCTAGGACCACTTTGAAGCCTTGTATATTAGGAAAGAATAGTCCATACCCAACCCAGATGTTGTCCTCAGAAAGCATTCTGCATATGCTCTAGCTGAATGTAATTGCTTCTTTGACATTGTTCTTATTTTATATTTTATCTGTACTAACTCATATTGTGTGACTTGTACCTTGTACAAAATATTTATATTTATTGATTATTTATTGGTGTCTTAGCTCCCTTACATTAGGATGGGACCTTTGATGGACTTATCTTTGTGCTCACATCTCTAAGCTCAGTAGGAAGGTGCCCACATAGATGCTGTGGAACAGACAAAAGCTCCTCTAAACTTATAGGAACAAAGACAGGTGAGAAAGACATTCTCTGCCGTAGGTCAAGGAACAAGGAAGTTAAGGGATGCAAAGCTGAGGCTAGCAAAGAAATAATTACTACAGATGCATTTTAGCCATTCCTCTTTATTTACAAATATTGTAGATTTCATATTTGTTTAGAATTGAAGTTAGAATTCTGTATTTTAATTTTTTGGGATTCTGTTGTTTTGCTTTAGTTTCCTAATAAAAAGTTAAAACAAACCTTAATTACCTGTGATTGCTTACATCTTATAAGGAAATTTGTTAACTCTGGTCAAAATTGGGGTGCTGTAGTGGCTAAAGGTAGTGATGGGACTGACATAAATTTCATGGCTTCTAGTTTACTACATTCATAAGGGAATACTATAGAGAAGAGTAATCTCTAGGGTCCTGTCCTTACTGGCCCTCCCTGCAGCTAACAGTTGACTATGTAGTTGTTTGCTAACTCCTCTATTGGGTGGATAAGGGACTCCTGTGAAGCAAAACCTTCCCAGAGGATCAATTCATCATGTTGTTAAAGTTGTTTGATATAGTAATATGTTAAAATTTATACAAGCCATTTTAATTTTTGAAAAGGTAGGGGTGAAATTTTCATGAGTGGAAAAAGATCAGAAACAGCTTTACTAGGCTATCGTCCTAGTTTCTTTTTTGGATCCTTCCTCAAAACAATTGCTTCTTATTTAATGCATTCAATAGAATACTGTTGACAGAATATACTTCTGTCAACACCACTTCTGGTTTTCTGGTGGTTATTTGGAGATAAGAGTACTATGTACTTTCCTGCCTGGCTTGCTTTGAACCACAATCCTCAGGTCTCTCCTAAGTAGCTAGGATTATAAGCAGGAGCCACCACCACCCAGCTTAGAATACATTTTGATGGAAGTAATCACTCAAGATTTCAGACTTGGGGCTGGGAAGGTGGCTTAGTGGTAGAGTGCTTGTCCTGTATGCAGGAGGCCCTGGGTTCAATTCTTCAGCTCCACATAACCAGAAAAAGCCAGAAGTGGCACTGTGGCTCAAGTGGTAGCGTACTATCCTTGAGCTGAAGGGACAGTGCCCAGGCCCAGAGTTCAAGCCCCATGACTGGCAAAAAAAAAAAAAAAAGATTTCAGACTTGTACGTTGGATACTCACTGACAGCTCAATTTCTGTTCTTTTAAAAATATAGCCAGGCATTTGTGGCCCCCACTGGTAATACTAGCTACTAAAGAGGCTGAGATCTGAGGATAGCAGTTCAAAGCTAGCCTGGAGAATCTGTTAGACTATATCCAATAAACTCAAAAAGTTGGAAGTGGTGCTGTGGCTTAAGTAGTAGAATGCTAGCCTTGAACAAAAGAAGCTCAGGGACAGTGCCCAGGTCTAGAGTTCAAGCCCCAGGACCAACAACAAACAAAACAGGGAAGTCAAATCCTGCCTATTCTATATGCAAGGCATAGTGTATTTCTGATCCCTTCTTTCCTCGATAAAATGGGGGTGGGAGGTACATGGCTTTGAGTTCTATCTTCCTTGGAGAAAGGCTCTTTGAGGTTATTTACTAAAATGCTAATGTCCCAAGTTGGTTAGTTAGAGGCATATTAAAATGTGAATAGGGGGCTGGGAAGGTGGCTCAGTGGTAGAGCGCTTGCCTTGCATGCCTGAGGCCCTGGGTTCCATTCTTCAGCACCACATAAGCAAAAAGAAAAAAGCCGGAAGTGGCGCTGTGGCTCAAGTGGTAGAGCGCTAGCTTTGAGCTGAAGAGCTGAGGGACAGCACTCAGGCCCAGAGTTCAGGCCCCACGACCGGACCCCCCCCCCAAAAAAAAAAAAAACAAAAAAAAATGTGAATAGGCTAAATAGTTTTTGGTTTTTTTTTTTTGGTCAGTCATGGGGCCTGAACTCTGGGCCTGGGCGCTGTCCCTCAGCTCTTCAGCTCAAGGCTAGCACTCTACCACTTGAGCCACAGTGCCACTTCTGGCTTTTTTTCTTTTTGCTAATATGGTACTGAGGAATCGAACCCAGGGCCTCATGTATGCAAGGCAAGCACTCTACCACTGAGCCACCTTCCCAGCTCCAAATTATATTTTCTTGGCCACCTACATCTTTGGAGGAGAGGAGACAAGGTTAAAATGAGCCGGGCTCTGGTGGCTCACGCCTGTAATCCTAGCTACTCAGGAGGCTGAGATCTGAGGATCGTGGTTCAAAGCCAGCCCGGGCAGGAGAGACCATGAGACTCCTATCTCCAATAAAACCACCAGAAAACCAGAAGTGGCGCTGCAGCTCAAGTGGTAGAGCACTTGCCTTGAGCTGAAGAGCTGAGGGACAGCACCCAGGCCCAGAGTTCAAGCCCCAGGACCGACCCCCAAAAAAAAAAAAGGTTAAAATGAGAGTTGTCATGCCATTCTCTCCCTCTTATAGGCTGAACAGCACAGTGGTAGTGGGGACTAGCTGCATTAAATCTCAGGAAGCAGTTGAATGTATCCACCCTTCCAAGCATAGCCTAATGGAACAGTGAACTGACGTAAGTTGTAGAATCTCATGGAACTGTTAGTGACTCTAAGCCACACTGCATTTTGTTTGTTCTGTAGTTAAGACACTATCTGAAGTTATGAAGTAATAATTCAGAATTCACTAAATATTTCCTTTCACTCATTATATACCGGATTGTTGCCAGGTACTAGGGATGGAGAAATAAAAAACAAAAACCACCCAAACCAAAGTAGCTTGTTCTTAGATTATTCACATGCTGCTATAAGAAGGAATGTAGAAGTGGATTACCATAAAGCAGTGGAATAATTGTGGGATAATAGTGGGATTTTTATATTAGGTCTAATGTGGCATAGGAGAGTGAATATATTTGACAAACTGGAATGATATCTAGGTGGTATTGCAGGAGATGAGCAGACAGGTTGCATATATGCACACTGTGTCTGTGTGTGTCTGAGTACATGTGCGCGCCTGTCTGAGTGCACTGCTACTATGGCTTAAAAACTCAGGACCTCAACCTTACTAGTTTTCTTGGTGCTACCACTTGAATCATTCCTCCAGCTCTGATTTGTACCATTAATTGGAGACATTCTCATATAGTATTCTGTCTGGGCTGATTCTATCTGGGCTTTGATTATCAGATCTCAGGCTCCTGTGCACTAGAATTAGAAGTGTGAGCTACCAGTGCTCAGCATCCCATCATTTGATGGGGCCCAGCCTGCACAGGAATATGGGAAGCAAGGCTAAGATATAGGCTGGAGCCAGTCTGTAGATTTTGGAATAAGATGTAAGAAAAGGATTATTGAGGGGTTTGAACATTATTCTCTTAATAACATAGTCTTAAATATTTTTCCTCATAATAAGCATTGGCTTTAGGAAGGTAACTATGCTGCTGATAAGCCAAAAAAAGACCAGATAATTTAGGCCTTATTCAAAGCCTTTCACTGGGCACCAGTGACTGCTTTTGAACAGGCCTGTACACACAAGCCAGGTATTGGAGACATTTCCCACACGTTTGTTTTGGTGCACAGCTCTATTTTTTTTTTTGGGGGGGGTCCGGTCGTGGGGCCTGAACTCTGGGCCTGGGCGCTGTCCCTCAGCTCTTCAGCTCAAGGCTAGTGCTCTACCACTTGAGTCACAAGCGCCACTTCCGGCTTTTTTCTTTTTGCTTATGTGGTGCTGAGGAATCGAACCCAGGGCCTCAGGCATGCAAGACAAGCGCTCTGCCACTGAGCCAACTTCCCAGCCCACGGCTCTATTTAAATACTGTTTTATTTCCTGGACCTGACCCATCTTCTCATGTTCTCCCTGGGGTCCAGCAGCATCGTTTCAGCAGGGGGCAGCAGCAGCACACTTTTGGTGCTCAATGGAGGGTGCAGGAGGGTACCCTTGGGGAGGAGTTTTGCAGGAGGAAACCCCATAATATGAAAGAAGCTTGGTTGTTCCTCAGTGCACCCTGTGGTGAGTTTAGCCATGTGTTTCTTGAGGAAAAGGGAAGAAGAGGGCACCTTTAGGACTTTTATGGAGTTCCCTGACTGATTGTCCTTTCTTTTCCAAATTCAGCATCCTCTACTTCGACCATGTAAGTTCTAATTCCTCTCACCTTCCCTTCTTCCATTTCCAACATTTTCCAGTGTTTATCATAGTTATGATGGTGGGTTAGTCTGTGTTGTTCCTTTCTAGTGACTATGGGAGGCCAGGGCAAGCTGTTAAGCTCCCCATGTCCTCATGTAGGATAAGGGGTGTCACATTTATCTCCATTACCCTGAGTGGCTGGAAAGCAAAGGCCTGGAGCTTCTCACACATTTCTTTTTCTCACTCACTTGCTGGATGTTCTGCTGAACAGAACAGGGGCACACACCTGCCATGTGCAAGCACCTTTGTCCACTCCTAGATATTACAATGAGGAGGCCTGAAGGCAGGACATGCAGGTTGGGGATCCAAGTATATAGTGAAGAAAAACTGCAGGGATCCCCAAGGAATGTGATTCCTAGGATCTTCTCAGTACCCCTCTCTGCAGTCCACTACAATGTCCAAATGTGTCCTCATATCCAGGGAGCACAGTATAAACCACATGTGTAGGAGAGTGCCATTTCGAGACTACTGGGGTGGGCCAGTGGCCTCATGCTTGCTTTAACACACTGCATTGTGGGCAGGTTATTTGCGTTTTTAGAGCCTCACAGTCTTCTTATCTCAAGTGGGTATTAATGCCTTCCTAACTACCTCACAGAATGAGTTACTCAAGGAAGATAAAGTGATAAGCAAAGATTTTATCTATGTCAAACCTTATTGTTCCTCCTACTTCTTCATTTCTATGTTTCTGGCAATACTAAGGTTTGAAGTCAGGGCCTTGCATTTGCCAGGCAAGTGTTCTTTACCACTTGAGCCATGTCCTCAGCCCTTTTTGTTCTAGTTACTCGTCAAATATGGTCTTATATTTATTCCCACACAGGCCTGGACACCAAACTTCCTGATCTCTGTCTTCTAAAGTAGCTAGGATTACAGGTGTGAGTCTACAGTATACCTGACCAGTACTAGAGCAGGAGCTCAGGGCCTGAGTATTGTCCCTTAGCTTTTTCACTCAAGACTAGTGCTTTACCACTTGAGCCACAGCTTCACTTCCAGTTTTTTGTTGGTTAATTGAAAATAAGAATGTCACAATTTTTCCCCCCAGGCTGGTTTTAACTATGATTCTCAGATCTCATTCTCCTGAGTAGTTAGGATTACAGGCATGAGCCACTAGTACCGAGTTCATAATTTTAAGTACATTGATCTTTGTTTTCTGGGTATGTTGAACCAAAACTGTGGAATTAGGTGTAGGTAAATACTGGATTCTTGAAGGTTAGGAGCTATTGACAGGCAGACAGGATGGGAGGAGTGAGCTTATTATTATTATTATCTTTTTTTTTTTTTTTTTGTCGGTCGTGGGGCTTGAACTCTGGGCCTGGACGCTGTCCCTCAGCTCTTCAGCTCAAGGCGAGCACTCTACCACTTGAGCTACAGCGCCACTTCCCGTTTTCTGGTGGTTTATTGGAGATAGGAGTCTCACGGTCTCTCCTGCCCGGGCTGGCTTTGAACCGCGATCCTCAGATCTCAGCCTCCTGAGTAGCTAGGATTACAGGCGTGAGCCACCAGCGCCCGGCTTTGAGCTTATTATTTTTAGGCATTTGGCTTCTAGCCCTTTGGGAGAAAAGTGGGTTTATTTATTTATGTTTTTCTGGGGCCAAGAGAGGCTGATAGAGAGATCTACTTCTAGAACTTGAGTCAGAAGACCACCAAAATACTATCATTTCATTCAGGTCATTTCCCTGCCATCACTGGGCCACATAACCCCTTTGATGGATAAGAAAGAATGCCAGACTTTAGTCTATTTTCTGTTTTGAGAGAGAGAGAGTCTTCATTTTTTCCCAGATCTTTCAGGGCTAAGTATTTTTGATAGTGAGGTTTTGTTTTTGTTTTTGTTGGTGATGGAGCTTGAACTCTGGGCCTGGGCACTTTCCCTCAGCTTTTCAGCTCAAGGTGAGTGCTCTACCACTTGAGCCACAGTGCTACTTCTGGTTTTCTGAGTGGTTTATTGGAGATAAGAATCTCATGGCCTTTCCTGCTCAGGCTGGCTTTGAACTACTACCCTCAGATTTCAGCCTCCTGAGTAGCTAGGATGATTACAGGCGTAAGCCTGGCTTGGTTTTGTATTCTTAATGCCTAGTCTTCTGGCTACCATTGTTGCTTTGGGACAGAGTAGAGTCGATTGATCTTTATATCCTGTCCAGGCCTTGAACATAGCAACCCCAGGGTCCAATTTGTTCTTTTCTGCTTATTCCTTCCTGCTAGAGATAATAGGCTGGTCACTGTTCTTTGTCAGCTTTTATTACCATATTTACAAACATGTTCCAATAACAGCACATAACTTCTCTTCAGTTTTGCAGCTTTCAGGATAGACTGGAGGGTCAACACTGAACTCCTGTTTCTGCTCTCAGACTATCTGTCCCTGAGCTGTGGCTATTTGGCTGGAACATTCAAATGAAATCCGATATTGAAGGAAAGTGCTTTCTCCACATTGTGAGAGATAGGAAGCAGCTTGGAGGAGCGGGATTCTAGAGGTAAAAGAGACCAGAGAATAAGCTCATCTTGGCTGACAGGGCTGCTTCAGACCTACCTGCCTTTTCCTGGGTCCTGGCAGCTGAGACTGCTGAGGACTGTGGAAGTAAGTCATCCAGGCCACCTTCTACCACCAACTCACTCCCCAAGATGTCAAGCCTGTGAGTGATGTGAATCTGTTTCCCACAGATCAGCTGTTTGACCTTTGCGCCATCTGGAAAATCTTCCTCCTCCAGTCTACCCCACCACTCCCCCCTGGGCCTCTCTCTCTTCCCAAGGCCTAGCCTCTAGTAACCACCTCGTAACTGCTTCTCTTGAAAGCAGTGGTTTCTTAGAAACCCATGAATCCAAAGGGAGTCAGTCAGGAAGGCTGAGCAGGAAGGAAGTGTAGAGAACAATGTGTGCTGCCTTCCCTTGCCCAGAACATGCAAGTGCAGGCAATGGCTTAACCTTCATGTTTCCATATTAACTACAGTCCTCCCTTCTGGTGCCCAGAGCCTCAACAGACAAGGGAGCCCTGTCCTTTTTTTTTTTTTTTTTGGTCGGTCGTGGGGCTTGAACTCTGGGCCTGGGCGCTGTCCTTCAGCTCAAGGCGAGCGCTCTACCACTTGAACTACAGCGCCACTTCCGGTTTTCTGGTGATTTATTGGAGATAGGAGTCTCATGGTCTCTCCTGCCCGGGCTGGCTTTGAACCGCGATCCTCAGATCTCAGCCTCCTGAGTAGCTAGGATTACAGGCGTGAGCCACCAGTGCCCGGCCCTGTCCTTCTTTTTTAGGGGGGGGGGTGTGGGAGAATGTTTATTTGTCCTATTTGTAGCCCAGGCTGGTGGATCTTGCTGGCCTAGATCTTGTGGCCCTCCTTGCTCAGCCTGCCAAGAGTTGGATTGCAGACATGCATCACCAGGCCTGGCTCATTAATTTCTTACTTTATTTATTTATTTTTGTTTTGGTAGTACTAAGTTAGTGCAGTGAGTCCCTTCCCATAGCTTAGTCCACTCCTTCCCTTCTCCACAGCTTAGCATGCTCCCTTCCTAGGCAATACTAGGCCCATGTAGTAAAGGCAGTAAATAATCAACTTCCAGCCCCCTTTACCTTGGGATGGCACTTCTCTGGGGTAGCTGCCACCATATAAGGCAGCAAGAGCCCCTTAGAGTGACCTTCAGGTCTGGGCAGCTGCAGGGCCCCTTATCTACTATTTGGACAGCAGCCATAAATCCTAGTCCACCATGATGAAGCCCCACATGTCACACCAGGGACTCTACCTCCTAGCCCCTTCTAGCCCCTCCTAAACCTCTAGGTTATATAGGTCACGCCAGACAATAGCTGGTGCTTTCTTCTCCTTCCTCCCTTGTGAGAAGGAGTCTTGCTGGCCCCCTTTCCCAGCAATAAACCTTTCTTTGTTCTCTGTACCTGGATGTCTGCGTGGTTCTCTGGCAAAGTCTATTAATCTTAATTTTGCTAACACTAAGATTTGAATTCAGGGCTCATGTTTGCTAGGGAGGCACTCTATGCTGAGTACCTGGCTACTGTGCCCAACCGGTGTTTTTGTGTGTGTGTGTGTGTGTGTGTGTGTGTTCATGTGTGTGTGTTCATGTGTGTGTGTGTGTTCATGTGTGTGTGTGTGTGTTTTCATGTGTGTCTGTGTATTGGTCCTCAGGCTTAAACTCAGGGCCTGGGCGCTGTCCCTGAGCTGCTTTTGCTCAACACTAGCACTCAACCACTCAAGCCACAGCTCCATTCTGAGCTTTTTAGTTAACTAGAGATAAGAGTCTCATGGACTTTCCTGCACAGGCTTGCTTTGAACTCCAATCCTCAGGTCTTAGCCTCCTGAGTAGGTAGGATTACAGGTGTGAGCTAACAGTGCCTGGCTATACTACCTCTTTAATGAGCTATGTTTCACAATAGAATTCTATCTAGGAGAGACCAACCTTAGAGATTTTGTACAGCCTCAATTTACCCATGGAAAATGAGACCCACTGATGGCAGCAGGTCTGAGTCTGCAAAATAGATCTCCCTACCTACTCAGTGCTTAGCATCATTCAGCTCTATAGGTTTCCTGGTTACTTGAATGAGCTCCTCAGGAAACATACCCAAGTACAGGAAAAGATAATCAGGCTGTTAAGAGGGAATTTTATTTTACTGAAACTCTGTTATGAAAATTTACATGTGTTTGGGGCTGGGAAGGTAGCTCAGTGGTAGAGTGCTTGCCTTGCATGCATGAGGCCCTGGGTTCGATTCCTCAGCACCACATAAGCAGAAAAAAAAAAAAGCTGGAAGTGGTGCTATGGCTCACGTGGTATCGTGCTGAAGAGCTGAGGGACAGCGCCCAGGCCCAGAGTTCAGACCCCACGACCGGACCCCCCCCCCAAAAAAAAAAGAAAAGGAAAAAAAAAAGAATTTACATGTGTTTGTTGTAGGTAACCTATTTACATGTTCAAAATGATTTTTGTCTGAGTACAGTTGCTCATGCTTATAATCCCAGCTTCTTGGAAATTGGGATCTAGAGGATCAGGGTTCAAAAGTAGCCTGGGAGTGGGTGCCGGTGGCTCACGCCTGTAATCCTAGCTACTCAGGAGGCTGAGATCTGAGGATCGAGGTTCAAAGCCATCTCGGGCAGGAAAGTCTGTGAGACTCTTATCTCCAATAAACCACTAGAAAATCGGAAGTGGTGCTGTGGCTCAAGCAGTTGCCTTGAGCTGAAGAACGCAGGGACAGCACCCAAGCCCAGAGTTCAAGCCCCACGGCCGACCAAAAAAAAAAAAAATAGCCTGGGCAAATAGTTAACAAAATCCCATTTGAACAAGCAAGTTGCTAATGGCATTTCTCACCTGGAACCCAGGTAGCTACCTGGGAGATGTAGGTAGGACAATCACCATTTAAGCTAAGCCCTAAAGTCATGGAGGAAATGTGAGATGCTATCTGAAAAATAACTAAAGCAAAAGGGGCTAGGCCTGAGCCCCAGTGGCTCATGCTTGTAATCTTAGCTACTCAGGAGGCTGAGATCTGAGGATGACTTTGAAGCCAGCATGAGTAGGAAAATCCACAAAACTCTTACCTTTTTTAAACACCAAAAAAGTCAGAAGTGGAGCTGTGGCTGAAGTGATAGAGTGCCAGCCTTGAGCAATTAAACCTCAGGGACAGAGCCTAGGCCCTGAGTTTAAGCCCCAGGACCAGCACACACACACACACACACACACACACACACACACACACACACACACACACACATGGGCTGGGGGCATGCACACACACACACACACACGGGCTGGGGGCATGACTTATATGGTATAGTGTGTCTGCCTAGCAAGCCTAAGATGGGGCTGGGGGCATGACTTACATGGTATAGTGTGTGCCTAGCAAGCCTAAGATCCTGAATTCCCAACAACAACAACAAAAAACAACAATATTTTACTTTCTTTCTTTTTTTCTTTTTCTTTTTTTTGCCAGTCCTGGAGCTTGAACTCAGGTCCTGGGCACTGTCCCTGAGCTTCTTTTGCTCAAGGCTAGCACTCTACCACTTGAGCCACAGTACCACTTCTGGCTTTTTCTCTTTATGTGGTATTGAAGAATTGAACCTAGGGTTTCACGCATGCTAGGCAAGCACTCTACCACTAAGCCACATTCCTAGTCATAGTATTTCTTAAAGAACTATGTACCCACTGTACACATATTGAGAGTGTGGACATCTGGTGGATGAGGCACTAGCTTAGAAAACAGGAACAAGGGGTAGAGACCTGGGCTCCACTATCCTCTATGCACAGTGAAGAGAAGCTGCTCTAACGGGTCTGTCTAAAGTTGCAGAGGGTGGTTATCCTTTCTGTTTGCCAGCATCCTCCCATCTGATAAGAGCACCTTGCTTTTCTTTGGGGTATGACTCCTCATCCACATTTAGCTCATGTGCCTTGGGCAAAGCTTCAGAAGTAGGCAAGGGCCCAAACCATTTCATCCCCCCACCCCCACCGTGGCTGACTAGGGAAGAGGCGGGCCACCAGGACTGTGATCTGGAGGCCTCTTTCCCAGGGTTTGCTGCACTGGTGCATCCTTGTTCTGAGCCTTCCTCCACAGCCCCCAGAGGATTCTGTTGCTTTGGAGTGGAGAAGAGAGCAGACCCAGAGGTCTTTTTCAAAGCACTGATTAAGTACCTCACCCAGTTGGGCTTGCCACCAGTTATTTCAGTTAGAGGAGCCAATAAGACACACACACTTTGTGTGTGTGTGTGTGTGTGTGTGTGTGTTTGTGTGTGTGTGTGTGTGTGTGTGTGTGTTGTGTGTGTGTGTGAGAAAAGGGGGGGGGAGAGTATCCTGGTACTGGAGCTTGGCTTTTTCACTCAAGGTTGGCATTCTACCATCTGAGCCACAACTTCACTTCGCTGGTAAATTGAATGTAAGCATCTCGTGGACTCTTGGTTTTCTGGTTTGGATACTCAGATCTCAGCCTCTTGCAGAGCTAGAATTACAGGCATGAGCCACCAGTGCCTGGCCTAATAAGTCCTCTCTTTACAGCTTTGCATTTCTTTCCATTTTTCTTTTTAAAAATTATGGTTAGAGTCAGGGTCAATGTTGCCCAAGTTGACTTTGAACTTGTGATTCTCTTGTATCTTCCTCTTGTGTAGCTGGGATTACAGGCATACACCTTTAGGCCCAACTTGAGTTGGGTTTCTATTACTGATAATTTTAAAAATCCTGTTTATTTCTAATTGTATGTTAAAATAGTTACATAAATTATCCAGCTGAATATAGTGGCTCAAGCCTGTAATCCTGACTGCTTGGGATGCAGAGATTAGGGGATTGTGGTTTAAGGACAGCTCAGGCAAAAGAAAGTTCTCAAGACTCCATGTTGACAAATGGCTGGGCATTGTACTGTCCACATTTCATCCCAGTGATGCAGGGATGACAAACAGGAGAATCACAGTCCAGGCAGGCCTGGGCACGAAATGAGACACTATCTCAAAATATAACATAAAAATTAAGGCTGGCAAAGTAGCTCAAGTAGTAGAGTGCTTGCCTATGAAGCACTAGATCTTGAGTTCAAACCTCAGTACCACAAAAAAAGATAATTATGTAAATTATCTGGAGGATGGTATAAGTACTATACAAATGATAGTGCAACTCAGATTCATCATTATTATTATTATTTTTGACATTAATGGGGTTTGAACTCAGGGCCCTCAACTTGCTAAGAGTTCCTTATCACTTGAGCCATGCCCCCAGCCTCAATTTTGCTTTAGTTTTTCAGAAAGTCCTCATGTTTTTGCTTGAGTCCAACCTCAGACCACCCACAATCCTCCTGCCTATTTCTTCCAGTTGCTGATATTACAGAGACAGATACCATAATGCCTGGTTTATTTGTCAAAATGTAGGTCTCACAAATATTTTTGCCTGGACTGGCCTCAAATTTCAATCCTCCCCATCTCTACCTCCTAAGTAGCTGGGAGTGTAGGTATAGGCCATCATACTTGGTCTTGAATTTTTTTTTTTTTGGTCGGTCTTGGGGCCTGAACTCTGGGCCTGGATGCTGTCCCTCAGCTCTTCAGCTCAAGGCTAGCACTCTACCACTTGAGCCACAGTACCACTTCTGGCTTTTTCTGCTTATTTGGTGCTAAGGAATTGAACCCAGGGCCTCATGCATGCAAGGCAAGCACTCTACCACTGAGCCACTTGCCCAGCCCCTTGAATTCTTTTAGTTAATACAAAGTAGGACTGATGGGAATAGTTCCCATCAGAATTTTTTTTTTTTAATTTCTAGGGTTCCAATCCAGGGCCATGCATATACTACGTAAATAACACTGAGCTACCTACCATCTCAGCCCCCTTTCCTGGGATATGGTGTAAAATTATGTTAGAGAAAAGAAAAATGACTAGGGTTAAATTTCAGTCTAAGCAAACAGCTGGCAACAAATTCAGAAAATGATTTAAATTCTATTCATTGTATGACAAATTGTAAAGCAAAGGAAACTAATATAACCCCTTACAAACATCCTGTTGCATTAGAAAAGCAGACAGAAAGCCTGGGACCTCATTCCTCCCCCACTGCCCGGCCCCCACTGCCCACTGCACCCTGCTGTCCCTTGCCATCTTCCAGGTCTCCTCTCTATCACCATCCTCAGGATGGTGGTACTGGACTGTGACTGTCCCCAGTGCTCTTGTCCTTTGGTTTCTCATGGGGATCCCTAAAGGAAAGCCCTGGTGAGAGGTGAGTGACAGGTTTGTATCTCCTGTTCCTGCTCTTGGGTTTCTCTCCGGGCACTGCCTCTCTAAAGCAGTGCTCAGGACTCAGGGAGGAGTGTGTCTCTGTCCCCCTCCATGCTCTCATGTCATGTGGATGTTACCTTCTGGTTGTGATCATCACTGTCTCCCTTTAGAGCTGGGGTGTCAGCAGCCCTGTGTGGCAAGACCTGACTCATGTGCCGGTCCCTCTATCAACACCTTCAATATCCCAGTTTGCCTGTGCCAGCTCTTTCTGCATTGTTCCAGTATGTCGTAATGCACTCAGGATAGTGCCCAGACCCTGAGTTCAAGCCCCAGTACACACACACACATACACACACACACACACACACACACACACACACACATGCATGCACATGCACACACACACACGCACACACAGAGGCAAAACAAAAACTGCATAAAAAATGCCACCCCTGGGATCAAAATAGCAGGCATCCAAATATTCTCCAGCACTAGACACTGACTCTGGGTAACCTCTGCCTCTCTGAGGTACACATTAGCATCTCATTCATTTGTTTTGGTTCTGGGACCCCACAAACACAAAGGTTTGTGGAGCTGAATTCTGTTATAGGTTGTAATAAGGGTTGGCTCTGCAGCACTGGCCTGGCCAGTGAATAACATGCAGCTAGATCTCTGGATTAGACTATGTTCTACTCAGATCACAGGACACTTGCTGAGACCCTGGAGAGATCTCTTGTCATTTTCCCTTCCATCAGGGGTAACTTTTCCACTGGGCTTTTCAGTTCTTACTACATTCCCTTTGGCGGAGAAAAACAGAAGCTGAGGACACATTTTGAGTTCTGTTTTCTCCAATGTGACAACACTGACCGCAAGCAGAGGATCCCTTTTCTGCTTTGAACATGACTTTACCCCATTCAGGTCTCCGGGCAACGTGCCTTTTGCTTTCTTCAAGGCACCTTCCCTCCTGTCCTCTGTGGTTGGGATGTACCTTGAACTTCTCTTCCAGCCAGAGAGCCAGAGAACCAACTCTACAATGACCAAGCAGGGGCTTCCTTCAGCCTTTCCCTTTTGTCACTGCCTTGAGATCTCTCAGGAAGTGTTTCCAAGAAGGAAATAGAACCTGAGGAGATGTAGCTCAGTGGTACAGCACTTGCTTAGCACATGAGACTTTGTATTCCATCCTTACTTTCCCCTCCATTGCCCTCTCCTCCCCTCTCCTCACCCCAGAAAGTTACACAACTTTTTATATTTTGGTTGTACTGGGCTTTGAACTCAAGGCCTAGTGCTTGCTGGACAGGCACTCTATTACTGGAGTCATACCTCTATCCTTTTCACATTCATTTGTTTATAGATAGGGTCTTCACTTTTTGTTGTTGTTGTTGGTGGTCATAGGTTTGAACTCAGGGTCTGGGCGCTGGTCCCTAGAGCTAATTTGCTCAAGGCTAGCATTCTACCACTTGGAGCCACAGCTCCACTTCCAGTTTTGAGTGGTTAATTGGAGATGAGTCTCACAGGGACTTTTCTGCCTGGGCAGATCTCAGCCTCCTGGGTAGTGAGGATTATAGATATGAGCAACCAAGTGCCCTGCAGGGTCTTCACTTTTGTTTAGGTCCACCTTGGACCATAATCTCCCTACCCCGCCTCATGAATAGCTAAGATGACAAGTGTGAAAAAGGTATTAAAAACTTTTGAGCTTCTTCCTATTGTCTTATTCTGTAATATTTGGAAAGAATTTAAATTCAACAAACACATCCAATTGTCCTATCACTTCTCACAGCCACCAACCTGAAGACAGCAGCCGCTTTCTCCCAAGCTTTCTGTACTTCCACTCTGCCAACCAATTCCTCCTTTTGGCCAAATTTAGATTGAGAGTGGCAGTTCCCCTTATTACTTCCCCTGCTGCTCCCTGGAAGATGGAACTGCCAGCAGCAATAACATTAGCTAACATACCGAGCACTGGAGTGGAGGGCCTTAACCACCAGCTGAGGAAGGCACAGAGAAGCGACACACCTTGCTCGATTTTGTCCAGCTGGCAGGTAGTGAAGCTTGGGTTCTTCATACTCTGTATATATTTGCAGCAGGCCCGAAGTTGGCAAGGTCTCCTATCCCCAGCTCCTGCCCTTGGAGTTGCTTGTGTGTGTGTGTGTGTGTGTGTGTGTGTGTGTGTGTGTGTGTATGTGTGTGTGTGTGTGTGTGTGTGTGTGTGTGTGTGTGCACGTGCGTGCACACGCATGCACATTCCCACGCACAGGTAGTGGAGCTTGAACTCAGTGCTTGGGTGCTTGGCTATTTTGCTCAAGGCTGGTACTCTATTGCTTGGGTCACATCTTTTTTTTTTTTTTGCTGGTTAATTGGAGAGAAGAGTGGTATAGATTTTTTTCTGCCTGGGTTGGCTTCAAACCACAATCCTCATGTCTCAGCCTCCAGAGTAGCTAGGATTATAGGCAAGCCACCAGTGCCAACTTCACCTTTTGGGTTTCTTAATTTTGTTTCATCTGAATCACTGCCCAAAGCTACTTTTGCTTCCATAATTATTACAAGTAAAGTGACTTTACCCTCATTAACCCATCAACAATCCCAAGAACAATGAACACGTGCATGGGTCAGGCATGGTTACAAGATTTACAGAATTAACAATGTTTCATTAAAATTCTCTGAAGTATATATTGTTTTCATGGTCTTCTAAGTGTGAAACAAGCACAGAGGCCATCTACCCATGGAGTAGGTAACTTCTGATAATCCATCCAGTTGAACCTAAAATAGGACAGTTTATGCAAATTTTTTATTTCACAAACTTTCTATTAATTATTTTCAACAAATCCATATGGCTGACTTGTTCCCAGGTAGAAAGAAATATTATTTTACTGAAATTATCTTAAACTTAGTTTTACTGGCTGGCTACCAATCTGTTGTTGGGCACCAGTGGCTCATGCTCAAAATATTAGAGAAGCATTAACAAACAATAAATGTTAATAAGTAAAGTAATTGTGTACCAAACATAAAATTAAGAATTAAGCCAGGGGCTGGGAAGTTGGCTCAGTGGTAGAGCGTTCGCCTTGCATGCTTAAGGCCCTGGGTTCCATTCCTCAGCACCACATAAGCAGAAAAAAAAAAAGCTGGAAGTGGCGCTGTGGCTCAAGTGGTAGAGCGCTAGCCTTGAGCTGAAGAGCTGAGGGACAGCACCCAGGCCCAGAGTTCAGGCCCCACGACCGGACCCCAAAAAAAAAAAGAATTAACAAGCCAGGTGCTAGTGGCTCACACCTGTAATCCTAGCTACTCAGAAAGCTAAGATCTGAGGATTGCTGTTCGAAGCTAGCCTGGGCTAGTCCATGAGACTCTTATCTCCAATTAATCACCAAAGAAGCCAGAAATGGAGCTGAGGCTCAAGTTGTAGAGCAAAGCCTTGAGTGAAAAAACTAAAAGATAGCACCCAGGCTCTGAGTTCAAGCCCTGTTATTGGCATATACACACAGGAATCAACCTGTAAAACAGTATAAGTTCAGAAAGCTTTATTTTCTTCTCAATAATTCAAAGAATTGGATTTGCTATTATAATTATATAGAATTAGAATTTTTGAATACATTGAATAGTAAATATAAGTGAAACTGTAAATATTCTATCACATAACTAGTAAGTAAATGATGTTAACTCTTTTTTTTTTTGGGGGGGGGTCGGTTGTCCAGCCAGTTCATTGGTCCTGGTTGATTATTCCCTCAGTTTTGGTTCTGGGAGGGTCCTAGAGAAGTTATTATTGCTGTCATCACTTGAAAGGAGCAATCTGTTCCTTATGAGGTGATTACTCCTCCTCTGAGGTGAAGCCTCAGCATTATGGGTAACTGCCTCAGTTTGAGAGGTTAGCTCATCTTGGAGTGATCTGTCTTACAAGCCTTGCTGTTCCTTGGCAGTAGTGTCAGTCTCTTGTCACAAGATGTCTATCAGTGTTCCTCAATTTCTGCAGAAGAGAGAGACTCAGGACAAAAAAAAAAAGCTAAAGAGGCCGGGCGCCGGTGGCTCACGCCTGTAATCCTAGCTACTCAGGAGGCTGAGATCTGAGAATCGCGGTTCAAAGCCAGCCCGG
The DNA here is from genome assembly GCF_024711535.1 of Dipodomys merriami. NCBI lineage: Eukaryota > Metazoa > Chordata > Mammalia > Rodentia > Heteromyidae > Dipodomys > Dipodomys merriami. Next base: position 68,993,026 of record NW_027203381.1, on the reverse strand, counting down.
GCAGGAAAGACCGTGAGACTCCTATCTCCAATAAACCACTAGAAAACCGGAAGTGGCGCTGTAGCTCAAGTGGTAGAGTGCTCGCCTTGAGCTGAAGAGCTGAGGGACAGCGCCCAAGCCCAGAGTTCAAGCCCCATGACCGACAAAAAAAAAAAAAAGCTAAAGAGGAAAATTGGGCAAAAGAGGACAAAATGAAGTGAGTTATGCCATGGACCGGTGCCCTCCTTCAGTAGTTCTTTCAGAGAAACACAAGTTCACATCCTTCACCTATTTCTAGATTGGATTATTATTGAGTCATAAGATTTTTTTTGTTTCCAGTGTTGGGGATTAAATCAAGGATTTGGAGCATGCTAAGCAAGTGCTCTACCACTGACCTACAGCCTCTCCCTGTGAATTCTGAATGTAAGTAAATTTGTTCTTGTTTTAGTGCACTCGTGTCAGAGGGTCTCTGTGATGGAGGAAGCTCTCAGAGAATCAGGAAGTTTGCAGCCCAGTGCTGTCAGGAAGAAGAAAGCAGTTAGCAGAGCATGTCCTTATTCATTTGTGGTTATCTTTTTTTTTTTCTTTTTCTTTTCCAGAGCTGAGGACCGAACTCAGGGCCTTGCACTTGCCAGGCAAGTGTTCTTCCACTGAGCTAAATCTCCAACCCCTTGTGGGTATGTTTTGTCTTGTTTTCCCCTTGTATACTATTCTCACAGTTTTAAATACTCCCATGATGTGGTGCCCAGGGCTGGCTGTGATTTGGGCAAGTGTAGCTGCCAGGTGTAGGGAGCCGAGGCGAGACTCCGCCCACTTGGTGCTTGGCGGGACGCCTGGGCTGTGCGCGTGCACGAGCCAGGTAGAGTTCCCAGCCAATCCCATGACACCTGGTGACGGTGAAAGGCAGGCGACCAACAATAGAAAGACCCGCGTTCCGATTCTCATATATAAGCGGCTGTGTTTCGGGTGCACGCTCTCTCGCGCCCAAGCTCTCCTACAACTAAAAGGCTCTCCAATAAAGCGTGATCTGAGAAGACTCCTGGTGTGGTAGTCGTTCTTCCTCGCTGGTCGAGTAGACGGTCACTACAGCCAGGAGTCCAAGTTCTAGAAGAGTTAGGAGGCATTTTACATAAGTAGAAATACAGTAGGTTGAATAGAGTGGGACGTTACTCCTTGGTACTGGGGAGGTGAGTCTTGTGTTTTAGAAGGAATGGGGAATAACTGAGAGAGGAGAGCCCAGGCCCAAGGCTTGTGTGTGTGTGGGGATGTGGGTGTGTGTGTGTGTGGAGGAAGAGAGGGAGGGAGGGTGCAAGGAGGCATTTGAAAACAGTCCTGGAGGAAGTGGTTCACAAGATGAATGAGAATCACATTGATGTGAGTGATCTTGGTGACTGTGGGGAGAGGTGATAAAGCTAAGCTGATGATAACTGATAAGCTTGGCTTCTTCTGGTTTGTAGGTGTAGAAAGAGTGATTGCTCCTCCATTTCCGCTTCACCAGTCCCCCCTCCTCTACTTCACCCTTCCAGCCCCAACTTGTGGCTAAACTGCCAATTAAAACCCACATTTCCCAGCATGCCTCGCACCACCCAGAAGCCCCAGTCCCAGCCATTTACCTTGCTCCTTAGCCGAAAGGGGCTCTAGCAAATCACCTTTGGCCCCTGTAAGGCCTCTCCCGCTCTGGAGCCCCCTATTCCACCTCCCACTGCATCCCCCAACATCCCTGACTATGATTGACCCTACTGCCACCTGATAGCAAGCCACACTGGATGAAGAACTTGGCCCATTGAAATTGTGCCAGGCTGTGCACCCCTCTGCAGGCAGCTGCTGGGCCTTTGCCCTTCCTTCCTTCTCTGGGCCTCAGGAGACCCAGCAGGGGACCCTCTGGGAGCTTATCCCTAACATGGAGAGCTTCTAGGTGGGAAATGAACTTGGGAGCTCTGGTCCTCTACTTCATGGCAGTTTGCCCTCTGTCCCACTCTGGCAAGGCCCTTCTGGTGTGTGACCAAGCTTTATTTCCTCACATCTCTGGAACCTCTAGCTGACCCCTGCTCCTGTACCCCTCCCTGTTCTAGGAACTCGCCACCACTTTTTGGCTTCCTTTGCTTTTCTGAGCAGCCAAAACTTGCCTCATGGGCGTGCCCGCCTCTCAACTGCCATGCCACTATGCCACAGCTGTTGGCAACACAGGCCAGGCAGGGAAGAAGGCAGGTTTCAGTTCTTGATAGGATGATAGGAGTCCACAATTCTGAACTCTACAAAGCTCTGAAAACCAAAGAGGTTTTTTGTTTTTTTGGCTTTTTTGTTGTTGTTTTTTATGTGTGTGTGTGATTTTGGTGAAAACTCACTTGTCTACAAAACCTAAGCTCAAGTGGGAAAAGCTACTCTATTTTCTATTGGATGTAGGTACTTATCATTTACTGTGGAGGGGCTGGGAAGGTGGCTCAGTGGTAGAGCGCTTGCCTTGCATGCCTGAGGCCCTGGGTTCGATTCCTCAGTGCCACATAAGCAAAAAAGAAAAAAAGCCAGAAGTGACGCTGTGGCTCAAGTGGTAGAGCACTGGCCTTGAGCTGAAGAGCTGAGGGACAGCGCCTAGGCCCAGAGTTCCGGCCCCACAACCAGACCCCTCCCCCCCAAAAAAAAACAAACAAAAAAACATTTACTGTGGAAACACTACGCATTGATTGGTGGTCTTGATTCTGAACCCTGTTGGAGGAATTAGGTAATATAAGGCACCCACAATGTGTTACCTCTCTAAACCATGAAAAACTGTGATCTTTGAAAGTCTCCGCTCCTTTGTCGAATTTAGGAGAAGAGCTCTGTATCTGTGTTATCAAGCCACACAAAAGAGGACCCCAGTAGTCTAGGCTAGATGTTCATGTGCTAGAATACTATGGAGCCTATCAAAATCACATCCATGAGAATGTAAGGAATAGAAAAGCAATCTCTCTCTAGATAGATAGATAGATAGATAGATAGATAGATAGATAGATAGATAGATAGATAGATAGATAGATATGTAGATAGAGAAGATAGATAGATAGATAGATAGATAGATAGATAGATAGATAGATAGATAGATAGATAGATAGATAGATAGATAGATAGATAATTTTTTTTTTTGGTCAGTCAAGGGCACTGTCCATAGCTCTTCAGCTCAAGGCTAGTGCTCTACCACTTGAGCTACAGTGCCACTTCTGGCTTTTTCTGTTTATGTGGGGCAGAGGAATCAAACCCAGGGCCTCATGCATGCGAGGCAAGCACTCTACCACTGAGCCACCTTCCCAGCCCCCCCAATATATTATTATAAATTGTATATGAAACTTACAAAAGAGTAGGCAGAATCAGGTCCCCACCTTATAGACATGTATGTACAAATATAGCATTACCTCTATACATGGAAAAAGCTTGGATGGCAACATGCCTTAATGTTAACTATGAGCACCATCTGCATGATGTGGGCCTATGATTTCTTCTTTTTGCCCTTCTTTACCAGTAGCCATAAAATATTATTGGAATCAGAAGCTTGAAAAAAACAATGACTATTCCCAAAACTAAGTTGGTTCTGATACTACTGTGTGGCCTTGAGCAGGTCACCAAGGCAGTCTGAGGCCAGATTTTCTCCTCTGTAAGTTGGGACTATTAATGCACACCCAGCATTCACTGGTATGTGTGTGGGTCATGTGTATCCCTGGGCAGAGGCAGCTATGATTGTGAGCCCTTTGTAAAAAATCTGCTTTCTCCCCCACCAGGTGTGAGAACACTCATGAGTGATCATAAAACAATACAGGCTGAGTCTCCCCATAATGCCTGCCATTTTCCAAATGGGTCCTTGCTGAGGATCACCCTGTCTTTGGGTCTTCTTTTCCTTTCCTTATCACACTGCCTTGATTTCATATGCACCAAGTGGGTTTTCCTCTTTTGCCAAGGTTAAACATCACTGTACAGATACTTGTCCCATCTCTACTCTTCTTTCCCTGCCCTACCCTGCCAAGGACAATGGGTATACTTCCATTGTATATGAATATACTGATCCTTCTCTTCATTTTTTCCTTCCTTCCTTTCCCCCTTTTCTTTTTCTCTTTTCTTCCCTCCTTCACTTCCTTTTCCCTTTTTCCTTTAATCCTCCCTCCCTCCCTCCCCCCTCTCTTCCTTCCTTCCTTCTTTCCTCCCTCCCTCCCACCTTCCCTCCCTCCCTCCCTCCCTCCCTTCCTTCCTTCCTTCCTTCCTTCCTTCTTTTCTTATTTTCTTCTTTCCTTCCTCTTCCTTTTATGTTCCTTTTCTTGTTTCTCCCCTTGTCTCTCAATCTAGAGTCTGTCTTGCCCTGGCTCTTCTTGAACTCTTAGGCTCAAACAATCCTTCATTCCAGCATCCAGAGTGGCTGGGGTTCTAGGTAACACCATTGCTGGTGAAATTACCTAATTTCTTTTTTTTTTAAACTTAATTTCTTGAAAGAACATTTGTCCTTCCCTGTTTTTACTTCAGTAACACCATTCAGTAACTAATCAACATGTGCACCTGGCTCCCGGCCCCATCACCCTACTGAAACTTCTCTTTGTAAAATCAACCATTTCTTCTCTCACTCTCCACACTCATGGAGTCCAAAGACGTTTATAGGCAGCTGGTCTACATCAGGTTCTGTTGTAAGGCCTATGATACAGTCATGAATAAACAGACAAGGGTTTTTCCCTCAAGGACACATAGTGGAGGGAGGCAGGCACATAATTAACAACTACATATATGTGAAATATTGGCAAGTGATCTAAGTTAAAAAAATACTATGAAGGAATGGAAATGCCTTTCTACAACTACTTAAAGATAATTTTTTTTTAAATACTGTAAAAGTAGGGAAAAGAAAGTGACCGAGAAGGAGCTGTTTGGGAAGTGGCGCTGTGGCTCAAGTGGTAGAGCGCTTGCCTTGAGCTGAAGAGCTGAGGGACAGCGCCCAGGCCCAGAGTTCAAGCCCCTCCACCAACAAAAAATAAACAAAAAAAAAAAAAAGAGAAGGAACTGTTTGGTGGTTTAGTCAGAGAAGGCCTCTTTGAGGAGGTAACCCTTGAGCAGAAGCCTAAGGGAAGTTACGGAGTGTGCTGTGTTGTGTGGGGTACACAGGAAGGTAAAAGCCAAAGACAGAAGCCTGCTTGGCTTGAATGGAGAGCTGCCAGGAGGACTTCCACAGAGGAAATGGGGAAATGGGGCAGGGGGTGTAGCCAATAAAGGACAGGGCAATTATGATTGTGAGGGTGATTCTTAGAATTCTTAGACCTTAGGTTACTAAGGGTTCTGGTGTTTGTTTTTCAGTTATGATTAAGGACTTCGAAATGACCAACAAATGACTTCCAGGGTCCTCAACCTCTCCACGTACTCTAAAGCAAGCATAGGCCCTACAAGGCCTGACACTGAGGATTGCTTGTTCACATACAAATATGAACAGATCATAGTTCCAGCCTGCCAAGACTCAGTGTCCCAGGGAAAATCCTCAATGCCTAGGATCCCATGGAACGCTGGACAGAGCCATAGACAGAGTCCTGTAGAAACAACAGATGCCATGCCCCTCCTCAACGTGGTCTTCTCCTGATTGTCATTGTCCTCATGTCTTCTCCAGTCTCTGACTGGACATTCTAGTTTAGGTCTTTCAAAAAGTCTTGCTGGAAATCTCCCACTGTTGTTCTCTTCCATCACAAAGCTTCCAACACTTCCTGTTTCCCACAATTTCTTCCCATGCTGACCTGATCAGTTCTATAGTTATTGTGTGGCCTATCTCCCCACTGTCCCACTGCTAGCCATGCCGTGGTGTTGACAGGATGCTTCTATGAGCATCTTGCTCTCTTTGTACAATGTGAAATCTTTGATTGTATGTTGATTTTTTTTTTTTTGGTCAGTTGTGGGGCTTGAACTCTGGGCCTGGGCACTGTCCTTCAGCTCTTCAGCTCAAGGCTGAAGAGCTCTACCATTTGAGCCACAACACCACTTCTGGTTTTCTGGTGATTTTATTTGGAGATGAGTCTCACGGACTTTCCTGCCCAGGCTGGCTTTGAACCAACATCCTTAGATCTCAGCCTCCTGAGTAGCTAGGATTACAGGCGTGAGCCACTGGTGCCTGGCTTGATTGTATGTCAATACTTTTGATGTCTCCAGAAAAGGAAGAGGGGTGTCCCCACAGAGGTAAGTCACCGGAGTTGGTGGCTGAGGAAGAGCATGGGCAACAGGGAACAACAGGAACAGATCTCATCTTCTAGATGGTTAGGAAAGAGGAATAAACATGTCAGGAAGGACACTCAGCCAGCCTTGACCCCCTTTCCATCCCCAAAGCTTAGGGGTCTCTGCACAAACCCCTGAGCTTTTCCAGGACTAGCATCATGGGGTGCTGGGTGGGTAGTATCACTGTGGGTAGCAGCCATTCTCCTTTCTGGTTTTGATTTTTTGGTTCTTTAAAACCTCAATCCAAATGAAGGAACTGAAACTCTGAAGACTCTTGCTCAGCAGCTGGTTGATGTCAGGCAGCAGAACAATTCCTAGTTAAGGCCCCAAAGGAAACTCCCTTCCTGTCATGTGCCCAGGTTGTGAGAAGTGGGGGAGCTGCTAGCTCGGGCCCAGGCAGAGGGTGAAAGTCAGGCTGGCAAGGCTGCTCTGTGTGTGTCAGAGGCAGAAAGCCCAACAGCAGAAAACACTAGAGATAAGAGCAAGAGGAACCAAGCCAGTTCCTACCGTGGTACCGCTGGGCACTATGAACTTTCTCCTCTCTTATATGGAGTGCTCTGCGGAAGGGAAACTTACCCCTGCCTCTCTATCACTTGCATATGTGCCCTTCACAGTCTCCTTCATAAGTCTCCTCAACTCCCCTGGTTCTGCAGTAACTGGTTATCGCCTGGCAGAACAGTGAGAAGGATGAACAGATGCTCAGGTTCCCTTTTATCTCCTTGGGAGACTGAGAAATGCCACAGGTGACAAACTAATATGAAGCTTAGTTTAAGAGAGAAGACAAGGGGCTAAAGCATGGCTTAAGTGGTAGAGTGCCTGCCTAGCAACCACAAGGACCTCAGTTCAATCCCCAGGCTTGCTATAAATAAATACCTTTTTTAAAAGAAAGAAAAAACACAAAACAATCCTCAGAAGGCAATACATAGAGAATCATAACCAGGGTAGATCTACTGTTCTTTCCTCTCTTTTCTCCCTTTCTCTTCCTCCTCTTCCTCCTTCTTTTTGCTGTTTTATGTCAGTACTGGGGCTTGGAATCAGGGCCTGGGTTTCTGTCCTTTTGCTTTTTCACCCAAGGCTCTACCATTTGATCCACAACTCCACTTCCAGCTTATTAACTGGAGATGAAAGTCTCATGGACTTCCCTGCACAGGCTTTTGAACCTTGATCCACAGATCTCAGCAACCTGAGTAACTAGGGTTACAAATACGAACCACCAATGCTTAGCTTCCTCCTTTCTTCTTTGAGCAAATGTTTATGAGCCTCTGTATGTGCAGCATGGTCTTTGGAGTAACACATGGCCACTATGCTCAGAACTTTACAGTGTAGTTGGAAAAACAAATAGAAAATTTTAAATCACAACTAAGAGCTGTCACAAGGCTGTCTAAACTTTAGCATTAGTATCATGTGTTTAGAAGAAGAGGAGGCTTGAGGTGGAGGTTTCCCAGAGTAGGAGGGGAACCAGCCCAAGGCATGCCTTTGAGATGGGGAGGGCTGGATGGGCAGGCTGAGACAGGCCTTCCCAAGCAAGGAAAGCTCCTGAGAGAGCAGAGTAGGGAAATGCTGTTGTGTTTTCACAGATAGGAACAGACTGGATGACACGCCCTGGCAGGTGATGAGCTGAAGGGTAGGAGGCCATAGAGAGGCACCAGCCCAAGAGGCACTTGGCTTCCCCTCTGGGAAATGCTGGTTCCTCTGGCCCCCTGGCATCTCCATCAGCTGCTGCATGATCCACTCTTGCTTTATTTCTAGAGGGTGGGAACAAACACAACCAAGGTCCAGGCTCCAAGAGAGGCCCTGCCTCTAGACTCTCAACTACTGGCCAGACCACCAAAATGCAAAGAAATTCTGGTTTGTGTGGGAGTGTCAGTACTCCCATCTTTCTGCAGTATACCTTAGAGTTGTAAAAGGAGTACCCAGCCAAGCACCCAGCCAAACTAGAAGGTCCTAAACTGTGCAGTCAGGCTCATAGCTTACAGCTTACAACTCTGTTGGTAGGAACTCTTTTGCTCAAGGTTAGCGCTCTACCACTTTGACCCACAGCTATACTTCTGAATTTTGAGTGATTGATTGGAGATATTAGTCACATGGGGACTGTTCTGCCCTGGCTGACTTCGAACAGCAATCCTCAGGTCTCAGCCTCCTGAGTAGCTAGGATTAAAGGCGTAAGCCTCAATGCCTGGCCTTCTCCTTCTCCTTTTCCTCTTCTTCCTCTTCCTCTCACCTCCTCCCTCTCCTTCCTCCTCCTCTTCTTCCTCTTCTTCTTCCTCTTTCTCTTCTTCCTCCCTCCTCCTCCTTCTCCCCCACCTTCTTCTCTTCCTTTAGTTTTTCTTGGTGCATCTCCACAAGCATTTGTGGTTTCTTCATGGACTCTTCCAGTCTCATTACTTATCACACATTCCTCAGAGTTAAGAATCTCCTTTCCTGCTTCTCCAGTGCAATAAGAATACTTGAGTGACAGCATTTGTATCCCCATTGGCCTTTTTTCCAGTAAGATCCCAGATGTGTATGTGTGGTTGTTGATCTTCGTATCCACCTCATACTTGGCACAGGTTACAGCCTGCTTCTGCCCCTGGATGGCCCCATACCTTGAGTACTTGAGTACTCCATGTAGAGATCCATGTAGACTAAGAGCAACTCAGCTGGAGGAGCATCCAGGTGTTTTTGGCCACTCTACAGGATGCTTTCTTTCTGGTGTTTTTTTTTTGTTTTTTGGTGCTGAGCCTGGGGATGCTGTCCTGAGCTTTTATGCTCAAGGCTAGTACTCTACCCATTTGAGCCACAGCACCACTTCCAGATTTTTCTGACTAGTTTATTGGAGATAAGAGTCCCATGGACTTTCCTGCCCAGTCTGGCTTTAAACTATGATCCTCAGATCTCAGCCTCCTGAGTAGTTAGGATTCTAAGTGTGAGCCACCAGCACCTGGCTCTGCTTTTCTTCGAAATCTTCTTTTTTTTGCCTTTGAAGTTGTTATACAACAGTTCTAATTTTGTCAGATCTGCCTACAGATGTACTTCTGAGCCCTTGTCATAGGCCTTTCAGGCAAACAACTGTGTCTGTACCATTGCAATAGTATCTCCTCTGCATCTGATGAAGTTTTCTTCTGCATAACATACTTTGGATTTGTCTCTGTACTGACATAAGAATTTTCTCTTGCTGCTTTAGTTTTTGGATCACAGTAGGCTAAATTTCTCAAATATTTTGCAGTATCTTCTCAAATCCTGAGATTCCAGACCATAATTTGTCTCTTAGAGTCAAAAATTCTGCCCAGGCATGTCAATATCTTGTGTAGTTATTTATCTTCTTCCTCATCTTCACTGTTGTGACCTTTTTCCATCTGAGCATTTGGTTCCTCTTCTCTCCACTCATGTTCTGGAGAACTAGCTTGTTCCACTAATTTTCCTGAGGCTAATTCTTCTTGTAGTTTCTGGGCTTTCAGCGTTTGTTTTTGCCAGGTCAACTTTGGCATCTTCTCCCATAATTTTCACATGTGTTCCTCTGGATTGTAGCCATTCCAGTGAGTTTTCTTCCTGTAATGGTCAAACATCAGCCAAGGTTCCATGTGCTCATCTGCCGGTAAATTTGTTGCCAACTCATCTGAGTCTCTCAAAGCAGTCCTTCTTGTGTGTCATGGCCCCACAGTTCTGGCAGGCACCTTTGCCTGGTTGGTGGCTATGAAATTTTCTTTTACACCTCTCTTGTGCCATTCTCCAGATGAAATGCACTGCCTTTGTTGCTCTGGTTGTGCCCTCTGAAGCTTTAAGGTGGGTCTTTTTGGTGGATACTGAAGAAATACACTGAGGGACCTCCATACTGCTTTTCAGAGTGGCTGAATAAGTTCACACTTCCATCCACAGTGTAGTAATGTTCCCTTTTGGCCATATCCCCACTTGCATCTGTTGTTACTAGATTTCTTGATAATGGCCAGTCTTACTGGGGCAAAATAGAATCTCAATGTTGTTTTGATTTGCATTTCTTTTATGGCCAGAGATGTTGAGCATTTCACGTGCCTATTGGCCATTCTTATTTTCTGTCCAGAAAAGTCCTTTACATCTTTAGCTTACTTGTTAATTGGGTGGCTATTTCTTTGAGGATTTGTTTTGGAAGCATATTATTTTATTATTTATTTATTTATTTATTTATTTTGTTGGTCCTGGGGCCTGAACTCTGGGCCTGGGCACTGTCCCTCAGCTCTTCAGCTCAAGGCTAGTGCTCTACCACTTGAGCCACAGCGCCACTTCCGGGTTTTTTTTGCTTATATGATGCTGAGGAATTGAACCCAGGGCCTTATGCATCTGAGGCAAGCACTCTACCACTGAGCCACCTTCCCAGCTCTAAGTGTATTTTAGATATGAAGCTCTTGCCTTTTGTATGGATGGTGAAGATCTTCTCCTATTCTGTGGGCTTTCTATATATTTTGCTAGCTATGTCCTTTGCCATGCAGAAGCTCTGCAGTTTAATGCAATCCTATTTATCCAAACTTTCTGGGTCTTTATTAAGAAAGTTTCAACCTGTGCCAAGGAGCACTGATGTCTGCCCTATTCATTCCTGTAACATTTTTGGGGTATCTACTTTTACCTCGAGGTCTTTGATCCATTTGGAGTAGATCTCACACTCTTTTGCTCCAGAGGTATTGTGAGATTTGAGCTGCTCACTTCCCTGATTAACCCCTGCTGGTGAGTGGAATCTCTTTGCTCGTTATGTCTCTTTTGCTACCATTTTTTGTGTCTTTGCTTTAATGTAGGGAGTCAGTCATCTGATGTTTGATAAGGGAGCTGAAGACATACAGTGGGGGGAAAAAAACCTCTTCAATAATTGGTGTTGGGGAAAGTGGGCATATGTATGCAGAAAACTAAAAGTAGAGTCCTGTTTATCACCATGTACAAATATTAACTTAAAGTTGATCAAAGGCCACAACGTCATACCTGAAACTTTGAAGTTACTGTAGGAGGGAGTAAAATAAACACCAGACATAGGCAGAAACTTTTTTTTTTTTTTTTTTTTTTGCTAGTCCTGGGGCTTTAACTCAGGGCCTGGGCACTGTCCCTCAGCTCCTTTTGCTCAAAGCTAGCACTCTACTACTCAAGGCTATCAAGGCTAGTACTCTACGAATTGAGCCACAGCACCACTCCTGACTTTTTCTGTTTATGTGGTACTGAGGCTTCAAACCAGGGCTTCATGCATTCTAGGCAAGCACTCTACCACTAAGCTACATTCCCAGCTTGGCAGAAACTTTTTGAAGAGTCTCAGGGGCACAACAGACTGGAGAAACTTGACAAATGGGATTTCATCAAACTAAAAAGTTTCTGCATAGCAAAGAACATAGTTACTAACCTAGAAAGACAGCCAACAGATTATTAGAAGACCTTTTCAATATATTTATTTAAAACAAGGTCTCACAATGTAGCCTGAGATGGCCTTCAACTTGTGATCTTCCTGCCTCCCAGTGCTGTTATTGAAGGTTGTGCCAATAAACTGAGCCTTATAAGTAAATGTTTTAGACAGCAGAGATTTCATGCATGCTTGAAGCACAAAGAAGAAACTTGCTTCTATGTTCTTTTTTTTTGGTCCTGGGGCTTGAACTCTGGGCTTGGGCGCTATATCCCTCAGCTCTTCAGCTCAAGGCAAGCGCTCTACAGCTTGCGCCACAGCGCCACTTCTGGTTTTCTAGTGGTTTATTGGAGATAAAGAGTCTCACGGACTTTCCTTGCCCAGGCTGGCTTTGAACCATGATCCTCAGATCTCAGCCTCCTGAGTAGCTAGGATTACAGGTGTGAGCCACCAGCGCCTGGCTGCTTCTGTGTTCTTAGGACAGCAGTGCTGTACAGCATCACATCACAGATCACTGAGCTGTATAAGCGCCTCAACCCTGCAAGAGCCTACCAGCGGTGGTGTGAGATTGCAGGGATGTGTAGAGCCTTTCTCTGTTCCTATATGGCCGCCATATTGTCACTCAGCACACACTGGCATTGCACACATTTTACCTTCTCCACTAGAGGGTCAGCGCTTAGAAACAAGAGCTCTAAGATACTATGCATCAAAGTCTTCGTGCTGTATTATTTTGGTTTTGTTTTCTGTCTTTTCAGGCAGGGTCTAGCCAGGCAGCCTAGGTTAGCCTCCTGAACTCAAAATCCTCCTGCCTCACACTCCATATTTTTTGCCACTCCCTCCAGCATGGTAGCTATATTAATAATTCATTTGTAATCATCTTTTTTTTTTTTTGGTCTGGTCCTGGGGCCTGAACTCTGGGCCTGGGCGCTGTCCCTCAGCTCTTCAGCTCAAGGCTAGCGCTCTACCACTTGAACCACAGCACCACTTCCAGCTTTGATCTTTTTGCTTATGTGGTGCTGAGGAATCGAACTCAGGGCCTCAGGCATGCAAGGCAAGCGCTCTACCACTGAGCCACCTTCCCAGCCCCTGTAATTGTCTTTTGAATTCTTGGCAAGAGCTAGCAGGGAACTTTATATAAATTAGATATTAAATTTATGCTGTTTATCATCATGGTACTAAGCAGTTCATAATGCAAGTTCCATTTCTTTTTCATTCTCCTGTTTTTAAAAAACTACTTTTTTATTGTTATTATAAAAGTGATGTACAGAGCAGTTACAGTTACAATAGTCAGGTAAAGAGTATATTTCTTTTTCTCTCTTTTTCTTTCTCTCTCTCTTTCTCTCTTTCTTTCTTTCTTTCTTATAGGTTATGGGGTTTGAATTTGGGGTCTGAGCTCTTTTGCTCAAGGCTACCACTTTGAGCCACAGTGCCCCTTCCAGTTTTCTGGTGGTTAATTGGAGATGAGTATCACAAACTTTCCTGACCAGGCTGGCTTTGAACTTAAGTATCTAGGATTACAGGCATGAGCCACCAGTACTCGACTAAAAGTACATTTCTTTTTTGGGGGGGAGGAGGGGTCCGGTTGTGGGGTCTGAACTCTGGGCTGGGCACTGACCCTCAGCTCTTCAGCTCAAGGCTAGCGCTCTACCACTTGAGCCACAGCACCACTTCTGGCTTTTTCTGCTTATGTGATGCTGAGGAATAGAACCCAGGGCCTCATGCATGCGAGGCAAGCGCTCTACCGCTGAGCCACCTTCCCAACTGAAGTCCATTTCTTTTTGGACAATGTTGCCCCTTCCCTCACTCTCTCCCAGTTCTTCCCTCCCATCCTCACCCACAAGTTGTATAGTTCATTTTCAACGTAGTATCCAGTGAGTACCACTGCTGCATTTGTTCACTCCTTATATCTCCATTTGCCTTGTTTTTAAGCCAGTGCTGGGCCCATAAGATAACTGATAAGAACTAAGATGTGTGGACAGAAATACTAGTGAATGGATGATCCTTCCTGTAAGGTCCATTCCTGGACAGCGAACAGACCTCGCCCAGTACCTGCGTTACCTAGGCAACTGGGACACCTGGAAGAGGTCACATCCGCATCTGCTGAGGTCACATCTTAACCTGATGTGGCCACACCTTTCTCCCACCTGATCCCACTTCCCTTTACCTGGACACACCCTTCCCCGCCCCCTACCCTATATAAGGCCTAAACCGGGGGCTGTTTTTCTTTTGCCAGCCACATGGAGTGCCGACCTTGCCTGGTCCCAGCAGGTCTACTGAATAAACCTACCCCTTACCTGAATACCACATGCGTGGTGCAGTTCTTACTCGGCTACCTCTTTTTAAAAACCTAACACTTCCAGCCTGTGGACTCCTCCTTGGAAACCCTGTGTGCTGCCCTTTCCTAAAGAGTCTGTTTCAGCTTGGTGCTCCAGACTTCCTGGGCCAGGACTCCATACCTATCCCCCCACTCTGACCTCTCCCCCACACACACACCCCAAAAAAGAAAAAAACTACAATAATAAAGCAAAACAAGGGCCGGGAAGGTGGCTCAGTAGTAGAGCGCTTGCCTTGCATGCATGAGGCCCTGGGTTCGATTCCTCAGCACCCCATAAACAGAAAAATCTGGGAGTGGCGCTATGGCTCAAGTGGTAGAGTGCTAGCCTTGAGCTGAAGAGCTGAGGGACAGAGACCAGGCCCAGATCAGGCCCCACGACCGACAAAAAAAAAAAAAAACACTGAAGAGAGAAAGCCTGGGGGGCCTGCTTAGCATGGCTAGAAGAGGCTAGAAGATTATTACCACAAACACCCGCCAGCCTAGGTCACCAACCCCGCATTCTCTCCAAGGCCACCCCCTCCGCAGCCCTCCCCTTCCCACCTCCTCATGCCGCCCCCAGGTTGCACTTCCCCCTAAGACGCCTGCTGTGTGCGCCTGCCAGCCCCTGAGCTGAGTCGCTGAGCATGTCGCTCTCCATGTGACTTCAGTTTCCGTCCTTTCCTTCCGCAAAGTGCTAAAATAATCTGATGCCCCAGAGCGAGGAGGCAGCTTACGCTGGCTGCTGTCGAGGAGGCCGGGGTCCTGGAGACCATGCGCCCGGGGGAGTCACCTGGGCCTGCAGGAGCCGTGAGTATTGCCTCCTCCCCCCCCCCCGCCCCCCCCGCCCCCCCCCGCCCACGCACCCCCCTGGGGTTTCTCCAGGTGGGCGAGCTGGAGCCACAGTGAGTGTGGTTGGAGATCAGGAGATCAGCCTTAGTGGGGCCTGGGCGTGTGGGTGGGGGCAGGGTTCTGGCTGCAAAGCTCCAGGCCTCTAGGCTGGGTTGGGGGCACCAGGCTGTGTGTAGGTGGAAAGCCCTCTCTCGGGAGTACTTAGGGCTGGAAGAGGTGGTGTGTGGTGTAGTGGAGAGCCATCGGGGCTTCCTTATCAGTCGTGGGTTTGAGTCCTGCCTCTGCCTCAGTTTTCCCATCTGCAAAGAGGGAACATGATGAGCTCTCCCGGAGCTGGACTGGGGCTACTTGGTGGATACTCTAGGTGCTGAGTGTTTGGATCTCCTATCCTGCCTCACAACATCGATTACATATCCCCCATTTCATACAGACTGATTTTAACAATACATAATTCCACATGGTGTTCAAGTGTCGAGTATGTGTGTTCAAGGCCATGGAGGTGCAGCGAAGGACACTGGCAAGCCCTGTCTTGGGAAGACTAGGGATACAGAGCCCCAGAGCCCCAGAGAGAAAGTGTTAGAGGGAGGCCAGAGTCAGGCCCTTCTGAGTTCTGGTCCTGGGCTCTTGTGTAGCCCTCAGGTGGGTTTTAGGGCTCAGGGTATGAGCAAACCCCAGAGCCTGGCAGGAAGGAATGCTGCTCTCAGGGCCCCTTGTGGGCTCCAGTTGCCTCCTGAGAGAAGTGACCACATGCTGTGTGGCTGGGACTGCAGGAGGCTGGGGCAAGACCCCAAGATGGGTGCCAGTGAAGGGACTCCACTGGGAGCGAGAAGAGCAGGACATGGGAACATTCACAGTTTATGGAGCTGGCCCTCCTCTATTTCCTGTGCCCCAATTTACTTACCAGAAGTGAGGCACAGAGCTGCTGGCCGTGGGAGATGATCTCTCACCGGAGTAGGTTCGTTAACAAGTCTGCTAGTGTTCCTAGTGGGCTTATAAAATTATGGATCCCAAAAACAGCAGCAGCAGCAGCAACAACAAACCTCCAGTCTTTAGGTTTAAAACCATAACCAAAAATGGCTTCAGAGAGAAAGTACTTCCAGCACATGGGTGCCCTCCCGGAACTTCATGTACACCTTCTAAACGTCTTCCCCTGTAGTTCTCAGGCTGTCATCCAAAGCCAGAATGCCCCAAATATGTCTCCGAATGTCCCTGTCCCAGGGACAGGCTCTCTGTGCCTGTGTTCTGAGGTCCATGAGGGAAATGATTCTTGCTCCGGGGTCTTCTAGACTCAGGCAGAATGTGCTGCTGGTGTGGATCACAAGCTGACTCTGGCTGCCAAGTATGTCCCACCACAGCATGGACATCTGAGCAGCCTTCACAGTGGTCAGATCCACCAGCCACCCACGCAGGGGAGGGTGGGCTTTCTCAGGACTGCTTGTCTATAACATAACTTCAATTATTTTCTTCTCGCCTGTTCATCCATGTGTCACTGAACCATGACAAAGTCTTCTCTTTTTTTGCCCTTGGTAGATTAAAAAATACACCTTGCCCACAAGCCATTTTTCTATTTTTCTCAGCTTAACCACTGGACAGATTTATGGGTCTTTTGTTGGGGGAGGGGACAGGGGGGGTCTCTGGGATAGGTAATGATTTTGAAATCTCATTCTTAGATCTTATAAAACTTCACACGCAACTATCAACCTGAGTTCAAGATGAGAATTGTTTAGTTAGTTGATCAATTAATTAGTTAATTAGCTAATTAATCACTTAATTTTACAGTGCTGGAACTGAAAGTTAGGGCCTTGTGCATGCTAGATCAGTGCTCTGCCACAAATCTACATCCTCAGCCTTAGCTAGTTATAGTTACAAGCACAGAAAACACAACTCCAATGGGATTTCAAGTAACTGAATGGCATTGAAAGGTTTCAGGCTTTCTGGATCCAGATTTGGAAAACATGTGCCAGGATCCCTGCCTCATTTCTTCAGCTCTTCTGTATAGATGTCAGTCCTGCACCAAGTCCTGGACCTGGTATAAAGTGGTCTACCCATGGGTGTTTGGCATCTGAGGCAGGAAGAGAGTAACTGCTTTGAATTAGTTCTAGCAAGTGTCCTTTGATTCTTCTGGGATCAGCTTCTTTAATGTATGTACTCAGCACCACTGAACTTCACATTCTTTTTTCTCTTTTTTGGTCCAAGACTGGGACTTGAACTTGGTATCTGATGCTTTCACTCATTGGCTGGCACTCTATCATCTGAGCCATGCCTCCAACCCCTGAACTTCACACTTAAAAATGGTTGAGATGATAAATTTATGTCATGTGTATTATACCAAATTCAAAATGAAAACAATAAAAAAAGAAAGAAAGAAAGGAAGGAAAGAAAAGGCGTGGTTTCCCCAAAGGGGAATTAAGGAGTTGTTAGCAGCAGAAAGAGAAATTAATGTGGTTTGGAAAAATCAATTGATTCTTATAGCAAATGAAGTTAGGTACTGAAACCAAACCATGTGATCTTTTCTGTGTGTGTGTGTGTGTGTGTGTGTGTGAGTGTTGGTGTGATTTCTGGGGCTTGGACTTAGGGCCTGGGCAGTATCCCAAGGTGGTATAGAGATTGAACTGATGCAGAACTCACAGATTTGTGTTGGACTTGCATCTGTGCATTCTCTAGGTGTGTGGTCTCAGTACACCATATGGCTGATAATATTGATTTGCCCAGATCATTCAGAGATTATTCTATGTAAAGCATGTGAGCTTGTACTTACTCCACAGTGAGCATTCAGTCAGCCTCCTAGCAGGAACTTTAAGCTATTAGTCACCCTCAAATACCATCCTCCCAAGCCAAGCAGACCCCAAGAACCCATATCAGTCCTCACTTGTGCTCTTTAAACCAAGCTGGGGAGGGTGGCTGTTTTTCATTCTCATTGCACTCCAGGCTGCTAGCCTCAGTCATCACTTGATCCCTATCCATGGTGCCATGGACTCTTGATTATCTCAAGTCCCGTTGGCATCAAAGGTCCACATGGATGGGAGGAGTTCATCTTATCCATTCCCTTCATCTTATCTATCCCAGCACTAGTTTCTGTTCACTGGTGACACTCACTGATTCCAGGTGAGGATTTTTGAAGTTTCATTCTAGAGGCAGGGACTCCCAGTTAGTGTCCTTGACTTTGATCATAGAATAAGAATTTCCAGACTAGTCACAATGGTAAGAAAACTTATTGAGTAAGCAAGCAAGTAGGCAGGCAGTCGAGCAGAAAGGCAGAGGCCCACTCTGACAGATAGAGCGTGGGTGCTCAAAGGGAGACACCGCTCTCTGTCAGCAGGGCTCTCTGTATATGATAAAGGCAGACTCTGACTTAAAGTTATTCTAAGGTAAGTGTTTATCTTTGCTCTTTGGGTCTCTAAGACTAACCTGCTTTTTAAATTTTGACCATTATGGTTGGGTATCACTTTCAGGAAAGGATGCATCCCGCCATAAAAAGGTAGTTAACCTTGAGAGAAGTACTTTGTGCCAGGAGGAGTCATTATTTCAAGTATTTGCTTTTCCAGGATACATGTTTGGGTGGTTTTTGTTTTTGTTTTTGTTTTTGCCAGTCCTGGGGCTTGAACTCAGGGCCTGGGCACTGAGCTTTTTTTGCTCAAGGCTAGCACTCTACTACTTGAACCACAGTACCACTCCCAGCCTTTTCTGTTTATGTGGTACTGAGGAATCAGCTTCATGTATGCTAAACAAGAACTCTACCACTAAGCCACATTCCCAGTTGCCAGGCAAGGTCAGGTGGAGAAAGCTCCTCTTTTTTTTTCCCTCATTAATACTGAAGTTTATTAAGGAGTGTAAGGGTTAAAGCAAAGAAGATAGTGTTTCTATGTTTCTAAACACATTGTTTCTGAATTCCTGGCTCTTATTTACCATGCCTCATTTTTCTAATCTATCCTGCCTCAACACTAGCTAGTCCTATTCCAGGACATGTCCACCCCCTAAGCAGGGAGGGGCACTGGTGCAGGCCTTAGATGAGTTGGTGGGAGTCCTTGACCTCCAGTTCTTGAAATGAAGTCCACAACATTTCTTTGTCTGGACCAAGCTTTTTGTCCCTCAGTCTTGACATAACTCATTGCAATCTAAAAGGCTGGCATTATTGTCACCAAGGCCACCACTGGAATGAAGGAAGTAGACATGGGCCCAGGTCTCTTACCCTGGTCTACCTACTTCCTCTTAACAAGAAGGATGATAGGGGCTGGGAAGGTGGCTCAGTGGTAGAGAGCTTGCCTTGCATGCCTGAGGCCCTGGGTTCAATTCCTCAGCACCATATAAGCAAAAAGAAAAAAGCCGGCGCTGTGGCTCAAGTGGTAGAACACTAGCCTTGAGCTGAAGAGCTGAGAGACAGCGCCCAGGCCCAGAATTCAGGCCCCACAACCGGACCCCCCCCAAAAAAAGAAGGATGATGCAGGTGGTCCCCTTCTCAGAAGTGACTTCCATGAACAAACTTGCCTTTATGATGTGAACTGAGAAGCCTGAGATTATGTGGGCTTCTTATATACAGAGGTCACAATAGAGACTGTCCACCAGCCACAAACAGACACACAAGAGCAAAATGCTATCTCCCAATGAGAACAGATTTCCTTGTTTTTATTTTTCGGGTGCTGGTCCTGAGGCTTGAACTCAGGGCCTGAACACTATCCCTGAGCTTTTTGCTTAAGACTAGCCCTCTAGCACCTGTGCCACAGCTCTATCTCTTGCTTTTTGGTGGTTAATTGGACATAAGAGTCTCACAGACTTTCCTGTCCTGATTGGCTTGGAACAGTGATCCTCAGATCTCAGCCTCCTGAATAGCTAGGATTATAGGTATGAGCCACTGATAGTGGCTCAGATTTGCAGTCAGTTGACTCATTTGTGTCCCTGTAGGAATGAAGTTGAGCAGGAGGTCATTGAACCTTGGAGTCACAGTGAGAAAAGCCTTGTGACCCTTAAACCTCAGTCAGAGTAGGGCAGGGCCTGAGCTATTTCCATGCAGACTTTCACAAGCTGGGGTCAAGCCTTTAAGCCTCAGAGTGGGAACCTGAGATTTTTATTTGATCAATTCTTGGGAAGCCTCCTCTGAGTCACCTAGTTTACATCATCCCATCTCTCTGGCCTGAGAGGGCTCACCTCCAAAAGAGTGGGGGTAGGGAGAGAGAAGGGCTAGGTTTTTTAGAAACACTGCTGTTCTTAAAAAGATAGTTACAGTTTGAATGAAAGCACACTTGCCTGAAGAATGAAGCTTGAATGAAAGCACACTTGTTTGCAGCAGAGCTGTCTTTCCTCACATAAATTAATTGTGGCACAACTATGTGATAGAGTATGATCATCATTACATTATACTATCACTGTAGGGAATCTACCTGCCTGTGCTGCACACACCGAGAATGGAAGATGGTTGCTTTAGCAGCAGATGATAGCTCTGACGGGACACCTCTGAGACTTGATTATTCCTCTAGCTCCAACAGAATCATTCTAAGTGTACTCATGATAGTATCATTTTTTTTTTTTTGGTCCAGTCATGGGGCCTGAACTCTGGGCCTGGGCGCTGTCCCTCAGTTCTTCAGCTCAAGGCGAGCGCTCTACCACTTGAGCCACAGCATCACTTCCGGCTTTTTTCTTTTTGCTTATGTGGTGCTGAGGAATCGAACCCAGGGCCTCAGGCATGCAAGGCAAGCGCTCTACCACGGAGCCACCTTCCCAGCCCCTGATAGAATCATTTTTATTTATCTATAATAAATTCTTCCAGGGTGCTGGTGGCTCACGCCTCTAATCCTAACTACTCAGAAGGCTGAGATCTGAGGATCACAGTTTAAAGCCAGCCTGGCAGGAAAGCCTGTGAGACTCTTATCTCCAATAAACCACCAGAAAATCAGAAGTGGTGCTATGGCTCAAAGTTGGTGGAGTGCTAGCTTTGAGTGCAAAAGTTCAAGGACAGCATCCAGGTGTTGTGTTCAAGCTCCATGGCTGACAACAACAACAAAAGGAAATTCTCTACTTCAAAAATATTGAGTAGGCTGTGATTATGGCATATATTTTAATTTTTAAGTTATGACACATTAGTTCTATCCTTTTGGAGCTAGCCTTCATACAAATTAAAAATTAACACAAAAATTTAAAATATGAAGAAAAATACAGACATGGAAAAGGTAAATATCAGGGGGACAAATCTCTCAATTTCTGAGACACACTTTCAAATTTTTATTTTATTTTATTTTATTTTTATGTCAGTCCTGGGGCTTGAACTCAGGGCCTGGGTGCTGTACCAAACTTTTTTTTATTGCTCAAGACTAGTGCTTTACCACTTGACCCACAGCTCTACTTCTGGCTATTTGGTGGTTAATTGGAGATAAGAGTCTCATGGACTTTCCTGTCTAGTCTGGCTTCAAACCAAACCCCAATCTTCAGATCTCCACCTCCTGAGTAGCTGGGATTACAAGCGTGAACTGCTGGCTCAAGACTGACTCTTGAAGAATCCAAGTGGCTAGTTTGGCAGGACATTGTGCACCTGCATGTGTTGGAGTGCTCATATGCCTGGATTCAGGGCATGTATTTTTGCTAGGGGACTATAGGGGTGGTTCCCCTCATTTCTGAACTTGATCTTGGCCCCAGAGGCAGAGAAATAATGGTGCTCTTAACTCTGGTACACAAATAGGCTCAGAATTTCAGGTGGACTTACCTCCAGAGGCTAAATTTGAACTTTGGTGAAGGTTGAAATAATGCTAACTTTTGCTAAGAATCAAAGAGATCAAAGGTGCTTACCTGGGGCTTTTCTATGTCTCTTGGTAGTAGAAGTGGTTTGAAGTCATCAGTGGAGTTCCATTTCCCTGTCTGTAGCCTCTGACCAGCTGCCCTTCCTTTCTTCTGAGATCCAGATGGGGTATGCTATTTTACATTTGCACAAAGGCAGACTTGCTTTCTCCTGGAACTCTCTATCTAGTTGTAGGTCTGTCTTTATTCACTTCCTCTTCACACATTGCCATTGTTGCGGGGAGGGACACCCTGCTTCTGAAAGTGCCCCCCTACACCACCTGTAAACACCTCTCATCCCTGCCACTTTTTTCAAAGCTTTGAGGAAATTCTCAATTAGGTGGTAATATATGTATAACACTTGCCAGTATTTCCTTTAGTGAAGTGGTTCTAGTCCTGTCCCAGTAGCAGCTGCTGCCGTAGTAACAGTTTACAGAGGTGAGCGGGAAACCATCCTATGTACACAGGGGAACAATGACATTTTCCAATGAGAGTTGGTACCCATCTGTTGACCCTAGATACTTTGCTGTGCCATAACTCTGAGGACATTTTCTGTAGTTACATGATTGTTTCTTGACCTAAATGGTTGCTGTTTTGAGGTGTGTGTGTGTGTGTGTGTGTGTGTGTGTGTGTGTGTATGTGTGTGTGTGTGTTGTGTGTGTGTGTGTTGTGTGTGTGTGTATGCATTGCTGGGATTGAACACATGGTAATGAACTTGCTAGATGGGCACCACTTGAGCCACTCCTCTACTTCTTGCTTTTTGCAGGTTAACCAGAAATGAGTATCTCACATTTTTCTGCCTGGGCTGGCTTTTAACTTTGATGCTCAGATCTCAGCCACTTATTTTGTTGTTGTTGTTTACAAAGCCTGGACATTGTCCCTAAGCCTTTTTATGCTCAAAGCCAGCACTCTACCACCTGAGCCACAGCACCACTTCTGGCTTTTTTCTTTTTGCTTATATGGTGCTGAGGAATCGAACCCAGGGCCTCAGGCATGCAAGGCAAGCACTCTACCACTGAGCCACCTTCCCAGCCATCAGCCTCTTATGTAGCTAGCATTACAGGTGTGAGCCACAGTGCCTGTTTCCTCTCTTTTTTTATTAGTAAATATTGTAAAAAGGGATTTTATTGTGTTATTTCCATACATACATAACAAAATTTGACTAAATTTATCCCCTCTACTAGTTTTTCTTATCCTTCTCCTTTTTAAAACAATTTTAACAGGTTTTATCATTGTAATTTTATACATGCACACGAAGTCTTAGGATATTGTTAACTATTCACAGTTAACAAAGCACTTTTACATAGCTTATAATACCAGACTCCTACAAAACTCGGTGTCTAGTTGTTATTCTTGATTTATGGAAGGATTATATGAGGCTTGAGGATTTTACATAAATCACTCAAAGGAAACAAACTAGAATTGAAACTCTGAAATTCCATAATCTTCCCTGGACACTCCACTCCTGGATGCATGGTGAACTTCTTTTTTTTTTTTTTTTTTTTTAATTGTGAAAATACTGTACAGAGGGGTTACAATTACATGGGCAAGATAGTGAGTACACTTCTTATCAAGCATTGTAGCCTCCTCCTTTGTTTACCCTTCCCATCCCTTCCAAGACTCCCCCCCCACCCCCCTCACCCAATCCTCCCCCCCTCCCCCCACCAGGAACTTCTTTCTGAGCTGGTTGGCTTAGTTTAGGAGGAAGGAGGTAATATATTTAAAATCCACAAGGTTCCTGGTGACCTAGAATTTCAAATGACACTTTTGGGTGTGACTCCATCCTGATCTAGCATTCCAATCAGAAGAGTTATGTTCTCCTGAAGACATTTCCTATGTCAGCATAGACAGTGGCTGTTCTAGAAAGATCAGAATTACAGCAGCATGTGCCAGCTCAAGCCTGATAGAGAGCAAGCGAGGGAGATACCAGTGAAATGTGAGTGTGAGCTAAGCAAGGCTTGGTGCGTCAGATGTTCAAATGGTGTCTGGCACTTGTTAAATCTAGCTAGTTTATCTCAAAATGGGCAGTGGTCCCAGGGTTTCAGGGGCGTGGGTGTGTGCTGGGAGGACACTGGGGACAGGAGTCCATATGGTTTTGCATTTGCCATCTGTGCCCTGGACTGGCCATGACGTAATAATTCCTGCACAGGTGCAGAAGAAGAAGGAGGGCCTGGGGTGGGGCAGAATTTCAGTGTCAAGTCAGGACTGATGATACTGAATTGGAAATGGTCTCTGAGCTAAGGAGCACTGATCTGGCCTGAGTTGAAGGCTGTGGTTGGTTTACCTGCTTAGCTTTATTTGTTTTTCCTCCAAGACTGGAGGATGAACTCAAGGCCTTGTGCTTGCTATGTAAGTGCTCTACCACTTAAGACACGATTCTAGTCCTTCGCTTTTAGTTACGTTTCTTCGGAAAGAGTCTCATCCATATGCCTAGGGCCAGCTTCCTCTGGCCATTCTCCTATCTCCACTTCTCCTGGAGCACTTAAACCATTCTGTTAGTCTGTTTTCACAGGCAAGAATCCAGATCTGGCCAGGAAGTTAAAATCACCTTGTCAGGATGGGCAAACTCACTTTGGGGGGGGAGGGCAAGAAGAAAAGGCTGCAGGTGTCAGCAGAAAGGTCTGTGAGTGGGACAGGATTAGGTGTGGAGGCGTGTGAGTATGGGGCTGCTGGCAGGGAGGACACTTCGGAACTGACCATGGTCCTTACTGAGAGGAGGGTTTGACACCCTGGGCAGATGGAATGCTGGGCCAGGCACTCTCTCCCACTCTGGGGAGTCCAGAGCTTCAATTGGATGACATTAGGCCACAACCCTTGTAACAAGAGGATAGTCAGTTCAGCAGTACCTACGAGGAGAGAAATTACAGTTTTTCATTCTGGAATTCAAGCAGAGAGATTTCTTTTTCAGTACTGGAGACTGAGCCCAGGACTTCATGCATGCTATCTAAGCTTTCTACCACTTGAACCATACCTCCAACCCTTATTTTATTTTTGAGTTACGGTCTTGCTAACAGTGCCTGGGCAGGCCTTGAAGTCTTGATTCTCCTACCTCTGCTTTCTGAGTAGCTGGGGTTATAGGCCTGAAGCACCATGCCTGACTTTAAACTGGATCCTTGAAGAGACCAGTTTATCTCTGGGTCTCTGTTCCCTGTAAAAATGTGATAGTGGGGGGAATAATGTTTCCCTTACGATTCCTCTCAGCTTAGAGGCGCTGTGTATATGCTTTTGTTGTTGTTGTTGTTGATGATGATGATTGTGGGGCCTGAATTCATGGCCTGAGCTCTGTCCCTGAGCCTCTTTGTGCTCAAGGATAGCACTCTACCAGTTGAGCCACAGAGCCACTTTCAGTTTTTGAGTGGTTTATTTGAGATAAGAGGCTCACGGGACCTTTCCTTCCTGGGCTGGCTTTGAACCCGATCCTCAGATCTCAGCCTCCTGAGTAGCTGGGATTAATAGGTATGAGCCACCAGCGCCCAGCTTTGTATATAATTTCAGATTTTAGGGCTATTGTCCCGTGAATACTTGCCAAGGAAAAGGGTCAATAACCATACCATAGCCATAATCTTTTTTTTTACATTGCTTTCTCATATGCGCCCCCCCCTTCAGGTTTTTTTACCCTGGCCAGGGAAAACATCAAAATGTGCTTTTCAAAGATGGGTGCTAGTGGCTCACACCTGTAATACTAGCTATTCAGGAGGCTGAGTTCTGAGGATCGTGGTTTGAAGCCAGCCAAAGGCTGTGAGACTCTTATTTCCGATTAAGTACTCAGAAAAGACTGGAAGTGGTGCTGTGGCTCAATTGGTAGAGTACTAGCGTTGAGCACAAAGAGGCTCAGGGACAGCGTCCAGGTCCTGAGTTCAAGTACCAGGAACAGCTAAAAAAAATTTGTTTTCACTTTTAAGCTGAACACTGGTGACTCATGCCTGTAATCCTATGTAGGAGGCTGAGATCTAAAGATTATTGTTCAAAGCCAGTCTGTGAAGAAAAGCTCTTGAGACTCTTACCTCCAATTCATTAGCAAAAAGCTAGAAGTGGTAGACCTCAAGCCTTGAGTAAAAAGGCAAGTGAGGTCTTGAGTTCTAGCCCTAGTACTGGCACAAACCATATGCATGCATGCATACATACATACATACATGTATGTGTGCATGCATGCATGCATGCATGTATGTATGTTTATGTTCACATGAATTAATCAATGAGATCTATAGCATTCTAGAGCCTCAGGTTAGTGAAATAATTAGTAGTTGTAGGAACCAGAGGCTTCAATTCATATTTCATTCCCAGTTTACCCTTCATTTGCTCATTCATTCATTTTTTTTTTAACTTTGTTGTAGGGCTTGAACTCAGGGCCTGGGCGCTGTCCCTGAGCTCCTTTGCTCAAGGCTAGTGCTCTACCACTTTGAGCCACAGCTCCACTTCCAGTTTTGGAGTGGTTAATTGGAGATAAGAGTCTTACAGACTGTTCTATCTGGGCTGGCTTTGAACTGCAATCCTCAGAGCTCAGTCTCCTGAATAGCTAGTATTACAGGTGTGAGCGGCTGGCACCCAGCTCATCGAGCTCACAGGATGTACTGGGAAGAATTAAGCCAGAGGGGAAAAACTTCCAAGGTGATGCAAAATTCTAGATGATTGGAGTGCTGGTCCCTTCAGTCCCCTGCCTCTCTGTGCTGCACTCTCATTGGAGTTTCAGCATGGCGCTCATCAAACGGCACGAAAATGAGTTCTTGTGGGTGGTTTCAGTGAAAGAAATTGAGGTATTCAAATCATCTGTAGGTTACCACCTCCATGCACCTGTGGACCTCTAAGGCCAGATATAGGTAGGAACTGGCTCCTCCCACTGAAAGCCTCCCTCTGGGATATCCTTGTTACTCCCTTCTTCCCTATCCTCTGTCCACAGTGCTGCCCTTGAGATGGAGTTGCTGCCCCTTTGGCTCTGCCTAGGTCTTTACTTCCTGACTGTGGAATGGAGGAACGGAAGCAGGACAGCCACAGCTGCTTCCCAAGGGAGCTGCAAGTTGGTGAGTTTCCCCTTGACCCTGACTTTTCTGTTGCTCCTGTCTTCCAAGGTTTTGTTCACTTGGAAAGGTAAGGGATTGTCAATCCAGGAGAGACTATTTTTGGTGAAAGTAAAGACCATTTCCTATCCTATTCTAAAATCATAAAATCATAGGGCTGAGGGTATATCTCAGCAAAAGACCTTGTGCTCAGTGAGTGTGAAGTCCTGGGTTTAATCCCCAGCATCAAAAACACAATGATCATTAACAATAATCTACCTGGGCGCTGGTAGCTCCTAGCTACTCAGAAGGTGAAGAATGTGAGGATCATGTTCAAAGCCAACCAAGACAGAATAAATCCATGAGATTCTTATTTACCAGCAAAAGACTGGAAGTAGAGGTATGACTCAAATAGTAGAGTGCCAGCCTGGTGAAATGACAACAACAAACCAACTGATAAGAGCTTAGGGCTCCAAATTCAAGCCTCATCAGTGTCACACACACACACACACACACACACACACACACACACACACACACACATCTATAGAGCCATTCCAAGTGGTTGCTGAGACAGCCCAATAAATGAACTCTGTTTCTCTGTATAGACCTCTGTCTCCATGGTCTCCTCCCCACTGACCCATGTGCTTTTGGATTTAGATAGATGGAGTTGCTGACTGCCAAGGGCAGAACCTTGTTTCAGTGCCCAACAACCTCCCATTCCACACTAGTATGCTCATCCTGGATACCAACCCTCTGAAAACCCTGTGGAATTACTCTCTCCAGCCTTACCCTCTCCTGGAAAGCCTCAGCCTGCACAGCTGCCTCTTAGAACGCATTGGCCACTACGCCTTCCAAGAGCAAGGCCACCTGCGCAGCTTGGCCCTGGGTGACAACTCCCTGTGGGAGAATTACAAAGAGACAGCCGCTGCTCTGCACACCCTGCCTGGGCTGCAGAGGCTGGACTTGTCAGGAAACTCCTTGACGGAAGACATGGCAGCCCACATGCTCCACAATCTCTCCTCGCTGCAGGTTATATCCCTGGCCAGGAACACCCTCATGAGGCTTGATGAGTCTGTCTTTGAGGGCCTGGAGTCTCTGCAGGAGCTGGATCTGCAGAGGAACTACATCTTTGAGATTGAAGGTGGTGCTTTTGATGGCTTGACCAAGCTGCAACACCTCAACCTGGCTTACAACAACCTACCCTGCATCGTGGACTTCAGCCTTACCCAGTTGCGGTTCCTTAACGTCAGCTATAATATCCTGGAGTGGTTCCTGGCGGCCAGGGAAGAGGCGGCCTTCGAGCTGGAGCTGCTGGACCTGTCTCACAACCAGCTACTGTTCTTTCCTCTTCTGCCCCAGTGCAATAAGTTGCATACCCTGCTGCTTCAGGACAACAATATGGGCTTCTACAGGGACCTGTACAACACCTCATCGCCACAGGAGATGGTGGCACAGTTCCTCCTTGTGGATGGAAATGTGACCAACATCACCACAGTGAGCCTGTGGGAAGAATTTGCCTCTGGTGACCTGTCAGCGCTACGCATCCTAGACATGAGCCAGAACCAGTTCCAGTACTTGCCAGATGGCTTCCTAAAGAAAGCACCTTCCCTCTCCCACCTAAACCTCAACCAGAATTGTCTGGTGAGGCTCCACATCCGGGAACATGAGCCCCCAGGAGCACTCACCGAGCTGGATCTGAGCCACAACCAGCTGTCAGAGCTACACCTGGCTCCAGGGCTCGTCGGCTGCCTGAGGAACCTTCGGGTATTCAATGTGAGCTCCAACCAGCTCCTCGGGGTCCCGACTGGCCTTTTTGCCAATGCTAGTGATATCACTACAATCGACATGAGCCACAACCAGATCTCACTGTGTCCCCAGCCAGCTGCCTTAGACTGGGTAGGCCCCACCAGCTGTGTGGATTTCAGGAATATGACATCTTTAAAGAGTCTCTCTCTGGAGGGCTGTGGGCTGAGGGCCTTACAAGACTGCCCTTTCCAGGGAACCTCTCTCACTCACTTAGATCTATCCAACAACTGGGGGGTTCTGAATGGAACTGTTGCCCCTCTCTGGGATATTGCTCCCACATTGCAGGTCCTGTCCCTCCGAAATGTGAGCCTTAGTTCTGGCTTGGCAGAGTTGGACTTCTCTGGGTTTGGAAATCTGAAACACTTGGATCTGTCCGGAAATTCCTTGGCCAGCTTTCCAAAGTTCAAGGGCAGCCTGGCTCTGCAGACTCTGGATCTCCGGAGAAACGCTCTCACCGCCTTTCCCCAGAGGGCTGTGTCTGAGCAGCTCCTGAGGAGTCTGCAGACTGTCTACCTCAGCCAGAATCCATATGACTGCTGTGGGATGGATGGGTGGGGGGCCCTGGAGCACTTAGAGGCCATCGCTGATTTGGCTATGGTCACTTGCAATCTCTCCTCCAAGGTTGTTCGCGTGATGGAGCTGCCCGGAGGTAGGCCCCAGATCTGTAAGTGGGAGCAGGTGGACATGGGCCTGCTCTACCTTGTGCTCCTTCTCCCCAGCTGTCTCACCCTTCTGGTGGCCTGCACCATCATCTTCCTCACTTTCAAGAAGCCTCTGCTTCAGCTAATCAAAAGCCGCTGTCACTGGTCCTCCATATACTGACCCACAACATGCCAGATCAGATACTTCATCTGTGCATACAAGGATGCTTTCCCAGCTAGACTTGAAGATCTGCTGCAGGGGTCAAATTTTGTTTTGTTTTATTTTGTGTGTGCCCATTTTGTTTTGTTTTGAGCCCAGGGCTTGGGTTCTATCCCTAATTTTTTTGGTCAAGGCTAGTGCTCTACCATTTGAGAGCCAGAGCTCTACTTCTAACTCTTTAAGAGTTCATCAAGGATAAGAGTCTCTCAGTCTTTCCTGCCTGGATTGGCTAGAATCCTGATCCTCAGATCTCAGTCTCCTGACTAGCTAGATTATAGGCATGAGCCACCAATTCTTGGCCCCCTTAGAGGTCAAGTTTGATGAGCTGAGGGTTAAATTAAAATTTCAAATGGGGGCTGGGAAGGTGGCTCAGTGGTAGAGTGCTTGCCTTGCATGCATGAGGCCCTGGGTTCGATTCCTCAGCACCACATAAGCAAAAAGAAAAAAGCCAGAAGTGGTGCTGTGGCTCAGGTGGTAGAGCGCTAGCCTTGAGCTGAAGAGCTAAGGGACAGCGTCCAGGCCCAGAGTTCAGGCCCCACGACCGGACACACACACACACAAAAAATTCAAATGTTTCCATCCCTTATTCTTCCTGAGCCATAACTATCCATTCTCATTGTCTGGTTAAAATATTTATTGACATTCTATGAAAATAAAAGATATGCCTTATAAATATTTTTAAATCAAAATCAAATGCATCTTGGGTTTATTCTTTTTTCTAGTGACATTCTCTCTCTCTCTCTTTCTCTCTCTCAAAGCCTTGCACTCTTACCTCTCAATTGGCTTTTTTTGTTTGTTTGTTTGAGGCTAGCACTCAACCACTTGAGCCATACTTCCACTTCAGGCTTTTTGGTAGTTAATTGTAGCTTAGAGTTTCAGACTTTACTGTCTGAGCTGGCTTTGAACCATGATTTCAGATCGTAGCCTCCTGAGTAGTTAGGATTGCAGGCGTGAACCACCAGCGCCCAGACAGCAAGACTTTTGGAGCCTCTCAAGTCACCAGGTAGCTCCCTGTCCTTCCTTCCTGTTCAGCATGGCAGAGTTGCAGATTGAGACAAAGCCTTGCACCTACTGGTGGCTGTGACTTCAGAAGACTGAGGCTCTCCTTCCAGCACTATCGTCCCAACCTAATGACTTTCTAGGTTTCTTTCCATGTGGTGAGAAGGTTGGACCTAACAGATGAATATATTTCTCTCTCTCTCCCTCTTCCCCTCTGCCCCCACCCGTCTGTCTCTGTCTCTTTGCAATTCTGAAGTTTGCAATCAGAGCCTTGCACTTGCTAGACAGGCAGTATACCACTTGAGCAATACCCCTAGCCCTTTTTGCTGCTGTATTTTTTTTTTAATAAGTTCTCAGTTTTTAACTAGGTCAGCCTGGACTATTGTCCTCCTTTTTACAATCTAGGATGACATGTATATACTACCACACCCAGCTTTTTCTTGGTTAAGGTGGGGTCTTATGGACTTTTTGCCAGGCCATCCTTCAAAGATGATCCTTCTGATCTTACCTGCCTGAATAGTTAGGATTGCAGGTATTAGCAACTGTGCCTGGCAACAAGTGGATTTCTGACTCTAGTCTTGAGCTGTAGTTTCTCTAGCTAACTTTGTACCTCTGCCATACTTTGCCCGCCCTGCCTCTACCTGCAGGAGAGGGTACACTCTATAAACAGACCATAGTCTGTTGCAGAGTTCCTTAGTGGGACCCACAACACAGTGGTTCTTCCTCAGTCAGTGGGAAGTGGCCACAGGGCAGTCAAAACAAAGTTCAGAACCCAAGATTGATAATGTCAAAGACTGGTGTCTTAACATGGTTAACTGCTGAATCAGATTTTGAAAATCCAGTCATAAAACAAAAGCTTAGTTTTCCTGAGGCACAATATAGGTTATTATGGGTTATTTTTCTTTTAATGGGCTACAGTTGCAAGGAATTGAATAAACTCTAATCCTTAATCCATTCACTGGCTTTGATCACTATTAATTGTATGCATTACCTTTCATTATTTAATGGTCCAGATAACTTCCCTTTGCACCTCAGATTCCCCCTCCTTACTTCTCTACCCTACCCTGTGAGGCTGACCTCCGGACTCCTTTGCTTTCTGTCTTCCAATTCTAGTTGGCTGAGAAGATTCTGTCTGGACAAATTAGAAAAGGAAGGAGGAAAGGGAGATCAGGGCATTATTCTTCTGATTTCTGCCTGTGGAGTTGACTCTAGAGGGCTTCACCTTCCTCTTAGGGTACCCTCTGTACTCTGCTTCCTGCCTTGAGTCTGGGAGCCATTTGCTTCATTGGTCCCTCCTCTTTGGACTTAGGGATTGGTGACTAGCCTCCTATACCTGATTATCCATTGTGGGGTGCCTTTTCCTGACTACTCCTTTGTAAATCATCACTTTAGGCCTTGTGGAGGTGTCTTCGTTTGAATGTGTTCCTATTAGACCTCTGAGTGTTGCAGTCAGTGGTCATTCAGTCAGTAACCCTGAATCAGAGAAATCCCAGAACTTGCATTAGGAAGTCACAGAGTGCTAAAAAAAAAAAAAAAAAAAAGTAGTCAGAGCAAAGAGGCCAACTCCTGAAGACTGTCTCTCCCACTGATTATGAGTAGACATGACGGAGGAGGTGCTCATAGATACAAAACTCATCATAGTACAACTATTTACAGATTTTATTCAAATAAGAACAGAAGTTTCCAGCCCAGAAGAAATCCAAATGAGTGTGAAGACCTCCAAAAGGGTGTAGATGTAGTGGTGACCCAGTGAACAGAGGAAGCCTAGGGAAGAAAGTATTAAAAAATACTGAGGTAGGAAGGTGGCTCAGTGGTAGAGTGCTTTACTTACATGCATGAGGCCCTGGGTTCGATTCTGCAGCACCACATAAGCAGGAAAAGCCAGAATGGCACTGTGCCTCAAGAGGTAGAGCACTAGCCTTGAGCTGAAGAGCTGAGGGATAGCACCCAGGCCCAGAGTTCAGGCCCCATATATATATTCCTTGTTACCTTCCCCTTCTCTCAACCTCATCAGCTACCAAAGACTTATTTTTGTGCTAAGTGCTTTTTTGTAAGCACACTTTATTTTGGCCAGGCTGGGGTTTGAACTCAGAGCCTCCCAGTCTCCAGGCTGGCACACTACCTCTTGAGCCACCTCCTCAACCCTTGCTAAGTGCTTTCTATGAATAATTTCATTTACTCTTGGGGAAATTTGCTGAAGGTCCTGGCGAACTGTGGTCCAGATGTTATCATTAAACTGAAGAAAACAAAGCAGCTTTCGAAACCTTCATCTTTATCTGGTCTATCAGCCCTTAGGTGGTTAGTGGTAGCTGAAGCACATTTGCTGATTAAATGGCCAAGTTAGAGTAGGTTCCTGTGGGGCGGGAATGAGGAAGCCTAGTGTAGTCGAAGGTCATCTGCTGCACCCAACTGTACAGAAGGCAGCATTGTGGTACAGGGATGGCTTGAAGGTAGTTTGCCATTTAGGAATCTCGCTCAATTCCTTCACCCTTAACAGACATCTTGCAGAACAATCAGGCAGGTAGCAGTTTTCACTCTGATGTTTAAAGTTCCTTGTGTTTGGGGGACCAATGAAGGAAGCCATCTTGCTGTGATAATCACCTGGTCCATCCAGGTCAGTCAGATGTAGAACTCAACTTGGGTAAAAGTAGTTTCTTGGGAAACAAAGATTCCATTAAATATCAATACCCATGACTTAGAGATTTACGAGTTGTTAAGACATTGACTCATTCATTCTAGGACCTCTGGCAAAGAACAGTTCTTATCATTACCAAGAAGGGTAGATGAGGGTGAGCTAAAAGCCAAGAAAACTGAAGGGGAATATGTAATGCATGTGTCCTGACACCCCAGATGCAATCTTCCTCAAATGACACTTCTAAAGGCTTTTGACAAAGTGTCTTTTTTTTTCTTGTCCGTCATGGAGTTTGAACTCTGGGCCTGAGCGCTGTCCCTCAGCTCTTCAGCTCAAGGCTAGCACTCTACCACTTGAGCCACAGGGCCACTTCTGGTTTTCTGGTGGTTTACTGGAGATAAAAGTTTCATGGCTTTTCCTGCCTGGGCTGCCTTTAAGCCCTGATCCTCAGATCTCAGCCTCCTGAGTAGCTAGGATTACAGGTGTGAGCCACCAGTGCTCGGCCAAACTGTCTTGCTTAATACTTGTTCCCAAGTTTCTAGTGTCTCGTACTCATTCTAAAGTAGCCACGCCTCCAGCCCTTTGGAATGTTGCTTATATTTCAGATAGGGCCTTGTATCCTTCCCAGCTCATGCCCAAACCACAATATACCTATTTTAGGCTTCCTGTTATATCTGGGCTGATAGGTGTCACCAGGCCCAACTTTTTCTGTTAAGATGCAAACTTTTCTGTCTTGACTGACCTAGACTTGTGATCCACAAAAACTAGCTTCTAAACTATAGTTATATTTAAAACCCTTGCTGGGAACTGGTGATTCACACCTATAATCCAAGCTACTCAAGAGGCTGAGGTCTAAGGATCATGGTTCAAAGCCAGCCTGGCTAGGAAAGTCCGTGAGACTTTTTTTCCCCCTAGTCCTGGCACTTGAATTCAGGGCCTGGGCACTGTCCCTGAGCTTCTTTTCTTCAAGGCTAGCACTCTACCATTTGAGCCACAGCACCACTTCTGGCTTTTTCTGTTTATGTGGTAGTGAGGAATCAAGCCCAGGGCTTCATGCATACAAGATAAGCACTCTACCACTAAGCCACATTCTCAGCCTGAGACTC
This sequence comes from Dipodomys merriami, assembly GCF_024711535.1. NCBI lineage: Eukaryota > Metazoa > Chordata > Mammalia > Rodentia > Heteromyidae > Dipodomys > Dipodomys merriami. Next base: position 68,959,194 of record NW_027203381.1, on the reverse strand, counting down.
TTATCTCTAATAAACTACTCAGAAAAAAAAACTAGAAGTGTTGCTGTGGCTTAAGAGGTAGAGCATTAGCCTTGAGAAAAAGAATTTCAAGGACAGCACCCAGATCCTGTGTTCAAAAATCTTTATTTTTAGCCAGGCACTGGTGGTTCATGCCTGTAATCCTAGCTACTCAGGAGGCTGAGGTCTGAGGATCACGTTCAAAGCCAGCTTGGGCAGGAAAGTCCATGAGACTCTTATCTCCAATTAACCACTAGAATGCTGGAAGTGGCATGTGGCTCTAGTGGTAGAGTGCTCACTTTGAGCTGAAGAGCTCAGGGATAGTACCCAGGCTCAGAGTTAAAAGCTCCATGACCAACCAAAACAAACAAACCTTACCTTCAGATGCATTGTATTTGTAATCAGTAATCCTTTCCTATGCTGATGTGAAGGATACTCAGCTTCTAACGCAGAGCACGTCTGTTTTACAAAGAAGACCATGCAGAATAATTCTGACCTTGAAATAAATCTGGATTTCAATGTTGACCCTTAGTAACTTTATATAACAGTATCTCCCAGTTTTCTGGGGCTGAGAAAAGCCTTTTGCATAATCTCAACATTGAAGGAGAGATGGTATTGAAAGATCATTTTACAAAGACTTCCAAAGACCTTGTCAAAGAAAAGAGAAGGGCGTGGGAAAGCACATGGTAAAGCAGAGGAGGTAATAAAGCCAGCTTGAGCACTGGTGTGGCCACAGCCACACCAGTCTAAGAGTCCCCCTGGCTCAGAGAAGTGGAGAATGAGCTGGGATCTGAGGAGAGGTGGACAGGGTCTTGTTTTCTGGAGGGTGGGTGTGTTTCTCTCTTTTCCGGTTACTGTTTTCATGTGGTGAGCCCATCCCTTCAGCTGAAGGCCCTAGAGGAAGCACAGCACTTCCTGTTATCTTACAGTGCTGCAAGATGCAAGCTAGCAGAAAAAAAGGGAAAGAGAGGGGAAAATGGGAAGATGGGAAGATCTTTTGAGGTGAGGTCAGGATTTCCCACCACCAAGGGGAAACCCAGCTCACCTTTTCCTGGAGATGCGGAAGACGAGGAAGTCCCAGATGTCAGTTTCTTCTAAGACCAACCAGAAGCCAGAAAAGAATCTCTATATAAAAATTTTAAAAAGGGGCGGGGGGGCTGAGAAGGTGGCTCAGTGGTAGAGCACTTGTCTTGCATGCCTGAGGCCCTGGGTTTGATTCCTCAGCACCACATAAGCATAAAGAAAAAAAGCCAGAAGTGGTGCTGTGGCTCAAGTGGTAGAGTGCTAGCCTTGAGCTAAAGAGCTGAGGGACAGCACCCAGGCCCAGAGTTCAGGCCCCACAACTGGAACCCCCAAAAAATAATTTAAAAAAAAAAGGATACTTGCCGAGTGCTGGTGGCTCACGCTTGTAATCCTAGCTACAAAGGAGGCTGAGATCTGCAGTTCAAAGCCAGCTTGGGCAGGAAAGTCTGTGAGACCTATCTCCAGTAAACCACCAGAAAACCAGAAGTGGCGCTGTGGCTCAAGTAGTAGGGCACTACCCTTGAGCTGAAGAGCTCAGGGACAGTGCCCAGGCCCAGAATTCAAGCCCCATGACTGACATCCCCCTACCCCCAAACAAAGGATACTTTCTGTTCAAAAAAGGAACCTCCTATAACAGTCTTCTGGAGTTTTACCATTAGAATAGTTCGCAAACCAGGTCTGCCTAAAAGACCCTTCCTCGACGATCCCATACCCCTTTCTGCCCTCTCTCAGCAGTAAGTAGCCTGGAGTGGTCATTACCCCTGTTCCCTAACAGCACTTAGGGTTTACAGCTGAGAGGAGGGAATGAGGGGCAGAGGTAAAAAGTGGTGGATACAACACATGACAGATTAATGTGTCCCATCAAGGTGCTGCATGTTCCCATAATGCTTCCGACTCCTGCTCAAATGATTCATCTTCCCATAATGCCCGGGTGTCCGTTCAACCAATTAAATGAGCTGGGGAGATGCATGCATAAGCCCTGGGGTAGAGATATGGAGGAAGCCCATACTATAAAAATAGCCCTCAGAGAGGACTTCACTGGAGTGAGTCCTCTATGGGCCCCTCTCTGGATGGAGAGTCTCTCTACTTTCCTTTCATGGTCTTCCTTTACTTTCAAATAAACTTACTCTGTTTAACAACAACAAAAAGGACACTTTGAAAAGCAGCAGAAGCAATGAAGTTGAAGATCACTACAAGAAAGAATAAGGAGACAATCATAGGGTACTACTGCTGATGAAATGTCTATCTCTTGCATAATGCCCTTTAAAACCTTGCCAGTCTGTGAGACTACACCAAAGTTTTGCAGTATTGGAAAGAATTTTTGTTGTTGTTGGTCATGGGCCTTGAACTCAGGACCTGGGCTATGTTCCTGAGCTAATTTGCTCAAGCCTAGCACTCTACCACTTTAAGCCACAGCTCTGCTTTCCTTCCTGGGCTGGTTTTGAACCACAATCCTCAGATCTCAGCCTCGTGAGTAGCTAGGATTACAAGTGTGAGCCACTAATGCCCGGCAGAAAGAACCATTTTGATATTAGGCTCTGTTTTATTGTTTTGCTGTGGGAAGCATCCTTCATGCTCCTTGAGATACTTCATGAGATTTAATAGAAATAATATCCTCAGCGAGTGACAGTGGCTCATGGCTGTAATCCTAGCTACCCAGGAGGCTGAGATCTGGGAATCATGGTTCAAAGTCAGCCCAGGCAGGAAAGTCTATGAGACTCTTATCTCCAGTTAACCATCAGAAAACTGGAAGTGGTGCTTTGGCTCAAAGTGTTGGAGCGCTAGCCTTGAGCACAAAAGCTCAGAGATAGGACCCAGGCCCCAAGTTTAAACCTCACAACCAACAAATATATCCTGGGTCCTGAGTTGGGGGTCAACAGGTGCTGCTAACAGACCACCAGATATTTATAGATTAAAAAATTATATCACTGGCTGGGAAGGTGGCTCAGTGGTAGAGTGCTTGCCTTGCATGCATGAGGCCCTGGTTCCACAGCACCATATATGCAGAAAAAGCTGGAAGTGGTGCTGTGGTTCAAGTGGTAGAACACTAGTCTTGAGCTGAATAGCTGAGGGACAGTGCCCAGGCCAAGAGTTCAGGCCCACAACTGGCAAAAAACAAAAACAAAAACAAAAACAAAAAAACCTGTATCACTATAATCCATAGCAATACATTTATTTTCTAAATCACCATACAGCTCTGTGTGTGTGTGTGTGTGTGTGTGTGTGCATGTGTGCATGTGTGCATGTGTGCATGTGTGCCATGTACATACCAATCCTGGGGTTTGAACTTAGAGCCTGAGCACTGTCCCTGAACTCTTTCTTTTTTTTTTTTTTTTTGTCGGTCATGGGGCTTGAACTCCGGGCCTGGGCGCTGTCCCTCAGCTCTTCAGCTCAAGGCGAGCGCTCTACCACTTGAGCTACAGCGCCACTTCCGGTTTTCTGGTGGTTTATTGGAGATAGGAGTCTCACGGTCTCTCCTGCCCGGGCTGGCTTTGAACCGCGATCCTCAGATCTCAGCCTCCTGAGTAGCTAGGATTACAGGCTTGAGCCACCAGCGCCCGGCTCCTGAACTCTTTCTTAAGGCCACTGTTCTACACTGTGAACCACAGCTCTATTTCTGGCTTTTTTTTGATTAGTTAATTGAAGGTAATAGTCTCATGAACTTTCCTGTTTGAGTTGGCTTCAGTGATTCTCAGATCTCAGCTTTCTGAGTGGCTAGAATTACAGGGGTAAGCAATTGACACCTGGCCACTTCCAGCTAGCTTTTTAATGGCTAAGTGAAGATATGAATCTCTCAGACTTTCCTGCTCTGACTGGCTTCCAACCGTGCCCACATCTCAGCCTCCTGCATAGCTAGGATTGCAAGCATGAACCATGGGCACCTGGCTAAGAAACTTCTTTTGTTCTGCTTTTCAGACCAACCCTGACTTTCTTGAACTAGATTTCTTGAAAAATAACTTCTTCCTCTAGTGCCTGTGTTTCACTTCATGGAACACCCTTCCTTTGCAAGACAGAAAACAACAAGACTTCCACTGTGATGATGAGAGCAGATTACAAGAGGAAACACCCTCAAAATTTCTAACTTTTCAAAAATGTCATGCTTTTTCCTTGTCATACCAGTAACCTTTACTTCCCCAGCCCCATCTCCTACAGTCTTCCTAAGAGGTAGTTATTGTCTGCCTGGTAGGTGGGGCAAAAACAGAAACAGCACTTTCATTGCTGTCATTGACTTAGGTTCCTTTAGCTTTGTTTTTTAAAAATAATGTTTTCCTACATTGCTGATTTTACCAGAAGTTCCATTATCTTCTGGACCAACTGTTATGACAGATTGTAATCATCATTTTTTTTTTGCCAGTCCTGGGACTTGAACTCAAGGCCTGTCCCTGAGTTTCTTTTGTTCAAGGCTAGTCCTCTACCACTTGAGCTACAGAGCTTTTTCTGTTTATGTGGTACTGAGGAATCCAACCCAGGGCTTCATGCATGCAGGTAAGCATTCTACAACTAAGCCACATTCCTAGTCCTTGCTATATTCTTTACACCTATAATTCTAGCTTCTCAGGAGCAGAGATCTGAAGATCAAAGCCAGGCTGGGCAGAAAAGTCCTTATTATTCTTTCCAATTAACCAGCAAAAAGCCTGAAGTAGAGGTATGGTTCAAGTGGTAGAGTACTAGGCTTGAGTGAAAAATCCAAGTAGAGTATATCCAAGCGTGCACACACACACACACACACACACACACACACACACACACCGTCATTTTTTGCCCTACATGGATACGGTTTCTATAACATTCATCAGAATAAAAGTCAATGTTTGTTAAGAAAAGGCAGACAGGGGCTGGGAAGATGGCTCAGTGGTAGAGCGCTTGCCTTGCATGCCTGAGGCCCTGGGTTCGATTCCTCAGCACCACATAAGCATAAAGAAAAAAAGCCAGAAGTGGTGCTGTGGCTCAAGTGGTAGTGTGTTAGCCTTGAGCTGAAGAGCTGAGGGACAGCACCCAGGCCCAGAGTTCAGGCCCCACAACCGGACCCCCCCCCCAAAAAAAAAAAGGCAGACAATACACATATACACAGGAACTGAAAGCCTAAATGATCATGATATAATGATAGATTTGACATCATGTGAATTGGATAGAAGTGAAAATAAATATATAAGCTATAACAAATTTTTGAGCAAAATCAATCCACTTACTGAAGCTAGAAAATGAAAATGTGCATCTTTGCTAGAGATAAAGCAAAGAGATGTCATTTGGATACATTTGGATGAATTAAGAAATTACATACTAACAAGAGGACCCATAAATGGAAAAAGGAATATCAGTTTTAAACTAGAATGGTAGAAGTTTGTAATATACAAAAGAATTAAATAGTTCAGTTGAGATATTGTCAGTAAGGCATGTTATGTAAAAGAAAAAAGGCCAGGTGCCAGTGGCTAAAGCCTATGATCCTAGCTACTCAGGAGGTTAAGATCTGAGGATCATGGTTTCAAGCCAGCCTGGGCAGGAAAGTCCATGAGAGTCTTATCTCCAATTAATCACTGAAAGAGGTGGAAGTGGTACTGTAGCTCAACTAGCAAAAAGGAGCTTAGGGACAGCACCTAGGCCCAGAATTCAAGGCCAAGGACAGGCCAAAAAAAAGGAAAAAGGAAAAAATTAAAAATTTGAATGTGTAAAGACAGTTGCACTTAGAAATGAAAGAACTGTTTGCATAAAGGATATGTCCATGAACAAGAAACACATTCATGAAGTCAATGGCTGGAACATAATTTTGTTGTTGTTGTTGTCCTGGGACTTGAACTCAGGCCCTGGACTCAAGACTAGCACTCTACTATTTGAGCCACAGCACCACTTCCAGCTTTTTCTGAGTAGTTTATTGGAGATAAGAGTCTCATGGAGGGCTGGGAAGGTGGCTCAGTGGTAGAGCCCTTGCCTTGCATGCATGAGGCCCTGGGTTCGATTCCTCAGCACCACGTAAGCAGGGGAAAAAAGCCGGAAGTGTCACTGTGGCTCAAGTGGTAGAGTGCTAGCCTTGAGCTGAAGAGCTGAGGGACAATGCCCAGGCCCAGAGTTCAGGCCCCACGACCGGACCCCCCCCCCCCCAAAAAAAAAAAAGTCTCATGGACTTTCTTGCCTGGGCTGGTTTTGAACCTTGATCCTCAGATCTCAGCTTCCTGAGTAGCTAGGATTACAGGTGTGAGCTACCAGCACCTGGCTTACAATCTTATATATGAAAGAAATGAAAGTACAAAGTCTTTTAAAAATATGTCTACTTCCAGGCACAGAGGCACACACCTTAATCCCAGCTACTTGCGAGGCAGAGATTGATAGGATTGTAGGTGCACATCAGTCCAGACAGAAACTTTTAAGTGAGATCTAATCTTAGCCAATAAAAGGCTGGGCTTTGTGGCCTGCACCTGTCATCCCAGTTATTCAGGAGTGTAAAGAGGAAGAGCTCAGTCCAGGCTGACCTAGATATAAATGTGAGACCTTATTCAAAAAAATGACTAAAGCAAAACACGTGCCTAGTAAACACAAGGCCCTGAATTCAAATATTAGAAAAAATAAAATAAAAATGCCTATGGCTAGGTGTGGCAGTACATGTCTCTGAGCTCAGCATTCAGGCTGAAATGGGAGGATATGGACTGCATTTCTTTTTTGTTTTTCCAGTCCTAGGGCTTGAACTCAGGGCCTGGGCACTGTTCCTGAGCTGCTTTTGCTCAAGGCTAGCACTCTACTACTTGAGCCACAGTGCCAAACATAGGGCTTTTTCTGTGTACGTGGTACAGAGGAATCAAACCCAGGGCTCCATGCATGCTAGGCAAGCACTCTACCACTAAGCCACATACACAATCCTGACTGAATTTCAACATCAGCTTGAACTGCAGTTCAAGACCTTGGTAGGGGGCTGGGAAGGTAGCTCAGTGATAGAGTGTTTGCCTTGCATGCATGAGGCCCTAGGTTCGATTCCTCAGCACCACATAAGCAAAAAAGAAAAAAGCCGGAAGTGGTACTGTGGCTCAAGTGGTAGAGCGCTAGCCTTGAGCTGAAGAGCTGAGGGACAGTGCCCAGGCCCAGAGTTCAGGCCCCATGACTGACAAAAAAGAAAGAAAGAAAGAAAAAGACTGTTGCAAGAAAAATAAAAACTCACTTACTTTTGAGTTGTTATCAGTTTTTACTGAGGGCTTCATGTGGGAGGCAGGTTACAACCATTCCAATGCTCTCTAGGTTTTCCAGTCTCTCAACTCTTTTCTTTTTTTTTTTCCTTTCCAGGCCAAGCATTTAGGAAGTAGAATATTGTGTTTAACTTTCCAAGTTTATTCAGACAGGTGGTAAATCTTTTAGCACTTTTCCCCCTTCTTCTGCTAGCTATTAACTTTAGCACTCTCTTTGGAGGCATGTAAAATCTTGTAAACAGATACAATGTGTTTCTCTGACTTCAAAGGATAAAAATAACTGGTATAACTGGAACTAATTCTTCTTCTTCTTCTTATTGTTGTTGTTGTTGTTGTTATTATTGTTAAGCATGAGGCCCTGAGTTCCAGCCCATTCAAAACAAGAAAGAAGCAATGGAGGAATATGGAGGCATTTGGATTGAACATAATCAAGATGCAGATAAACGGCCCTACAGTCCTTTGCCCAACATTCCATCTTCTTATTTGTAAGTGGGACCTTCCAGGACTTGAGGAACACTTGTAAGGATTATATTTGCTTCTCTTTCTTGAGACTTTTTGGCTAAATCATACTCCTCCCTTTCCCGCCCCCCCCAACCCCCGCCCCGCACGTGCCCCAAATTCCAGTAACTCTTTGAGACTGGTGAGTCTCAGCTCTACCCCTCCTAGGAGTTCCAGGATCTACCTTTGGAAGACTAACCAGGAACCTCCCTCTTCAGTCCTCCTAAAATGGGCTGGAATTTCCCTTCCCCAGGCCCCAGATCAAGTGACATCAACGGAAATGGGCAGGGTTTACTAGTCACTGTGCATGACAAATGGTTCTCCTGGAGAACTCCCCAAGGTTTCTGAGGATCAACCAAGTGGACTTATTAAAGAAACAGCTTCATAACCCACCCCACACCTCTAACATTGTTCAATCTGGTATCCTAACTGGGGACTTCACACTCAGCATCTTTATGATTTTGACATCACAAACATTGTAAGTCTGACAACTTTTAGGAATATGCATTTGTGTGCTTTGGCTTATTTCAAATCCAAATGCAAAGAATTATCATACTCTCAAACCTGCGCCCTTCAGTGTTCTACAATGAGGGAATGGCCATTTATTCATTCTGAAAATATTTACCTGCCCTGTTCTTGTGCTGATCCCGCTTAGCTCTGAGGACACATACAGAATTATTTGTTTGCTCCTTGGCTGTCACTTATAAATGACTGCTTTTCATTTCCAACTCTCAGTCCCTCTACTGTTGTGGACCCTCTGAGGTACTGAAAGCTGCTTACTTTGGTCAATCCTGGCGGATACACTCTGAGTTGTAGTTATATATAGTTATAGGGTGAGGAACTTGTGTAATACAAGTCCTTTTCAGTGTCTTCAGTTTTCTTCACTTAATATGCTCCCTAAAGAGGAATCAATTTCTGTTCCTGGGCAAACTATGTGGTATCACATAATATAACACAGTAACTCCTTTTTTTCTTTTTGGAGGTGCCAAGGTTTAAACTGAAGCCATGCTTGCTAGGCTGGTACCCTACCACTTGAGCCATACCTCTACTTCCAGCTTTTGCTGTTAATTGAAAATAAGAGTGTCTTGGACTTTTCCACCTAGACTGGCTTCAAACCATCATCCTCCAGATCTCAAGTCTCTGGAATAGCCAGGATTATACTTGTGAGCCACCAGGGCCCAGGACACAATAGCCTCTTTCTATTCCTGGTTCCAAAGCTGGTGCTAGAGAGTCAAAATTGCACAGATCCAATCATCCAATAGACACTTTAGTCCAGGCCCTCAGCCCAGAATGGAAGCTAGAAAACAAGGCAAAGTGACCTTGCCTTGCCACCATTTTACTGCCTCTTTACTTTCTGCTCTGTGTCCCTCACTGCTTTGCTCTGTATCCACCCATATTGAAAGGTGAATGGTTGAATAAACAAACACATTAAGTCAGAACAAGTCTTCCTTTCCAAACAACTCTGAATAGAATAACGTGGGTACATAAGTGTTCCTTACTCTTGGAGATGAAGCTCTTCCCATTACCCTCATCTCTCCCCCTCCTTCAATTCTGGAGTGTGGGCTGGACTTGGTGACTCACTTCAGAGAACAGATGATGGCTAGGGAGAAACAGTACCAAGGCAGTGAAGTGTCCTGGCAGATTCTGCTTCACCCAGTGATGGTGGTGGCATGTGAACATTGTGTGCCCTTTGCTAGGATGGGCTGAGATAGGCACAGCGTTGCTGTGGCATCCCCTCCCAGCCCCCCACTCCCAGCTGGATGTACATTGTACATGTCTGACCAATACTTCAAAACTATCCAGGTCATAAGAAGCAAGAAAATATAAAAAAGAAACAACTAATCAATAAATACAATAGTTATTTTGGAATGGATGCTGAGACAGACAAAAGTCATCAGTGAAAATATGTAGTGAAATACAGTAAGGTCTGAAGTTTAATTAATAATAACACACTTGTTGGTTGATGAGGAATATTTATGTATTTATTTACAGAGTCTTGCTATGCAAGTGTTA